>NW_024527044.1:0-363421 GCF_017590135.1 Pyrgilauda ruficollis
TCCAGCAGGTCAGCACTCCCAGTAAATTTGGTGTCATCTGTGACCTGACTGAGGGTGATAGATTCCCCTGATCCAGATCACTGATAAAGAAATTGAACAGGAATAGCCCCAGCTCTGAGCATTGGGAATGCACTACTAATGTCTGGCTGCCAACTGGATGTAACTTCATTCACCATCACTCTCTGGGCTGGCTGTCCAGCCTATTTTTTACCCACTGCAGCATGCACCCAAAAGCCAGTTTTTAGAAAAGAGTGCTGTGGTTCTTCATTGTCTTGCCATGAAACCCATCAGCTGAAACATTGTCTTCACAAGAAAACCTGATATTAAGGTATTACCAGAGTTAAGAACTGCCATTCAGAATCTTTCCCACATAAAAGGGAAAATTAATCAGTATTTGCACTATGTACTGCAGTGAAAAAATACTTCATTGTCTTGCCATGAAACCCATCAGCTGAAACATTGTCTTCACAAGAAAACCTGATATTAAGGTATTACCAGAGTTAAGAACTGCCATTCAGAATCTTTCCCACATAAAAGGGAAAATTAATCAGTATTTGCACTATGTACTGCAGTGAAAAAATATCCAGTTTTAAAGAAGTCTGCCTGTTTGCACACTGTACTTTGTGTTTTAGATATACCTTTCTGCTTAACTTCTTCATGAGGTGGCAGGAACATTCTATGAGAATACAGAGGCGGGTAGCAGCATGGAGAACTGCATTTTTCTGTCTAAATCCATCCTTGTAAGTGGGTGTAAAATGATACCATTATGATCTAGTTAAATTTAATTCTTCAATTTGCCAGTCACCACATTTTGTATTTGCTTCTGTGCCTTGTCTACAGGGTATACACATTAAAGCCCCATTAATGCTGCAGACACAGCACTTGAAGAGAAGCATGTTATTTAATCTGGTGAGGAATATTTGATCCCTGCTTTTATTTCTGGTAGTGGTAGTCCCGAATTCGAATGGTCTGGTAGGTTTTGAAGAATTACATTTTTGTGGGGAAAAGTTTTCAAATAACATATGCCCAGGTCTTGTGTTTAAGTGTGTACTAGGCATTTTTAAGGCCTGTGGCTGGATGGAATCAATGGGCACAAATCTTCTAAACCACTGCAGTGTTTATCAAAGATTCTAGTGTGTCCCTGAATTTCACTGCAAGGTCAGGAATGAGATGTATATTTAGACTAGATCTCTAGCCACCCTGTATGTATCTTCCACACCCATGGACCAATATGTTTTCTCCTAATGCAATATAGGACTCTTTCTCCAGGTCAGCAAACCTCTTACCATTTCTGGCTCCATTTCTGGGATCCAGGCAGCTTCTGTGAGTATGAAGAAGGTCTTAAGTGCCTTTTTCTCAGCTTTTGTCACTATGTTCCCCCTGTATCCAAAAAATTATGGAGATTCTCCTTGTTGTTAATGTATTTATATGATTCTCTTTGTTGCTAATGTATTAATAGGAGCTTGTTATTGAAAAAAACCCCAAAACACAGAAGAAGAAAAACAACATCCCCCTGTCCCACCCATCACACAGAATTTGAAAATCAAGGAATAAAAGGCTTTTCAGGGTGCTAAAGCCCTCTTGCCACTGGTGAGTGATGCTCACTGAAGCAACCCAGCTGAGGCCACACACTCACCTCTGTGAGTAACTGTGGATTCATACTCCCACTGGCGAGCAATCCTGACCTACATGTAGCACTCTGTTTACTTTCTTTCCTTTAATGACTGCTCTATGCTCACCATGGGGAAGGACCTTATCACAAGAATGGCAGAAATTTTACAAATATGATGGTGTTTTTGTTTCTCATCACTGTCAGCTAAAAAAAAAAAAAAAAACAAAAAAACAAAAAAAAAAAAAAAATAACATAATTTTATTATATAAATGGATCTGAAGCCCTTTGATTTATTGGAAGAAACCTGCTGGGCAGAACATACTGTGGAGCTGATTAATGTCAGCTTCTGTCATCAGTTTCCACTTAGATTCTTGGCCAGCTCTGACATCTCCTCCCTCAAGGATCCAGAAGAATTTGAGGACTGATCCAAGAGCTTTACTGGCATGGGATTTGCAGAATGTGGTGCTTGCAAAATAAGGAAGATGAATGGAAGTAAAATTCCATGTTCTCTACTGGACTTGTTTCTTTAACTCATTTCTCTGGAGAAAGAGACCAATGCCAGGACCACACCAGCAAGGGAAACAAATCAATAGCATGTTCACTGGTTTTGTTACAGATGTCTTGCATTTCCTTTGCTGCTTTATATGCTCCCTTGTAGCCTGTCAAACTGGAAAATCACTGCAGTGAGAATGCAGAGCTACCATAGCTGTCTAGATTTACACTCACCATTGTACAGAAAACTTATGGACTCCAAACCAGTTGGTAGTGCTCACCATTTTAGAGAGGATAAGCCCTTATCTGAACAGGGCTAATAAAAAATGGCAACCACTGTGATTTGCAGGTTGATTGCTCATGAGTAGCGTGAGCTTTTAGAGCCGTAGAACACGGACACTCCCATCCTTTGCGCTGACCCTCCCTTGGGAATGATGGCTGCTCATGGCAGATAATTTTCTTGTGTTCATTTTGACACATTTCCCTGGCAGTTTCTCATTTGGAGAAAATGACTCTAACATTTCTTCTGAGCATAGAATTCTCCTGGCGCTCATCACACATATGGATACTTCTGCTATAGGAATCACACATTGCTGTGTAAATCCTATGGTACTGTACCCATTGCTGAACACATTCTCACTGGCAAGAAGGAAGTATGAGTGAACAGTTAAATGATGAAATATTAAAAACAAAGTATTATGAGATTGTAGAAAACTTAGGAAAATGAGCTCTTCTAGAAGTCACATTTAAACTTCCAAGAAACCAAAGTGAAATCCTAATAATTTTAAAATAGGATTTCCTGTCCTGTACCTCACTTATGACAACCTGATTTGTCAGAAATCATCTGGGTTAAGAATATTACACCGTTCCCCTTTAATATTGTATTTGTATCAATCTGCAGTGATAAAACCAGTCTCACATGTTCAATCCTTTTTCCTTCTCCACCCTTCATGGTGAATTTGGTGCTTTCCAAGATAAGCTGTAGAAGAACAATTGCATAGTGCTGGAAGCCTTTATTTACTTCCCTGCTTTCATTTAAACCTCATTTCCCATCCCTTCTTTCATATTCCTTCACCACTACTCGTGTGATTGGGCGAGAAGGGAAAGTTACAAAAAGAAGGAAGAGAGACCTTTTTTTCTTAAGAATAAGCCAAAGAGGTTTACAGGCTTTTATAATGCTACACAATTAAGCAGATCATTTTTAAATGTAGCTGTGGGATTTTGCTGATGGTCTATTAGTTTTTTTTTTTTCCAATAAGCAATTTTTCAGCAAGGAGGA
The DNA here is from genome assembly GCF_017590135.1 of Pyrgilauda ruficollis. NCBI lineage: Eukaryota > Metazoa > Chordata > Aves > Passeriformes > Passeridae > Pyrgilauda > Pyrgilauda ruficollis. Next base: position 3,384 of record NW_024527044.1, read on the forward strand.
AACTACATGTTATTAAAAAAAAAAAAACAAAACCAAAAAACCAACAAACAAACAACAACAACAAAAAAAAAAACCCAAAAAAAACCAAACAAAAAAACAAAACAAAAAAAAAAAAAACAAACAAAAAAACCCCCAACAACAACAAAACCCCCAAACCTGAACACCACAAAAAAAAAAAGACCTTTCCAATGGCAAATTAAGTCCATACATAGATTCTCACTGAATTTAACGGACTTTGAATCAGTCCCAAAGTTATATCAAGCCTCCCAAGTTACCCAACTTTTAATAACAGTGTTTATTAGTCAATTTTCTGTGGTAGTTATTTAAGTCTATAAAATCCAGCCATTTTCAGGGTCCTCAGTCTCAGAAAAAACCTGTTGGGAAAAGTTTATTGAATGCAGGATGTTTGGATTTAAATAATTCATATTCATGAACCAGATTTTTTGATGAAATATTGCTAAACTGATCAACACTACTATGAATAAAATTACCAGATGACACACAGATTGGCAGAGTAATGATTAATGGCAGAATGTTCTGGGCCAATTAAGAAACTGGACCAAATATTCGGTATGCTCAAACATGAATCCATGCATTGAAGTTCAAGGAATTGCAGATTTGCCCTTGCTATCCTGGAAAGAAATTAGTCCAGTAACATTGTCCTGATGGAAAACTAACAGAGTATAAACTTCCACATGGCTAATGTGGCTGTTACATCTCTACAGCATAAAGCGCTTCTATTTTGCTATGTAGCTCAGGTGACTCAGCGCAGAGATTAAAGGAATTGGGTTTTGCTGGCTATCAGTAAGATGAGAAGTTAACCTGATTACAGTGCAAGATTGGGAAGAAATGTCAAATGATAATTACCAGGAAAAGTTAGCTTATTACCTTCAAGAACAGGAGTGTTGATGGAGCCAGATCAGTCTAATTCAGAAATAGGAGGGACACATGTTTACAATGAGGTAATAAATGAATGAAAAGAAACACCAGAGAAGGTAGAAGATTTTCCATCTCTTGATGGCCTCAGAGCACAAAACTGTAAAGCACACTTTAGTTGAAGACTCGTCCTTTAGCTCAGTATCAGCAGACAGCCAAGTAGCTTCCTACCAATGGGAAGTGAAGATGGATAGGTCCATTTTGCCTTATTTGTGAAATCTGTGAAGTACGAACTGACAGTCATAACTAAAAAAAACTAGATAGAGTTTTATCAGTAGGTTAATACAGTCCAAAAGGCAGTAGAGAAAAGTTTCTGTTGACCTGTGAAAAGATATGACCCTTCTAGTTCATGCACCAAATCAGTGAAAAGGACCAAGTGCTCGTTCTTGTTTCCATTGACTCTGACACTGCATCTGCCATTGGCTTTGTTGCATGCAGTAATAACCCCTTAATCATTTCCAGCAAAAACTCCAAATCTGATTTTCTCCACACAGTTTTCTTTCAGTCAATTATTAACAGCTGGGCTTTTAATTATGTTGAAGCTAATGACTGCCTAACAAAGCTCTAATATCCAGTTCTTAACTGATGAGACAAAGTGGCCATTCTCTTTATGAGGTGTTATTTGCTTGACATGTTTGCATATGACTGGGTCTGATGTTCACAGATGATCTTCCAGGGTGCTGCATAATTGAGGTTTTAAATTCTTTTGAATTATTAGAGTGCCCCTGATAGACTCCAAGCCATTAATCTAGCCAAAATCAGAATTCTCCAGAAGAGTCCTGTCAAAATGGCATCTTCATCATGCACAGAAAATGCACTACACCTATACATTTTAAACTCCTAATTGTAATAATGACTCTGGCACCAAACCTTTCTAGAGGATTGATGGCTAGCTGAGGCTAATGGCTCTCAGCTGAATTTCAAGCCACAGCTTCTCCCAAACAGTCATTAATCTTCAGGAAATGCCCTGTGCTTCCATCAGGAGTGTTTAAATGTCTCTACATTTTTAACTAGATTATGTACAGTATATTTCTGAAATCAGCTGTATAAAAATGTGAATTTTTCTGAACAAGCTTAAATGTCATTAATTCATTTTCACATGGCTGTTTTCCCCAATGGTCCTCACCTCACCAAATTTCTCAGTGACCTGGCTGAAAACTGGCCTCTTATTAAATGCTAAATATCAAACTTGATAAAAACACAAAGCAGGATTTTCTGCTTTACTCAGCATTGCCCCATCCTAACTCTCACAGGGGTTGCTGATCTGTCTAAATTATCATTTAGTTCAGGTCTCCAGGTAAACCATTGATCCCTGTCTCCTGGAGATCCATATTGTGTTAATTTGCTCACAAGTTTTCCTCTGAAGTGAATCAGTCATCCTGGGGAAAAAATATCTCACACAGTTTTTGGGATGGTTAGCTTTGGAATCCACTTCCAAAAGGTCATGATGAGGAAGTCCCATTAGTTTTGGCTCTGCTCATCTCACCTAGTCCTATAACACATCGTACCAGGTTTTACATCCTCAAACATGCCCTCACCCCACAGTTCAGTTCACACAGTTCACTCTTTCCGTTTCATGCTAAGAAAACACAATTCTGTCAGGCTGTAACACAGTCCTCACTATTCCTGACACTGTGAACTGAGCTAAGAACCATACACAAAAAAAAGATTGTTATGATTTGAGGTCACTGGGGGATTTCATGGGGCCCAGCAGAGGTCCAGGACCAATCACACTACATAGCACTGGTGCAGGCAATCTGAGCTGACTCTGAGCGGCATGGACACAAACCACCCTTCACCACTTGGATGGGGGGCCAGAAATCAGTCCTGGTATTGAACACACTCAGCAGTTCAGCCAATAATAGCATTTCCTGGGAATAAAGTGAGACCATTGCTGAACTGTTTGCAAAAATTGTCCTATCACCATTTTCACCATAAATCATTGACTGTCACACCAAACCTTCAGCAGTCAGAGAGTTATGCAGGGTTCTTGCTGATCCTTTTAAAGACAGTTAAGAAAAGCCACCAAGATTTTTTTCTTGATTCTTCCTTCAAAAGTCAAGGTTGTGCTTTATTTGTCATGGTCTTCAGGAGCACTTAGATAAAGGACTTAAGGGGTCTAAAAGGCCACAAATCAGTAAATTTTCATACTGAAATGATCCTGACAAGCAAGTCTGAACATGTAAAAAAATCAGACACAGCAATAACCTAAGAGAGGATTTTGAATAAAAATAAACATGAACAAATGCAAATGTTAGACATTTGCTAAGAGTTTCCAAAATAACATTTGTTTACACAGCTTTTCAAGAAAAGAGATTTGATAACAGTGGAAAATTGACTAACCTTTCCAAACACTTGCACGGGCTTGGTTGTTGGCTTTTGTTTCAAGATTCTTTACTATGAAAATGTGTAAAGCATTTGCTTAAATAAGAACAGGTATGAGTCTTATGTAAACAAAAATGTGGCAGAAATAAGCATCATGTTTGAGTTTATCAGTGTACTTTTGAGCCCAGATACCATCCTACTGCCTGCCATTTCCCTCCAGGAATAGGGCATGTGCAAAGAGCAATAAACCATAGACTCCCATCAGTTGTGCTAGCATAGAATTTCCCTTAGCAGTTTAATTATGAAAGCATATGGGAGACCTGAGAAATTTTCTGAAACCAGATCCCAGGAAACCAGATAGTGTACTTTCCTACCTTACACTATTTCACCCTTCAAAAAGTTTCGAGCCAGGAGCAATCTCAAAGACCAATTTTTACTCAACAACCAGTGAGTGCTGTTAGAACTAGATGAGGGTATTTTTTAGCAGGAAATAAGACAATAAATACCCTCTTTTCACTGTGAGATAAATGTAAATTATCATCTTCTAAAGATAATGTTTTTCATGGAACTATTACATGAACAGGAGAAGGAACACAAGCACTGTTCTGGATAACGCAGCAGTGAAGACTCTTTACTGATATATGTGACAATCAGCTCTGAGGTTCTGCTCTCAATGCCCTTGTGAGTGGAGCCATATCAAGCTCAGGCTATTCAGGTCAGTGCTGCAGTCACAGGACAGATGATTCTCAGAGATGAGGATGTTTTCAGCAGAATTTTTAACCTTGGTTCCTCTCACAGTCCCCATGGAAAGATTCTGTTTTGACAAACCAACACTTTCCAACACAAAACATTTTACTGAATGATTCCCACTTAGCTTTACTAAATGAATAATTTGCCTCTGTAAAACACCATAGCATGGGAAAACTAATATTCCCGTTGGTGACGAGACTTTAAAATACAAATGGGTAGACTCTTCTGCAGTTGTTAATGTGTGATTCCTTACACAGTTAATGTGAAGGACAGAATATGCTGGGATATGCCTTTAACTCGCAAACATCCAAATTATATTGTTATGGCTAAGGAAAACTACTTGCAGGTATCTTCATTTTTAAAAAATATCTTAATACTTTGTCCAAAATTAAAGGTGTCTTATGGACATTTAACCATTTGGTTCTTCACTCAAAACACATTGAAAGAAAGATAAATTAGTTAAACTACAGAATGGTCAATTTTAAGAGGATTACCTGTATCAGAAAGAGTAATCCATGGTTTACAACAGCAATATTATTTTTTAAAGCTGGTGGATGAAGCAGCTGCTTTGTAAAGTTATTAATTTCCTGAAAAGAATACTGAATGCTTAGCGATCAGAATGCAAGGCAGGATGTAATTATACAATCATGTATGTGCATCTTTTATACATTAATTCTGCACAGAACTCCCCTGCCTTTCATAATGATCAATATTGTTTTCTGGTTTGTGGACCCAAAACAATACCCCCAGACACAAAAAATGAACTTTATATCTGTTAGAAAGGGGCCCAAAAAAGCTGATTTTAAGGACAGGCTGATTCTTAGAGCAGTCGCAAATACAGGGGGCAGCCACCACATCTGAGGACACAATTATTGTCCCATGGAAAAATATGCAGGTTTTTAAGTGGGAGACATCTGGATGTCTCAGGAAATAAAGTTGTTCCCACATCTGTCTGAATGGCAAACTCAGGCCTTGTTTTTCCCTCAGACCATGGACTGGCTACACTCACTTATCCCTGTAGGCTCTCGTTTACTGCCTGTACTTATCAGTGCTGGTATGCTTTTGTTCTTGGAGCTCATATGTGTGCAGGTTTTACTCTATACCTGCATTTCCCTAGAGGCAATTAATTTTTCTGCTCAAAAAATTTGTCAGGTATTTCAAACTTCTGAGACTTGCCTTAATCCTACTGCTAATCACATTTCCTGTCCCTTGTTTTTCCCTCAGACCATGGACTACACTCATCCCTGTAGGCTCTCGTTTACTGCCTGTACTTATCAGTGCTGGTATGCTTTTGTTCTTGGAGCTCATATGTGTGCAGGTTTTACTCTATACCTGCATTTCCCTAGAGGCAATTAATTTTTCTGCTCAAAAAATTTGTCAGGTATTTCAAACTTCTGAGACTTGCCTTAATCCTACTGCTAATCACATTTCCTGTTCTGGTCGAATTCAATCCCAGATCACATGCAAGACACTCAGTTGTATGCATTTCTAGGGGGAGTATGTGCAGTAAACCCAATTACATCAGATTTTCTGTGTATACATGCATGATCTGGGAACCACACGAACATTACTTCTGGGCAGAAAATGCTGGAGATTAATTTGGCAACCCTGCCTACCTGAACTGTAATCCAGAGCTAAGGCAGGAAAAAAGTCTCCAGTCTATTTGTTACTGAGGAAAGAAATCTGTCCCACACTTTCTGTTGAGATCTCCATTCCACCTGGTGATAAACAGTTTTAGTGAAGTTGACTCCACTTTACCTTCTGACCTCTCAATGATCATGGGTCTACTTTTCACAAGCAGTGCATTTGGAGGAAACTGGAGGCAGACAATGGGAGACAAGAATGAAAACTGGCTCAATAATTCCAGGACCAAAAGATATAAAAACCCCAAAAGTCTTTCTTTGCAGTGCTCCTTAAAAGCAGAACAGGTGTATTCTTTCCTGCAGAGAAGGAGCAATGAGAACAATTGAAACATTTTTGGTGCAAAATGACAAATGAAGAAGAAACTTTTTGCAAGGACAAGGAGGAATGGCATTAAACTGAAAAAGGCCAGGTTGATCTTAGATGGTAGAAGGAAATTCTTTACTGTGAGGGGGGTAAGGCACTGGAACTTGCCCAAAGAAGTCATGGATCCACAACCCTGGAAGTGTTCAAGGCCAGGTTGGATTGAGCTCTGAGCAACCTGGTCTAGTGAAAGATAGCCCGTGGAAAAAGGGCTGGAACTAGAAAGTCTTTAAGGTGCATTCCTACTCAGACCATTCTATGATATGGTCCTACAACTTGGAAATAGACACAGAAAATGTCATGTTCACATAAAAGAGCCTCAAGGTGTTTGTTCAGAATAAAACTTCACACTCTGGAGGAGTTTAAATGTTTTTTAAGGCATGAAGAGATTTATAGATTGTTCAGTGTATGTTCTCCTGATTGCAGTGTCATCTGTGTAGGCTAAATTGACAAAAAGTCTTTATGGTTTATATGGTATGGACTTCTGTTTAAATAGAAGGGGGGAAAAAAGTGTTAATTGAAGCTGTATTTATGTTTAAAATGATGGTAAATGTTAAAAATTAATTAGGCAATCAGTTAGAGCAAGCACTCACTTCCTAGCCCAATTTAGCCCATTCAACCACAAACCCTGAGCAGCTTTGGCCAGATTCCCCAGCGTGTTCCAACTCCTGTGAGTTACTGGAACCATTCAAAGGCACTGGACTTCAGCCAGATGAGTCCAACTGAGAGTTCTTCACAGTGTGGGAGCCCTCAGTGCACACAAAGGCAGCACAGATGCTTCCTTGGTTCCTGTGCTGCCACCCCATGCTCCTACCTCACATGGTCCTGGCACAGGGACAATGTCACAGGGAGGGAGAGAAAACTGCTGGCTGTGCTCATCTGACACGCAGGCCTGCAAAATTCAAACTAGCAGGAGGAAGCCAGAGCAACACATGAGTCCTCAAGCAAAGCCAAAGAGTAGGGAGCTCTGCTTGAGAGCCCCATGGCAGCATTCATTCACCAAAATCATGCTGAGATGAGGCGCAGGAAAATAGAGCCCTTATATTTCAGTCCAGTCACCAAGGAAACCCAAATTTTGTGCACTAGGATAGGTTTTTATCTTAGTCCTTACAACCACATTGCAGTAAATTGCCTTCAGAGAGAAGGCTGGCAGCAGAAGAAACGAGATGGGCAAAATCCAGTTCATAGCCTGAGACACCCCAGCATAAACATCTCTATGGACATCCACTTGATATCATCAATGGAGACTCAATTCCAGGAAAGATTCCGTTCCTCACATGTAGGTGTCTAGTACAATTTCATATGCCCTAAAATTTCCCACTGGCTTCCAGCTCCAGTTGCTGAATATGTAGGTCCCCTGTATGTCCTGTATCAAATCTGCCAGCTCTGTAGGAGTTTCTGGGATTTCCTCACACTGAACTGATCCATGGGGCTCTTTACCTGGAACTGGACCCTAATGATACATTTAAGTGTTTTAAATTGACCCTTGCCTGAGATGACCAAATGGATTTTCCTGTATTTTATGGGATGGTTCCAGAGCAAACACAGAACATTACTTTTTTTCCGAGTATTTTTGAATGTCCCTGGGTTTCCTAAAGAACATCTACACTGCCCATTCATATATCTCAGCAGCTTCTGATGGCTATAAGACAGTTTTAGCTGTGACACAGTCATTGCAAAGCACTTTGTGTCAGAGCAAAGACCACTGTCTGCAGTAACGCCACTCACTTTTCAGGATAAATTATTTCATGCTACAGGAGTGTTGAAGCACAGCAGAACCCCACAAAAAGAGCTCTGTGTGAAAAAACCAAGCAAATCTACAGTGGCTCAGGATGGAAAGAGTGCATTGCAAGAGCAAAACACCTTTCTTATGAGGAAGCAGGCTGGGATGGAGAATCCTTATTGAATTCATATCAACAGAATGAAACAAATTGGGGCATCTTCCCTTGGCACTTCTGTTTCCAATTTTTCCTTGAAGAACAAATTGTGTGTCTCCCCCTAGAATTCACAAGGCCATTAGATGTTCTTTAGCACCATGTCCAGAGCTATCAATGGAAAAATGCCTGGATCAGAGGGACATTTCTAAAACAAGAATGGAATTTATTGTAGCTGTGGCAGTAATCTTCTCTCCTAATCTAACTTGTCAGCCTCCTAGGGCTGCAATGCTCAAGTCTACTTAGATTAAAAGATACATGAAAAGCCTTTGCATGTAAAATGAGATTGGAAATGTGAAAAAATATTTTGCATATTTAATAGAGTTAAAGAAGGAAAGATTTGAAGGTTTTTGATGGTAAAAATTATTGCTAAAATGCTAATGAACATCTTCAAAGTACTGCTTTCCCTTTCTTCAATGTCTTTGGAGATGTTGCTGCTGACTTTTTAGAGGATTTTTCTTTAATGTTATTTACTAGGGATTTTTTGTTGTGAAATTGACATATTCAAGAGTTCTTTTCAGGTCTAAAAATCAAAGTTGAAATTTAAGCCAAGTCAGATTTGTCAGTTTTTATGCCTTTGTGTGCCTCTGAAAGGAAGCTACTGGGGCTGCAGTAGGAGCCTTCGATCCCTTTAGAACCATTAACCTCTTCATAGAGAAAATGAGTTTCTCAGAGTTTGGAGCTGTACTTCCCTGTGGATCTGAAGGCTGAAGGGAGGCGTGGGTTGTGCCACACAAGGTTTTTCAGGTGTATGGTCTCCAGAGTGTGTGTGCAATTTCTTTCAGAGGGATCCACAGTTCCTATGTTCCCAGTACTATTAAACCGTACAGTTTCATACACTTTCCAAAGACAGGACTATAATGAATTAATAAGTAGTTAAATAAATAAACTACTGTCCTCCTTGTAAGGTTACTTGCAGGATATCCTTGAAGGGTACTTGTATTTTCTTAACTTATATTACCCAGGATGGTCTGTGATCTGGTCCCCTCCTCAGCTCCTGCTCCCACCCTTCCCACATCCCAGGACCCCTTTTCTTCCTGCTTGGGGTCAGGAGCCCCTGCCCCAGCAGAGCTGCAGAAGCACTGCCACTCTCCCCAGCTACCACCGGACACAGTGCCCCTGGCTGCCCTGCTCCTGGGTGGAGGGTGGGATGGGACAGGCTGCCAGGTCCTGCCCTGTTGCTCCAGGGAGACCCTGCCACTACCAGTCCCCACCCTGTGGAGCCCCTGACCCTGCTTTGGCCTCACACACAGGTGTATAACGAGCCACAAGCCCAACCAAACCACACAACCTGAGGTTTTTTTAAAAAATAACGCCTGCAATACCTGGTGTTGTTGTGAGAGTCAGTAATTTCCTGTATTCAGTATTAATGGGATTGGCTCCTTAATCCTTCAAAGCATTAAATGTACAAAATATTTTGACTGTGGCAAGTATTACTATTAATATATGGCAGGGAACAGTGGGTTTCCTGTGTACATGTGCCCCTCTGATGTGGTACACATAACATGTGGCTCCTAGCACCAAAGATGGTGTAATCCTTCACTTGTCAGCACCACACTAAAGGTCAGTCTGGTTTTTCTCACTTTGCAAACTTCCATCTGTCAAGGGATGCTTAATTCACAGCGTATTCTCACATCTACCCCAAGGCTGTCTAAATTTAAAAACAGACATTTGTTTATCATGTTCTGCTTAAAAAAATTGAAAACGAGATTTTTTCAAGCCATTGGTTTCTCACAGTAAAAGAATTAGAGAAACCTGTTGGCACAAAACCTAGAAGGGTAGTATAGTATTTTCTTTGATTATAAAAGCTGGTGCTTCCATAACCTGAATTTAGCATTTTTTATTCAGAAGATATAAGGCATCACTGATATTCTCCATGAGATGAAATCTTGCTCTCCAGTTCATTCTCTATTATCTAGCAGGGTAAACATGCATTAAGGCAGTTCAACCAAAACACAGGCAACAGAATTGGGCCATATATGACATTATATATGCATATACATAGGTACAGACAAATGTGTATTTTAACAAAATTTTCTTTGGCAATGAAATAAAAATTGCTACTTCTTTAATGCAGCTCTCAGGTATGAACACAGATTTTGATCACAAGAAGCTGACAATGGCTGACTGCTGATCTCTTGCTCAAACACCGTGTTGTACTTTGTGGTCTCTGTTACAAGGCATGTTCACTTACATTAGCAATTTGAGTTTAAATACAAAGTTATCAGATTTTTAAAAAATAAATCTTGGTGTAAAGACAATGATAATTGGATTATCTAGGGTCAAAGGGGCTAAGGCAAAGAAAAATGTCTATACTACCCCACCACCTTTTAATGTGAGGTATCAGATTTGAGTGATTTAGAACATCCTGAAAATTCCCAGATATCTGGGCTGTACTAAAGGACATGCTGATGGCTCTTACTCATCAAGATAAAAGAGCCTCAGTATCATTGTACTACCCTGATCCACCTATTTAGTCACAATCATTTTTTCTTAAATGAAGTTTAAAAAATGAGGAGGAATCTGTAAGTTGCTATTTTCTTAATAATTTAATGATATTTTCCTCAAGTTATATGTGGCTTGAAGACATGTCCTAGTCCAGACTCTATTCCTGGGTGGTCACTGTGAGTAAAATATGTCCTGCAGCAAAGAAAAAGCATCAAAAAAACACTAAAGTACAGCATATTTTAAAAACAATTCTGCATAATTCCCTCAAGGTAGCTACTGGTATAATATAGCAAGGCTCCAGGAAAGCTAAGAAAATCTATGTCAAATATTCCTTGCTAAAATTTTGTATATGGTTTTTCATATACGGCCTCTCCTCTGTAGCTTCTGAGCTAAAATATTAATTACTTCTCAAGTGAGCTGACCAGGGGGTGTCCCCTGGGCATTTTGTGACACCCAGACTGAAGCCAGGCTCTGACAGCTCAGCACAGTAGAAAATTGGCAAAACTTGTGGAAGCTGAAACGCTACAGCAGCATTGCCTCCTGAGCTGCACTCAGAACACTTGACTTTGGACCTATGGAAGGCACCCAGGATGCTGCATCCCAAACAGAAACTGGGTGATTGTAAACCTGAAAAACAAAATAAAGCCCTCTTTAGCAAACATACCCGTACAATGAGCCATTCATGGGAAATGCTGCCCGCACAGAAATGGGGCAAGGGTTTTTTTGCAAAAGCTCGTCTGAATCCTTGTTCTCTTTGCTAGTTATCATGTTCTAATCTTTACCATGCCCTCACAAACACCCACAGTTATGTACAAACCAACACCCTGTACAGCAGCAGGCCCTCTTTTGTATTATGATCTGTCAAGAAAAATCTTGTGCTTCTACTTTTTATAGTCACTATGACTTGACCCAGCTGAGAAGAAAGGAAAATATAGTGACACTGCCAAGAAATATACTGAGTTGCAGTCATCATCAGAGACTTCCATTAATCATGGGCAGAACTGCAGCAAAATAAGGAACATCTTTTTTAGGTTCTCTTTGTTTAAGTCTCCTAGGAGATTTACAGCTCTGATGTATATCATGAACCTAGAAGGTATATTTTTAAGGGCTCACTCACCCCATCTGAAATTGAGCAAACATGTAAAAATAAATAAAATAAAGCTGGCCTATGTTAAGCATAAGTGCTACAATAGAGTAAGCTGTATGCTAAAGAGTTTTCTTTTTAAAATAAAAGCCAGTCCCCTTCTCTCCTTCCATTGTTTGCAGTATCTTCTAAAGTTAGAAACAAAATACTCTCTCTGCTGACTTCAACCTTCTCACTTGGCAAGTGCTGGTATTTCTGCCTTCACATTGGAGTGCTACCAAATAAGCCCATTTCCCATTTCTTTGCATTCACACTGGGATCATTAGGAGTAAAGCTGTCTGAGTTCCTGCACTTGTGTGGCAATGCCACTCTCAAACACAAGGACTGGAGTCCTTTCTGCTGGACTACATCACCATGGAAGAACGAACCTGTATCTGCCAACCTGCTGCAGCCCTCGTGCCTGCAGCTCCTGGGAGGCAGCTTTCAGGCTCACACTCCTCTGAGCCTTCCTGGCAACGTCATGGACCCCAAGAGTTCAGGCAATTTACGTCCTGTGTGCTCCACTTCTGCCTTAGCCCATATTTGTTCATTTTCTGCGCCAAAACTCTGGTGTAGAAGATTGTACTGAGACAATTTCCATGTAAACATATCCAAAAGCATGGTATTACCAGCCCTGAAAACTGAGATGGGGCTAAAGGAAATTATAGCAGCTGAAAGTGTGAGCTTGTATTTTAGCTTTTTAAAGGTTAAATTAATTTCTGAGGAGATGATAATCATAAGGGTTGTCTTGTTTCCATGCACTTCATGCACTCAAAAGTGCTGGTGAAATTTGCTATGGTAACATTTTGTCCCAGTGTGTTGTAAATTAATAAAATGTGAAAAGAGGCTGAGTCTTCACCCTGAATCTCAAAATTATGACCTCAATGTAACTTATTTCAAAAATAGTCTTATTATGCATTTTTCTTTATGTATAACCTTACAGAGTAGGGAATAGAGTTGATTTTTTTTTTCCTGTGAATAGTGATTTGTCAAACTTGAAACTTCACAAGAATATTTACAAGAATTCACAAGAATTGTTATTTATAACTAATTTTCATTGGCAGGCTTTACAAATGTCAAGGTTGAATTTTGTGTTCAAATCCAGTAGAAAGGTCTGTGAGATCTATACCGAAAAAGCCAGTGGCTCAATTCAAGGAATGAATTTTCTCCTTAATTCTACCTATGTACTAGAATTGCAAGGCAATCAATTATTCTGGTATCTCTCATTAAGAGGGAAAAAAAAAGAAAAGGTACATGTCTTGGGTTTACTTCTCCACCAGATTAAAAATGAATGTGAAAACCTTGATTTTTAAAAACTGAAATAACATTCTTGTTTTCTGGCCAGCTATATTTTTAAAAGCCAGCTTTATAAAACCAACAAAAATTTTCATTGCTGCCTAAAGTTTCACAGCTAGCAAGAATTATCTCTTAGAAACACATTACAGAAAGGTGTTGTATTATGCAAGTCAGCTAGGATGTTGAAAGCAGTTAAGCTTTCCTTTTTGGATAAAATTGTCCAATGTTTGAAAACACTATCTTGCAAGCTAACAAAACAAAAACTCTATTCCTTTTTTACCAGTGTCTAAAAATCTGCATCCCCAAGAAAAGTCCCTATATCCAAGCAATTTAATACTGTATACATACCCTAATATTGCAGTGATATGACTCAGTACTGTATTAGCAGTGATAAAACTAGGGCACTGCTCTGCTTCAACTAAAGTCATCTTCCAAGGGCCTGAAAAGATGCAAGAGAATGAATTTGAATGTATAGAAAGCTGAGGAAAAGTGTATTTGGGTCACTTTATAGTCAATATTTTTGTTTTTCAAAGGATAAATAATTATAGGACTGTTAAATAGCACATTTCCACAATTAAAAAAAATCCCCAAACTAAACAAAATGCAACCAAAATTAAACCAAACAAAAACAAAGAAGCGTTCCCTAAAACCTTTATTTCTTCTCTTTCAAGTGTCTTTCCCCTAGTTTTACATGCCACTGACGTTCTGTTATGGTTCTTTTAGAGAAAAATTGGGAAATGAGTCAAAGTCTGTTTTTCTGAGGCAGCAGTGACTGTATTGGACTTTTGTTTGTTTATTTGCTTCTTCGGTTGGTTTCGCCCCCGTCTTTTATCTATGAACAAGAAACCAATTTAACTAGTTACATGAAATGTATTTACATGTATTTTTATGTTCTCAATGAAGAACTAGAATGATAATCCTATTTCTGTCACATCAAGTAGCAAAATACTATGTATGCACTGGCGGAGGTGTTAGGCAGCTCAATGACTGGTCACAAGCAGTAGTGTTCATGTTTTGTATTTTGAAAATAGACTTAGGTTCAGTCACTTGCCCAGGGCAACGTAAATGTTCAGAAACCACATGCAAAGAATAAGCAGAATTGCAGAGAGGAGGACTCCCTGGCTTCCAGCCAAGAAGGCTGTGAAAGCAGCAATGTATTTTTTTCTTTAATCTAAATTTCTGCTCAGAAGAAAACTTAGATTCCCCAGTGGAGGAAGAAAACTCTGGTTTTAGACTCACGAAACCTGAATCCATCCCTCATTTTGCACCAAATGAATGTGGACAAGCTCCTTTTGTGGGAGCAAGATCTGAATGGTGAGAATGAAATGCAATTTAAAGCCTGGGATCTGCTCTTTATTAATCATTTGTTTGAATCTTAGTAGTACACAAGGGCCCTACTGAGGATCATGCCCTGCTCTGAAGGCTCAGTGCAGAATGCATCACCCAAGACAGCCCAGGTCTGAAGAGAGATGGAAAGAGGAACTGCCAAAGGGAACAACAGCAAGGCCATGTGGTCAGAGTCTTGAGAGGCTAAGTATTTGCCAATTACAATTTTGTCTAATTTCTCATGTAAAAAATTTGGGGCTGTGTTTTTTCATGGATTTTCTACAAGATATCTACCTAAGTGGATTCTGTGGGGGAGAGCTTCTTGGCAATTAAAGCTCCAAGACTGCCTTTTTTTTTTTGTTTTGTTTTTGTTTTTGTTTTTTTGGTTTTTTTTTGTTTTTTGTTTGTTTGTTTGTTTGTTTGTTTTTTGTTTTTTTCTAAAGAAAACTTCCACATAACCTCCAATTAGGTTTGAGCAAAACTGAAACAGGTTTCAGAACTGAAGCAGCATCCCAAAGTGATTTACATCTGCTCAGTGGGAACCAAAGGAGGAAGGAAATACTAGCAGTACCATCTTCCAAGACGTGTCTGGTCCTGTTAATATTTGTTGAGTTGTGGTATAGTTAAAAAGTTCCAATACTGTGAAAAATGATGTGGCAGAATATGTTAGCAATTAACAGCATATACCACAGCAATGGAAAGCTCTTAGTGCTTCGTACTATCCACATTGAGATGTGGTCAAAGGAGAGAAACTAGGTTTCATTTTGGCTGTAAGGCAAAACACAAGTAATCTAAAATGAAAGGGAAGAAATATGGTTCACAATAGCTATTCCCTGTGGAGGACCTGATTTCTGCATGGACTATTGTTTAGAAATTAAATGTTAACACAAAGTCACGGTGACTAACTTTTATTGAACTTATTAAAAGAGAAAGACATTAGCTTGTTGGAAGTACGTGTAACTGTGTATTTTTAAGTCCAAATGTTCAATGAACATGAGTCAACTTCTCATCATGTAATTAGCTTCAAAAGTGCGAAAGAGCAAGGAGAAAATGAGCACTGTTTGCATCAATATTAATTTTTCTTATTTCCTCTGTTAAGATGGGAAGGATAGTCACTGCTCCTTGGAAGATAAATCAGAGCAACATATCTCCAGGAACTGAAAACTGAAGAAAAGGCCATTTATGCCCCACAAAGTGGACAATAGGTACAGAGCTCTGCTGTGAAGTCAGTAAGCATATGAATATCTGTGGGTACTTAGAAGAGTCAAGGCTGCAAGAAAATTAATTTTAAGGTGAAACCTGGTAATGATGAAAAAGTCTGGGTGCAGGGATGCAGGAGGGTAGCATCACTAATTGCTAAAACAGTCTCAGGTTTATTAAATTGCTCACTTCAGGATTTAGAGTTGTGCCTAGAGAAAAACACCCTGTTATCTCATCCGAGTACACAACTGCATCCTTACAAATTGTTGCTTCTCCTTCAAAACAGTCCCCTCTATGTCCCATCGTCACATTTCTCGGTTTCCAGAATGTATCTCTAAAAAAAGAAATATTCACACAAAAAGACTGAAAATTTCAGAGTGTATGCACTGTACTGGAAAGGCAATTGTTCTAGTTTAGAAACAAGACAGGCTGCAAGAAATCCCATCTAACTTCAAAGAGTTTTAAGTATAGACATGTGGATGCATGGCCATTTTCTAAACTGCTCTTACAGAACATGGACTGAAGGAGATCTGGTGTTTTTGACACGTCCCTGGAGGTGAAAACCCCATGTCCTCAGCTGACAAACTCAAACATCTACACATAGAAAGACGACTGCACATGCTCCAAAGCCAGGCACACAGATTTCACAGTGCAGAGGAGTAAAGTAATATCGCCTAAAGTAAATTTTTTGTGTCCCTGTTATGGCCTAAGTTCTATCAACATCTAGAACCTCATCAGAGACACATATATGTCTTGAATGTTGTGTATGTTCAGAATACAGAGGTATTTAAATATGCTGCCTGTGTTCATTCATACCTCAGTCCTTCTTTGTTCCTGTTTTTTTTTTTTTTTTTTCTCATGGTTCATTTGTTGAAAGAGGACATGAAAAATAGCTAAAATAGAATCTGAGTGGGAAATTTGAATGAATCCCCTAACATTGAGGCACTACAGGAAGAGAAATATGTATAAACTATTCTTTTATCTGCAAAACTGCACCCACGTTAGGGGTTTAACTAATATACATTCTGTTCCTTTCTATGTCAGTGATGTCAAATTGGTACTGGAGTTGGCCAGAAAGCAAGAGTTTTATTTTGCCAAAAAGTCATGGTTTCAAAAAACATTTTCAGTCTGTACTGGGATAAAACTGAGACCGTTCCAGAAAAATCTGCAGCAAAAATGCACGTGAAAAAGTCTTTTCCCTTAGTATCTTATAACTCCCCCATGTGCTCACAGGGACTACTGTATTGCAGCTGTACTAGTAATGAAATTGCCCAGGGACTGCTGTCTGACCTGAGGCCAGCTCGCACGGCTTGTGTTGACACAGTTAATTGCTTTTACCCCCCAAAAACATGCTGACTGCATCTATACTGGCTCAAGCTATCCCTTCAGCTGTGCTGGGACTTTTTTGGGAGAGAGGCAGTTAGCCCAGGCCAAACTATTGCCAAGGACCATGCTAACAATTTAATTGTACAGACAACCATCTGCCCGTGCTCAGGTTTGGGCTGGCTCTGTTTCACGTACTGAAATAAGATTGCTCAGGAGACCATACTGAAGTCCTTGCTCTTGTTCTTCTATGCCAAAGGAGTTTTCCATGCCATTAGCTATTTTGAGCAGGGATTTTCTCTGCCTGGTTTTGATGAGAAATTCCAGCCTCAGCTTGCAAAACAGTCCTGACAAAAAATTTAATGGAAACACATGCACTGGTGTAAAAAGTTCAGATGAATCTGCATTTTTCTTCAAAAAATTCATGCTGTTGACAAATTCCACTGATTCAATGATTGATTTAAGACATGGAGTATTCATCTGTATTTCAGACCTTGAATGTATCTGGCTGGTTTTCCAAGGCCATAGTTGCTAATGCAATTCACTCCATAGCAATTACACTGTGGTTTTATCTACGTAAGAGCTGGATTAAACAATCTTGCAGATATCAAAGGGTATAACTATTCGTTTTTTTTCTTTCTCTTTTTTCATGATCTTCCTGACTGTGGTGGCTTTGCTCACTCCTAACAGAGTTGATAGATACAGTGTGTTTGGAGACTAAATGCACATATGCTTTGTCCTATGCTAATTCCTAAGAAAAGTACTTCCTTGAGCATTCATCAATGCACGAACCAAGTATTTGAATAATGATAGAAGAAATAAACAAAGGGATTTGATGGGACTGAAATTTCATTTGCATTTTATTAGGGTTTTCTCAGATCTTATTTTTTTTCTGCATACACTGACACATTTTTCCTTCTCCTTTCTTGTTTATTAAACAAGTCATTACTTCAGTAAAGAGAAGCATGTCCACTTAATTCCTGCTCACTTCAGAACCTGCTTTCACACCATGGAAAAATGAATAGGGAAATCTTGAGCATGTTTGAAGTGGTTTTAAAATTCTTCCCTTCTTTATAAGACAAGTTGTGTTTATCAGTAGCTTTAACTTTGGGGGATCTACAAAGGGACTGGTTTGTCAGCAAAAGACTTATAAGTCTCCCTAACAGTATCAAAGATATTAGGGGTCTCTCAGTGGTAGGATGCTAGAGTTGCACACTAAAGATAGCAGACACATGCTTCATGGAAGTAGCACTACTGAAATATAAACAAGCCCCCTTCATCCAGACATTTTTGGTTATGTTTACAGATTAAATCTCAGGATGTGTATATTAGATGTTCTTGTTTCAGGATATTAATGGCAAAATGAACCTGTTTTTGATGTTTAAGTCACATTAATGTCTGATGGACTGTTAAAATGTTAAAGGGTACACCAGACATGCTGTAGTATGTGACATATGTTAGTCATACCATACTAGCTAGGAATTTGGGTTTGTTTATAATGAACATAAATTGACTGAATTTAACCCCCCTCTACCTCCTCCAACAGTTAAATCACATTAGGTTCCATTTCCTCTGAAAGACAGTCTTGAAAAATTAGATGAAACTTGAAAAGCAGTTGTATTCAGATTTCAACAGTAGTACATAAAAGTAACCTGCTTAGCAATAGGAATTTATGTGACCTGTGGACAAATAATTGGATATCAGAAGATCACTCAGAGGTAGCTGCTTGCTCTTCAGAAGTTTTGTGCAAGAAAATAATCATCTTAACTCTTGAGCCAGCATCAGAATAGTTGTAATCCATACAATTAATCATTTTTCTCCTGGACACATTTGTGCTCAGAGTGATTTAATTTACTCTCTTTTATAAAATTTTGAGCACGAACATTATCAGAAGATAACTTCTGCAGAATCATACATGCAGGGAGAAAGACCAAATGTAGCAGGCTAATTTTTCTCAGATTTTAGACATTTCACAACCACTAAGGTTGCCTCATTGTTTCCTTATTCTTCCCACCTGTGACTATCCCGTATTTCTAACTTTTATACTAGCATCATAAACTCCTTTGGAGAGAGGTAGTACTTTCCTTTTTGCTTCTGTGATTGATTTTCAGTGCATGTCCAGATCACTATGACACTGAAAGCTGAATTTACCTTTTTTTTAAACATTGTTAATTTGCATGTAAGTATATGTGTTGCAGGTGGAGGGAAGGATTTCTTGCTTGCTTCTTTTTTGTTAGTATGGCAGATTTTGGATTGATTGGCGTAAAGCAAAGCTTAAATATTTGTTAAAGGCAAGGAGCTGCAATACACTGGGATCTGCTGTAGCAGTAGGAGCCTTCTCCACTAAGCTCAGCCTGCCAGAGGACCTTGCAGGAGGTGTCTGTCTGTCCCCCTGCAGAGTCCAGCCGCAGTCAGGGTGACACCTCAGCCTAGCAGCCAACCAGCCACCAGCACAGCCAATATCCTGTGTCAACACACATCCAGAAGGAGGATATGTGGTGACCTGGGGATAAGCAAAAAGAAAAGATGCCCAAGTGCTAAGAAACAATTTGGGTCTGAATTCAGCTAATGAGGAAAGCAGGGGAGACAGTGGCTGAAAAGTGTGGTCAGCGCTACAGCACCATCAGCATTTGAACAAAACTCTGCTGAGAAATGCTTTAAAATATTGCCAGTGAATTGAACTCATAGACTCTGAGAAAAATCAGGCAGTGAAAATGCTTTTCTCTTCAAATTCCCCGTCTTTTCTGTAAATACACCCCGTTCCTCATGCCAGGCAGCACAGCAGAGGTGTCACAGACATCAAAGACATTTCTGCTGGCTTTACAGCAACCAGAGAGTCCATCTTCTCAGAGGAAATATTCAGAAGGACCCTCCAGATGGTACACATCACTTTCCACTGCTGTAAAGTGAGCTATGAAGCAGAACGAAATGAACTCAATAGGCTGAGGGATCTGGCTCCTTATAGCAAATTTGTATTTGAAGACAGTGCTACACAGACTGATGCTAATAAATGAACAGGTCAATCCTGATGTTTCTGAATCTACAGCTCTGAAGAAATACTTCCTTTCTGGTTTCTTGAACATGACCTTCACAGATGAAAATGAGAGCAACCATGAACTTAAACCACTCAAGCATTTTAATGCTAAAAACTAACACAGCTGTACTTTCAGAGATTATACTACTTTTTTGTATGTTCTCTGATCACTTTAAATTTTGCAGCATGACTCAAAAGATACCACCAATTTCTCCACGGATTCACTGGAAGAAAAGTGTTTCTGTACAAGGTATTCTTGCAGTTTTGGAATTGGATCATAAGTCCTGGCTCAGCAAGGATGAAGTCCTCTCTAAGGAACAGTGAATCTCTTTTCCTTTCAGCTTTTTAAAAAGTCTATGACTGACGCACTAATGGTGGAATATCAACAGTAAATCATATCTATGTAGAAAATAAATTTTCAGAGGATTTTCTGATTTGGTTTTAGGCCAGTTAGGCACAACTTTGGAAAATTTCAGAATTATCTGGAAGAGAAAGTTTTAAGAAAAATATCTCATACTAACTGAAATGTCTCTGAGAGAAACATTTGATTATGGTTGACTTTTTAATTGTACTGAGAACACAAAATGAAACACATCATAAGAACATTAAACATGCAAAACTATTTTGAAAGGAAATATTAGATGCCAGAGGCCAAAATTATAAAACTATGTCAAACAAAATTATAAAACAAATGTGACATTTTGGCAATGTCAGAATATTCCTATCTGCCAAAATTTAATTTCAGAAAATCTAACAGGACTGTGCAAAGTGTTTTTATTTCAGAACATCTGCATTTTTAAATTTGACTTCTTTTTTCTTTTTTTTCTGGCCAGCAGTAGCATAATAATGATTCTAATATATGATTAATCCACCTGTACCTGCATATCTTCCTAGGGAAGAGTAAGAGAATATTCTTAAAATCAGTTTCTATTTTGAGAGGCATTGAAAGAAGTTTCAATTAAATGTGAAAGAGCTCCATTTAGATGCAACTAAAATAGTCAAGGAATTATAAAATGAGTTCTTATAATGATGTAAGAATATGACAGATTCAAGAGTTGACTCAATGAGTTCTGTTTTTAATCTTGGCATCAAAAAATGGGATGGATGCCACCTTATTTCAGTTATTTAAACATTATTCCAGGGCTATCTTTGTCTCTAGTTACTGAAGGGAGAGAGGCACTTCCAATGGAAGATTAATCCCACCCAAAAATAGGTGCCTAAGGTACATGAGATAAGTTTTCCTCTGTAAATTTATGCAGCCTGGGTGAGGTGTCTGCAGAATACTGTCATATTTTGGCACAGAATTCCAGTTTTCGCAAAATCTTGATAATATTAGAAAAGTAAGACAAAAAAAAATTACAAGAAAATGAAAACAACTCATAAAAAGTGTTTTGGTAGCTCTTGATATTTCTCAGTGCACCACTTGTAAAACCTCTGCTCAGAGTGGTGTCCCACTCTTCTTCCCTGTGATAAAAGAAAGAAAATGGAAAGAAAAGAGATTGAAAGCAGAGCCTCCTCAGGACAGGTCTCGCTGCCTCCGCAGAGCAGCGGTGAGGGGAGCCCTGCTGGTGCTCTCAGTTTGTGCTGATGAATGTGCAGCCAGAGCTCAGGCTCGAGCTGATGGCTTTTGAGCTGCTACTGGTGTGGTTGTTTGCTCGGTGCGCGTAACGAGGCAGAGAAGAGCTTGCATTCGCTTTACGCAAGACAAGACATGAAAACAAAGAACTTCTCTTTCCTCTGCTTTAGCTTGCAGAGGAATTGCAAGGAAAAGAACAGGCATTGTAGGAGCAAATCTTACAACACGATGTGGTTTTCCCCAGAGGACGGTCCTAGTCCTTCATTATCTGTTAAGCAGAGTCCTTTGACATGTCTAGGACAGGATTTAAGCATAGATGGTTCTCAAATGGCTCTCAGTCTTGTGGTATGCTGTAGGTCTTATGGGAGTAGAGTGGAAAACTTGTCTTTAAATTAATCTGAGTAGAACTTCGAGAGGCTGCGTGTATCTCAAATTTGTCTTCAGGGTATACAACAGTTCATAAGACTGCTACTTTTTTGTGACATGGCTTTTATGGGGGTAGAGCCAGAATATTAAGCACATTACTTCCAGATGGAAAGGTTGGACAAGACAAAAATCCTTGGCTTTGGGACCATGGACAGAGTGGTGTGATATGGACATGACATATTGAAGTAATCTAGATAGAAGATACAATGTTAGCCAAGGTTGTCAGTAGGATACTTTTTAAAACATTATATGGTTTGTAACAAGGTATTGTGTATCCTTCAAAACCCTCCAGATTGAAATCCTGGAAAGACAGTGGGGAAAATTGTGATTATTTTGCTTAAGTTACTTGAGTTCATTTTATATATATTAAGAGCTTGGCATCATTTGCCTGCAAGAAAATTCAGGCCAGCAATTTATACTGTATGAGCAGTGTACATCATGCTAGCAGCACTTAAATGAGTCCAGGTGCTCATTTGTAACTTGGGATCTTGTGTGTTCTTATTCATGGGCTGTACACCGACAATGGTGAAGTGCCTCGAACGAGAATGCGGCTCAGCTGTGTCTCAGGAGCCACACATCTGTTTACAGACCTTCCTGCAGGAAATCCTCACGGCTGCTCCGAGGCTTTTCCACCAGGGGGCACGAAAAGTCCGTCAGAATCACCACTCTTCCACCCTCTTTCGCTTTGGATGTTTTGCCGAGGAAGATTGCTTCAAGCCCATTTAGCAGGCAGGAGCCCCACGGTACATATTCAAAATGTGTGTTAGCTGAGTGAGAAGTAGGAACAAAGGGAGACACATGGCAAGGACTGAGCAGACCTGCACACTGGACACGGCTATTTCATGTAATTTTTATTGTTCAGATGAGCTGTATGTCTGCTCATGAATACTGTGTGAAAAATTGTTGTTCATGCACATTGGACATTTATGCTTTCTCTGATTTCAGAGAACATATGTCCAAAAATGTTTCACTATAGCATTTAAAACCAACCCATATTAGGATTTCTTTATTTTTGTGTGCTTTCTCCAGTCCAGTGATGAGCACAGAAGTCTTTGTCAGATCTTGGATATATCAGAGGTGACTAAACTCCTAAGAAGTTTTTCAACACCACTTCAGAGAGGTACAATACTAATTCCTGTGCCATTCACTACTGTTGTCCAAATGCACTTAAGAAAATGCTTCACCCTACTCTTGAGAATACAGCCTCTCACTCCTTTAACTTTGAAAGCAACCTGTCTCCATTGATGAAATTAGTAACTCAATCAGTTTATCCAACAGGATTGGTTCAATAAGCTCCTAAGCAAAATAAAGTAAATACAAATAGGGAGCTCTTTGCTTTAAAGGGAAGCTTTGAATAAGACACTTTTTATGATGTTCAAGGGAACTGTGAAAATTTGGGAAAACCAGGTGTATTCTGTAAGGTAAACAGGTCTATGTGTTAGCCTGTTTATCTTCAATGTTTGTAGGGTTTCTTTCTTATCCATATATTTCACCCTTATCCCTTGCTTAATGTTCTCTGGTTCCACGCTCATTGTTGAGAAAGGACTGTTAGTGAAATTACAATGGAAAACTGATAATACCTTTCCCACATGCACCAGCCTTTACAGAAGGTCTCATAAATAGATCCAATAGGACTCTGAGAAGAATAGAGGTGCAATGTCTGCAGTCAACCTGCTGTGCAACAGCTCAAATCATGCACAGGGAGTTTTCCAGGGCTGTGGAATAAAATATTAGTCACATATAGTCTCTCTTTTTTCTAAGTACTGAACACATAAAAAAAAAAAAAAAAAAAAAAAAAAAAAAAAAAAAAAAAAAAAAAAAGGGGGGAGAAAGGGCAGAAGGGCTCCATTTTTAAAGAAAACTGTGATAAACAGACTCATGTAGAGTCCTGGGAAGATCAGAGGATGCTGTGGCAGTAAGTAATAGCCATTCCACTTTCAGTAACTATTAGCTCTGACAGTTTTTCAGATTATCTATTTTCTTGAAATCTGGGATTCTCTTTTACCTAATTGGCTTCTATTCACCTTAACTGAAATCTCTTCCAACTCTCTCAGAGTAACAGAACTGGGTAACAAATATAAAAGAAAAAAAATGGACTGAATAATTTTATTTTAATCTGACAAGACACCAGGAAATGTGACCTGGTAAACACTGTTATATAATTTAGTCCTATCTGAATTAAGTCAAACAGCTTGTTTTCAAACAAAGTACATCTTTGCAACAAGGTCTGAAACTGCATTTAAAAACAGAATAAGATAAATGCTTCTCTCATTTATGTAAACCCCCAGGTTAATCACAGTTCAGCCACTTAAAACTATCCTACATGGGGTTTTCCTGAAAAAAACTCCATGGCATATGACCTTATCAGGGTATTTCACAGACTTAAGGAGTCTATGAACAGACCCAATTATTTAAATTTTGGAGACAGGAAAACTCCTCAGTCATCCTGAAAGAAATAAAATGGGACATAGTAATAGAGACTAAAATAGATGTGATCAATATCTCTCATAAGCAGAAAAAACAGTACAGTAAAAAGTTCTTACTAGGAAGTGGTGAAAGATTTGCAGACATTGCTATCCACCAGGTCAAATTAAAAACATATTTTCTGAATTAATAATCTCCAATTATGAATTTAAAATTATTACCTACAAAGAAAAGAAAACTGACAAGAGTGACCTTTTTTCTGCTTATTGTCATTGAAAAAAACAGAAATGGATGGAAACGCAGACTTTGAAGGTAGTGGAGAACGTGCAAGGCTGAGGATGTCAAAACAGTAAGCTCAAGTTGTAGTGGTGGGAGTTCAGCAGCTGTGTAATGGTTCATGGGGCCAATAACTCTGAAAGTTCTGCTGTTCATGTTTGAGCACAAAACCCTTTAGAATGAAAAACCCTCATCAGAGTTCCCACAGCCATGGGGCTCTGCCCTGGGATGGGTATGAAGCTATGTGTCTGGGAAGAAACCCTCAGCAAAGGAGTCAGTGTACACCACATTTTGTGCTTCATTGAAGCACAGAACAAAACTTGGCAGACATTTGTCTTGGAGGACCATCATTTACCTCCAAAGTGCAGGAGTGAGAGAACAGCAATGCACTGCCAAGGCCAGAAAAAAGAGATGGAGTTTCACTGAGCTGTGAAAAGAGATGGTCGGTCCACAGGCAGGAAACCTGTGCTTCTTCACAGTCTGTGTGATTTCACTGTCTCAGTTCCCTGGAAGAACATTTGTGTATCTTGACATAGCCTGATGCTTACATGACACCAGTTTTGGCTGCACTGTGAAACACTGACACAAAATCAGGTTTCAGCATCCTTACATTCCTGTAATTCACAGACAGCACAATTTTAAGAAAGAATAAGTGGAAAATAAACTGGGACTGGTAGTTCTTCCAAAAATAAGCATGAAGGACCCAGATGGGACACAGCCAGGACATTCAGGATGAGTGACCACAACTACTAAGCTGATTCCCTGGCCTTTGTAGTCCTACTAGAGGCAGTCCTAGCAGGAGCAGTCTAATCCCCAGTGAATCTGTTCCTCTGAAGGATGGGCATGTCAACCAGAAGCAAGAGGTTTTCCATGGGAAACACTGAAATTGTATCTGTCTTATGCCCAAGGTCTAATGGGATGATCATAATGGCCCCCTTTACCCAGAAGATTATGGCTCAGTGGTACTTCAGAACAGACAAATACAGTAGCCAAGAGATTTAGAAGAGATATTTTTGACCAAAGTGATTTCAGACAAACAGTGAAAAAGGATTCCCCTCTACAAGCAGATACATCAAATTAAAAGACACAGTTACTTACAGGAAACAGAAAGATTCTTTCAAGACTGAAAGCTTAGGAAAAGCATCAGCTACAGACAGATTTCCTGCAGCTTTTTAAAATACATTTTGCAACAGCTGTCTCAAGTTCTGTGGAAATATTCCAGAAGGGAATCCTGTCCCATGGCAGAAGGACTGCTTTGATCACACTGATTACAAAAGCAGATACAGAAGGTCACAGTGACAGAAACTTCCTAATTTTTTTTTTCTGAATGTGGAACCTAACATATTAACTGAGACTTTAGCTACTTGGTTATGTGAAATTGTTCCTATTCTCACCCAAAAGAGTTCAACAACTTTGATGAAATGCAACTTGCAGCCACCAGTACTGAGAACAAGCTTTCCTTTAGTGCATCAAGCTCAGCTAACAGTGAGCTCAGCCTGCCTTTACTTTGCTGAGAAGGCAGAAGGTGTCGGTGGAGTATTCTTGGTTGAAAACATTTTGAGAAAAGTTAAAAAATTCTCCTTGATATTTCTGAATTGCTTTATACTTCTCCACTCCTGATAGCAAACACTGATTACTGAAATATTTCTTTCTAAATTATGAGAATCCACCTTTCCCCCTTTATGTTACATTCTTTCATGTGTTTTGTATGGATCTTTTGTTTATGCCAAAACCATTGACAACAAAATACATGTTTTTAAGGGAGATTCTCTGCTGGAAAGTTTTGAATCTCAGAAACCTAAAACTTTTCACCTTAATGCTCTATCCCACACCTTAAGCTTCATATACTTCCATGAAGAATGAAACAAACCACGGCAAAAGGAGATATCCAAGGGACTGAAGCAGAAAGTATTTTATTTACTTTCAACTGACTTTACACAGACACAGCAGTTTGTGAATCCTGTCCAAAGCAGTTTCTGAGTTATGACCACGCTGCATATTAAGGCGGAGAAAGAGATGTCTGAAAGATCCTTTTATCATTGCTACAGCATATGGAAAGCTAGAGTGAATATCCATCCTTGGCTCTCCTACTTACATTACAGGTTTATTACTGCTTGCATTCCTGTTTTGTGTGAGAGTTGTGAGACTATGTACAGCATGGACTAATATAGGATGAGGGAGACAAAGAATATCCTGTTATTGCTATTTGTACAAGCTGGCAACAGCAAAAAGGGTCCATTTTTCAAAGCTGTCAGAAATCTGGAGGCAACAACATTTAGGTGCTTCATGTTTATATGCTTGCTTGGTTGCTATGTGAGTTTTCTTAGGAAGCTAAATCCTGCACTGGCAAACAAATAAACACTTTGTTCCTAACCCTGATAAGGAAGCCCAAGGGTCAAAGGAAGAAAAGGGGAGCACTGTGTCTTGGTTGCAGTTCTGCTTCACAGAGTGGGAGCAAGAGGACAAACTGCCCCTCTTTCAGATCACTTCTCTTGGGTTTTTGGAAGTAGGTTTCAGTGCTGAGTCTGAGGGCTGTGGGTGGGCAGGGAACCAACTGAAAAGTTTCCACACTGAAACCAGTTGTCCTTGAGACAGATGGTTTTTTCTGGTTCTTTGTTTTTTGACCCAAGCAGGATGCAAATAGCCAGGAGTCGCTGTTTTCTTCGGGGTAAACCAACCAGCCACGTCAGTCCTGGCATCTTCTGCCTGCACAGATGCAGGCGTCATATCTAAGCCTTCCCCAGATATGAGCCACCAGTGAAAACTGAGCAGAAGCTGGAAACCATGAGAGGGAGCAATTCCCAAGACTGCCTGCTCCAACAGAACCCAGAGGAGGTCAGAGAGCAGCTGACCCCTCCCTCCCATGCCACCTCCTGCTCATTTTCCATGACCATTCAGAAGGCAGCCATTCTCCTTGAGGCCAGAGGACTCTTGGCACTCAGAACTGGCAAGTGATGTGGTAGAACACTGTCACTTTGGGAATAGCCTTGGCTATGGTCAGCATTGCCATATGCTTTTCCCTTTGTGAATCTGCTGCTATGCCCCTTTTGGTAAAGGGACTTGGATTCATAAGTCATTTAGGAGCTTTAACATGTTTCTCCCAAAGTAACTGGCCCGAGGTCACAGAGGAAATCTGTAGCAGAACTGGGAAATAAATCAAGATCTGAGTCCCAGTCCGGAACCTCAGACACAAAACTACCATTTTTCATAGGAGGCTTAAATATGTGATGAGTTCTTTTATAATCATGTAGTTTCCTTTCCAATGCCTAAAG
The DNA here is from genome assembly GCF_017590135.1 of Pyrgilauda ruficollis. NCBI lineage: Eukaryota > Metazoa > Chordata > Aves > Passeriformes > Passeridae > Pyrgilauda > Pyrgilauda ruficollis. The sequence continues at coordinate 31,057 of NW_024527044.1, forward strand.
TTCTCTTGCTACAATCATTAAACTACTAGCTGTCCACTTTTAACAGTTCTGCAGGAATTCTTTCATGTCAGTAGTGTTTGATAATAGGCCACATATGAGATTCCAAACTTACTTTTTCCATTATTAACCTCTCATTTACTGATATTTCCCTCAGTATGTTTTGTTCTTATACCCTTTTGCACCATATGTTTATAATCATCTGAAACTTCTGAGTAATCCCATTATTTTTCTATTCTCTCACACATCATAAATGTGGGCTGAGTTCCAGAATAATTTATGCAGGATTAAAATATGGAATTGGTTTCAATGCTTCATCAATGATGTCTTTTGAGTTTATCTCCCAGATTTCTGTCCTTTTCAGGGCTAAAAATCTGGGAGATGGAGATCACAAACACACAGTCACACACACTCACACACATCTTGAATACCAAAGTAAGTGAAAGAAGATGAAAAACCAGGATTTTTCAAGGAAAAATACCTCATTCAAAACATATTGAAATCCAGAAGAGGACTTCCTTCCACTTCACTGTGCATCACACTAGGTCTTTATGTCTAGCAGGGAAGCCTGAAATAATTATTGTACTGATGAAGTGTAGGATTGTAGAAAAGTTTTTCCAAAGGGCAGACACAAGCAATGGGTGTACGACAAGAAACAGTTGAGTATGTGACAGGAGAAATAGTAACTGAGAAAAATCTGGAAGCCTAAAGAGAACAAGATTCAGTCTATAAACCCAATGTGTGAGGCAGCAGCTAACACCTCTCTGAGTCCATTGGTTTTAATTATCCTGTTTTCCTTTGCCCCAAAGGAGAAAAAACATCAAAAGTCCTTCCTTCAGAGGGTCCAGTGCCTGCAACTCCCAGCGAATGAGCTGGTTTGACTGCTTCGTCCTTCAAATTCTGGCCAAAGGAGTCCCAAAGGCTGTGTGACCAAAGGCACTGAGGGCTTAGAGGTGATGAGAACACTGCAAGTGCAGATGGGGCCACAGGGTGCAACAGGGACCCCAAAGCCAGGCACAGATAAGTGGCCATAGAGGGAAGAGCAGTCTCTGAAGATAATGAGGGATGACAGGAATCACCAGGAGCAGCACTTGCTGGAGGCGTCTTGTGGCAGCTGGCTCAGGACTTACAGTCAATTTTAACAACCATTCTACCAAACCTACTGAACCCTCTCCAGCTATAGAGCTGTGGCTTCAGCTGATGGGCCAAACATGCATCATGAAGATGGATGTGTCCCCCTCAGCATGCAGCCTTTGTTCCAGTAGATGAGGTAGGCTTTTGGTAAGACAGAGGACATAAATGCATCATGAAAACCCTGGGTTCCTTCAGACAAGTGCAAGCTTCTGCTTATAAAGAGAAAAACAGATGTTGCCTAGAAACTACCTCTATTCTGACTTATTTATTATTTTTCTTAACTCCCACATCCAGCATTGTAATTTTTGATAGTAGGGGTTAGCTTGAAACAAAAATAATTTTAGGAGATGTTGGGTGAACAGAGAATTTATTTGTTTAAATTATGAAAACCCATTTCTTGATCTATTCCAAAAAGCTAATTTGTTCACTGAACCCCAGTGACTTTCATATGCTTTTGTATATAGGAGAAGAACTGACAACTGTGCCAAGGATAGGTGAAGGAGCATGTTTGAAGGATCTCTCTTTGGTGCAAATAGACTAACATTTATATTAAATTGTGGCAATGACTTTCTGGGGTAGGACTCAGAAACTGAAATAAAGGAAAAAAAGCAAAGATTGGTGCATAGAAAAAAAGTGAAACAAGTGGAAAAGGCAAGAGTGGGAAGGATAGTAACAACTAGTTCTACTTGAGAGAAAGGACAGAAGAATCTTTGGCCACAAGGTCAAAATCTACTCCACAGGCCAGGCTGCATTTTTACAGTGGGACATGCTGTGTCTCTTGCATTCCAGCAAGAGAGAAAATGAGTTTGCAAAGGAAGGCCCTTCAGGAAAATGCTTCAGTAATTTGGAGCAGGCTAAAAGGTGTGATGCAAACAGAAAAAGAAGGTGCATACAGCTTGAGATAACTGGAATCAGTTTAGTATTTGTCCTAAACTCATCCCAGATGAGAGAGGTATCTTATGAAAAAGAAGGGTTTTATTTTGTAACTAAAGAATATATAGCAGTGACTTCATATGACAGCTGTAAATGTCACTTTGCTTCATTTTGTAACTTCTGAGTGCAGGACATCAAAACCAAAAACCTTTTAACCCAGTCTTCATCTGTATATTTTTTGTATCTGATGGGAAATAGTCTGTCCATACGTTTATTACATGTTACTTACGGGCCTTTCCAGGCTGGACTGAAAACTTTCACAGCACACTCCTGAAGACACTTCACCCCTTGTGGTGCCCTTCTGGGCAGTGGATCTGAGTGTTACCTGATGAGAAGGGCTTGTGCTGCAGCATTAGGATGAGAGGCAGTGACAGGGTGCCGGCAGAAAGTCTGGATAACAAGGATTAATCAGGCAGTTCCAGAAATATTCATAATGATCTGATGCACAGTGCTAGGGCTGCAGCAGCTCATTCCTCTATTTTTAAAGAAAATGAGGTCTCCAGTCCTCTGCAGAGAGAGGAACAACATCTGTATGAGGAAACTAAATGGGCCAAGGATTGTGATTTGTCCCCGAGGCTATCTTGGCATGGATCACATTCATACCCTTCCAAAACAAAGAGAGGGGTGGTCCTCAGCCCATGTCGCCTGAATTGTACCCAGGAACTATCCTGGATGGTGTTTGATGCCAAAAACAGTACCAGAGAGCCAATTTAGGCAATTTTAACTCTATGGATAACTGGGTGACAGTAGCGGGTCTGTATCAGGCCTGGGTTAGTCTGCTGGTAAAGTCCCTGCCAATTAATCTTACCTTCTCTTTGATTACTGCTTGATACCAAACCTTCCTTGGCAAAATACTTACTGAATAAGAACCAAAACAACAAATAACAATAACAATAAAGAATGTAACAATAAAGAATTAATACCTAAATATTTATTTGGAGAAGGTCAAGAGGGTACTGCAGCACACACTTAGACAAAGCAGGTAAGATGACACTGTCTGGTTGATGTCAGTACTCTGATTTAGAGAACTGGCATGGTTTTGAACCATTTTACTACCCTTAAGCTCATTTTAAATGAGTGATTTTCTTGAGGTTGAGTTAGATTGCATTTAAAGGGCAGTAAACTGTACCCTTGTTTCCCAGAGTGCATCAAAACCTTTCTAATCCTTGAAAAGAAAGGGTTTTTAAATTATGTTTTAATAGCCTCAAACAATTATTATTATATGCAAACTAAAATTACAGCAATGAATAAAAGTGGTAATTTTTTTGGAAAGCCAAAAGTGCAAAGTTGCATACATACTGTGAGCACTATAAATTAAAAGAAAGAAAAGGGGGCAAATACTATGATTCAAACTTATCAGTGACAGCGCAATGCAGACAGCTCCCACAACTCTGAGCATTACAGACTACAGCTGTTGGTGGCTGTGGGTTTTCTGCCTGGTGACCTTTGAGGAATCTGAAGAGATGGAAGCAATTTGTTGCAGCAATAAAATTATATTTGGGTTGGAGGGGTCTGAAGTGGGCACTGCTGTGGTCAGTGCCTTGTGAGAAGCTGTGATTTGGGTCCTTGAGGTTTTTCATTTCCAGTCTGATGGTGCTTTGGAGGTCTGGGGATCCCGACACAGAACCACTGGAGACTGCAGGATGAGAAAAAGGGGGAGGGAAGCTTCAGTACAGCATGTTTTCCATAAGAGCTCCTTGTCTGTTCAGAATCTCATTAATCTCCCCGTCCTTTCCCACTGACTCCTGGGTCATTCCAAGGTTTCTCTCTCGACTTCTCACTCATGGAAAGACGGTTCTCTGCCAGTTCCTGGGCTGCGTTTTCACATGTTTAGCTGCAGTTCTGAAAACTTGTGATTTCTCCAACCATTTCATCACCCTCAGATTTTGCAAGACATTTTGATAAGAGAAATATACTTGAAACCTGCTCTGTTAAATCCTGCTCATAGTTCAAAAAATAACTGAGGGTTTGTTTATCCTCCAGTTTCTATCACAGACAGACAATTCCCATATTAAAATGTCATCCTCATAATCCCTCATCAGCCTCAAGGGGGCTGAAGGCAATAAGTCTCTTCCGAACTATGTTTGTATGTCTGAAAGTCCTGTTACAATGAACAATTTTTTTCATTCCAAAGGTCTTTGCAGCCAACTGCTTCAATTTGCTGGCTTGATATTTTTCATATAGGTTTGTGTCACAGAAACATTGGGTTTATAAGCTTAGACACTAGATTTGTGTTTATGTGTAAGAAATGTTGAGATAGGATGAGGGCAGGACTATTTAGCAAAATAAGTAATCAGGCACTTGATATTCTGGGCATGTAAGTGCTCTGGTCACTGACATCTCTGCAGCTGTAATTCAGTTATAATATTGGAGAATTTTTCACCGATCCAGGGGCTCAGGGAGCATGGAAAATGATTGCTTAGGAGGTCTAAGGGGAGCAAAGCAAGATATTTTCTGCTGTTAGCCACCTGCTGTTTTGAGACAGTGGGAAAATGCAGCCATTTGTTCTGGAATAAGTGAAAAATATATAGTACAATGTTAATTTCTAGGTATTTCAGGTACAAGGCTTGTGATGAAATACATGAAGTTTGGAAATTGCTTCTAGGTCCATTTCCAGTTAATATGACTTGAATCCACTGTTAGCTGGTACCTGTGGTACAAGGAAAACACATTCCATAGCACTAGTGGGTACTGCAGGATGGGCTTTAAAAGTTCCTCCAAGGTAACTTAAAAGTGGTTCAGGATATGACCAGTGGAATGATTTTAAATATTCTCCATAAACTCTTTTATTTCTAGTTTCCAACACATTTAATGAAGGACACCAGGCAAAGTGACCTGTGTTGGCTCTGGAGCTTTGGAGGGAAACAGGGGATTGGAGGCAGAAGATCCTGCAACAGGAGAACCATGCTGGGTCAAATGCTGGGTGTGTAGCAGGAGAGTTGTGAAAGCCATGGGGTACTGCAGGCTAGTTAGAACACTCCCCAAAGTGCACAAAAGAAGGGAGATATGGGGATGGTTGTAAGTAGGGTGAGAGAAAGGAGATGGAAATAGTAGGGCAGAAATACATAAGTCTATGGGATAAAAAATGACAAAATTTTTGATATTGTAGTCAAGGTGTTGTAAGATTTCCCTGAATATATACAGAAGGCATGATGGGCATGACTGGTCCCAGCCACAGTCCTGCCATTCATGAGTCTGTAACTGGTTTTCTGGGAAGTCATGGTGTTAATTCTGGCTTTCTGGACTAATTCCAGCAAGAAACATCTGTGCTTCAACCTATCTGCAGCTAATATTTAACAGTGAATTTTACAGGAATTTGAATTTATAATCAAATATTTACAAGTCACAGACATTACGTAATAGTTATTGCACAGTAGTAAGTAATGAAGACAGCAGGAACAGGCTGGGACAATCTGGGCTGGATATTTGAAAGCCACAGTGACACAGTCTATGAAATCAGACTTGTCTTAACCTCATGCTATGGAAACAACTATGGAGGTGCTGATGGCATTTCTGCGCTGTTGCCGGGGGGCATTCTTGGCAAAATGCCCCTTGTTGCCTGTTTTCTGTTTTCTGTTCTCCACCTCTGACCACAATCTCGGTTGTCTGGGTTCCTACCAGGTACCAAAAGGTAATTTGGTCCTGGATAAAAAAAGGAAATTAAATAATGGAATGCCAGTACTCCTGTTATATCATCAAAGTATTATGATACTGATCAAAGACAATGGCCTGTACCATGTTATGACCCATGACTAGAGTTTTTTAGAGGCCAGTTTATAAAAAAAAATAAAATTTAAAAGTAATTTTAGAATTTGGTCTGTGTAAATGTTAATACAGTTTTGGAGCTAGATCATGAATTTTGTTCTTGCATAAATGAGTTTGTGACACAGTGTGTAACTAGGGCTCTTCTGTAACATCATAATGAAAATAACAGTACTGGCATTGTAGTCCAGGGTATTCCTGAAGACAAGAGGAAATTTTTAACAAAGGAAGACAGCCAAGGAAAAGGTGGACATGTGCTCTGTTACGTAGAAAAGTTTTTTGCCTCAAAAAACCTCATGGCAGAGATTAAAAAAAAAAAAAAAGATAGCCCTGAAAAAAAGCACCCCACCAAAACCAACCCAAAACCTCAAGCTACACTGGAAGCACTGGAAGCATTGAGAACTAAAACATGCAGTAGGCTGAAGAGTAAAATACCATTATCCAAAGCATCCATTTGTAGCACTTCAGCACCTGTGAGGTGTGGGGGAAGTAAAAGAAAGTAAACCAATCATGTTTTTCAGTGAGATTTTTAGTATTGTATTTTAGTTCAGAATTTCAGGAAAAAATAAATAATTTGTGGAATTCTTTGGATTGCTATGTCATCTGCACATACTTGTTTTATTATTAGAAAGAAGCAAGACATCAGTAGCAATTATTATAAATATAAGAATCCAGCCAATGCCTAGATAAAAGTTACCAGAGTAAACAATACAGTAATGTTTTTCATCATAATAACAAGAGGACTACAGAGAGATATAAATTTTTCCCTTAGTGACACTCCAGCATGGAGATGTGTGAGCAGGCTGGTGGGACCTCGCAGGCAAAGCAGAGTGCTGCTGTCTGGTGTGCAGCAGGGCCACAGCAGAAGGATGAGGGTGAGTCAGAGGGAAGGACTTCAGTGTGCACATCCATCCACAGCTGCTTTGCTTTTCATCACTGCTGGCCAGAACACTTCACAGCTTCCATATCTGGGAAGATATAGCCTTGAAATTATTATGTATTTTGTAATCTATCTATAGTACAAGGTTGAGGACTAATGATGGAGGAAACGATGCACCCATGGAAAAGTCTCTTTTGGAAGGCTTTCAGGATCCTCTGCTTACTTTGTTCTAGACACCAATCTCTTGGAAACTGTGGACTGGCAGTTTGCATCACTTGGATGTGAGGACATTGGGCATTCTTGTGTCAATGAAGATGGCAGAGCCCCACTCCTTTTTGAGGTGTTGTCACAATAAGATTAGTAAGAGAGATTATAATAAAATTATTGTGACTCTATAAAACAATCCTTTCTTTATATCATGCCCACATGAAGGCTCCAGCCATGATGTAATTATCTGTTAGCATACCTCTCTGGGTGCATAACTTTTATCATCTCAGTATAAAAATGGAAGACAGGTCAAGCAACAGGTATCCTAGCTTGTCCAACATCACAAGTGGAGACAAAATTCCTAAAATAAAAACTTAAATCAGCTAGGTTCGTCCTGAATTACATCTCAGTACTTATAAGTGCTTCACCTTTGTGTTAATACAAGTGTGCATTAATGCTCCCAGGTGCCTCAGCTCCCAGCTGCCTCAGTTTTGGCAGCACTGAGACACCCAGAGGTTCAATCATCCCTGTGCCCTGAAAGAAGGCACAAAGTAAACACTCTTCCTCTCAGCCCCCTCCCAGCCTACACCCTACAGAATGGACTTCAGGCAGAGCATTACAATTCCCTGTCTTTTATTCCACACCACTGTCTGTCCTGCTCACAGAGCACCTGAGAGGGGCCTCAGCTCAGCCATGGCTTTGTGTAGGACCTGTGTGGGAGGCTGGATGGAGGGGCTGGCAGGATGGCTACTTCTGCTCAGAACACACACAGGCAAAACCAGCTACACCAGCTGAAAAGTGAGCACAAAGGGGTTGTTTTGGCAGGGCTATTTTTAGCTTCATCTGGATCATATTAAGTATTCACTGGTGCCCAAGATGACCTTTCTCCCATTCAGTGATGCCACAGGGCAAGATTTGATCCTTCCATAAGACCTATGAAAAAGAAAGAGAAATGACAGCCTTGATCCAAAACAATTGCTGTAACTAATGCGTTGTCAGTAGTGACAAATGAGGAGGAAATGTTATTTTTCTGCTGTGAAAAAAAGGAATGGTCTAGATTCATTCTTGAGCTAAGCCCTGGCTCCTGAGCTCCACAGCAGCAATTAGAAATGTGAATCCTAAGAAGGAGGGATGCTTTGGTCCCAGAGGAGCAGGATTTTAGCCGCATGCTTCTTTGTTCACCCATTGTCTACCATCATATGTGTACCAGTCACTTTTCTGCTAATTAACTTGGATTTGACAAATCATTCTGATGCCATGCTTCAGAACTGGAACAGAACTGCTTTTTCCAGTAGTGCAGGTCACTATTTTTCTGCAAACCCATCTTCTTTCACTGAGCAGGAATATTTCCTCTCTCTCTCTAAATACTTTTTTGCCACCATACTAGACTATATTAATTAAGAATTCTGTATGATCCTGGTTGGAGCTTGGGAGGATGAATATGGATTTAGCAGACAGAATGACTACTGAGTAAATCAGAGAGAAGACAACTTTTTCTAGTACTGTCAGACATTGCTTGTTTCCTCATGGCAGGGTAATATGCTACTTACTACCACTAATGCAGGAGAAAAAAACGGAGCTGAAAGAAAGCACTGAACAGAAGAAATTGTTTAAAAAAAGCCCAAACTAAACCCAAAACTTCTTGCTTGTTTGGCACTGGCAGGTCACACAGTTTGTACTACATTGCTGCTGTGATATCTGATAAAGTGCAAATGGATTGAAGCACAGAAAGGTGTTCCATACTATAAACATTTTCTGAAGCAGGAACTCTAGATGCTGCTAACAGACTGAGACTTGTACAACTCTCCAAGTCTCTAGAAACTTGGATACTCTATAACTTTTTTGTAATACACCATATTTCCATAATGCAAAGTGCTCAAAAATAGCAATTAATGCTGTGATTTGTATTTACATAGCAGAGAGTATTAGGAATATGAGTGAGGTTGACAAAGATTGGTAGATGAAATGCTTTTCCAGTATCTATAAATCTGGGGTATTTGGCACTTGGTAGGAATGAATATTCCATATTGAGGATTTAGAACTTTCCGTAATTCTTACACATATAAGTTGCAATTTTGACACCTGCCCTGTAAAGTGCAAGTGTGAGGAATGGACTCACAGGCATAATCATCTTCCATATACTTTTTTAAACATTCATATGACTTTTCCAAATAATTACTCTTTGAATTTTATACATTGTTATACCAGGTGGCAAACTGCAGTGGAATAAACTGCACAGTACCTTGTTATGTAATGGGAAATCACGCAATACCAGGCGACATATCCAATAAAATCTACACCTATCACCTCCTCCATATGAGTGGGTTGTTTACTACACTTTGTGGGTTAGATTTGTGCTTTCTGTCTGCAGGTTTCATGGGCTCTGTCTTCATTGTGCAAACCAATTTGCAGCATTCCCTCATGCCAAGACACTTGTATATGGTTTTATCAGGGGTGACAGTGATTTCTTAAAAGAAAAATTTCTGTCACATTTCATGGTGAGTTTGGCAATCATTTCATTTCAAAACTTGCCATATCCTTCAAGAAAGAGGAATTAGGTTTAAGAGGCTCTGCAGCTGTTTGGCATCTGATGTTCAGAGCTTATTATTATTAGTGATTTGTAATCTCTAACCAGTCAAATCATTCCTTTCTCTAAACATTTTTTACTTTATTTTTTTTCACAGGGAATGTAAAACTTTCCTTCTTTAAAGTCCAGTGAAGGGAGGTGAAGACATTTACTTTTCAAATGTAATAAAATTGACTTTATATTATTATTTCAATGACTGATTAAAAATATTATTTATACCATACCAGTGCTTCCATGCATATTATAGGGTGTTTCATTTGTGATCCAGCTGAGATAGAACAGTTCCCTTTCACTTAAGAGTCCTAGAGAATGACCCCAAATTATTCACAACCATATGCAATGTAAACAGAAGTACCTCTGAGTAACGTATACGTTTATGGTTATATACATTCATTCTGTGGAAAAAAGAGATTTGTGTTTGCAAAGATTTTGAGAAATCCTGTGCCTTGTTTTAAGCAGGAGGTCAAATAACTGAGCACAGTGATCTGGTTGGTGTTACACTCCATGAATCTATAACGAGATACACTATGCACAATCCCAGACCCCATTCCACTGGCTCCAAATGGCTTCCAGTGGCTTCCAATAGCAGCAAACCCACTTGCACTGGGGGAGATTTAGCCCAACATCCCCTCTTTCTCTCCATACACCACAACAGGCTACTAAATCTTGCTGATTGAATTGTCCTGGAGAGGTTCTGAATAAGCCTCCCCATGGATTTTGTGAAAGCGAATCAGTGAGTTTGTCCTGGTTCTGCAGAACAATCCCCGTGTGCCGAGCTGTGCCAGGCTCGGCACTGGCTGTGAGCCACGATGGGAAATGTGGTCATGGCTGAAGGCCAACAAAAGTCAACAAGCTCTGCTTCCTAAAGAAACCTTTGTACAGATCTCCAGCACCAGAGGTCAGTGCCATCAACTGTGTTGCCTGAAATTACATGTCATTCAAACCTTTTTTTTTTCCTTAGTATGAATCTGAAGTAATATTTCCTTTGTCATGTATTTCCTTGGAACCTGCTTACACTGGAGCCTTGAGTAGGTACTTGGGCCAACAGTTTGCCACAATCTGCATATGGGTGATAACAACTGCTGCAGAAAATAGCTTATTTTGCCCTTTAATACCCCTTCATCTGGAAATCCTTCAAGAACTATAGCATTGTCATGAAGTATGAAAAGGCTCCTGAGGAGCACTAATTTAATTATTCTGCAAGAGAATAAATGTGGCAGATTCTAGAGTTATGAAGCAGTCTCAACTCCTAATTGCCTACCATAGCTACTAGAAAATATGCAAAAGACACCAGGTTAAACTCAAAAAATCTTATTAAAAAGAATTTTAGTTGCATTTACATCATTCTCCTGAGCATTGTAAGCTTTCACTGAATACTTTTGTTTTGTTGTTTCAGTATTTCCAAAACAATTATTGTTGTGTTAAAAATCCTCCTGGAAATCCATGCTAAAAATGTGATTTTTCTATCTCATTCTTTGGCTTTTTCCCTTCTTTTCCAGGGCTCTGCTCTGTAAAATGCAGAGGTGCTTCCAAGATGACTCTTGCACTCAGAGATACTCACGGTACTCCCGGGTTGCTGCCAGTGGGCTTTTGGCCAGTGATCCCAGCCCACAGAACTGGCAGAGTATACTCAGAGCTCTTGGCCAGGAACCCAGAGCCATTCCCAAAGCAGAAAAATTAGTCCTTAAAAATACTGGTCTGGCCACTACAGCTGAGGAACAGTTTCAGTGCTATACTTGTAAGATGCAATTCTCATTTCCATCAAAAAAATTTCTGGCTAAAACTTATTAGATTACAGCAGGAACAGGGTTTGTATCAAGTGTTCAAAGACAGCCTAGAGTGACTATTAGATATGGTCTGGGAATCCAGCAAATCGACTTCTACTACTGGCATGTGAGTATTCATAAAAAATAATCAGAGTTTTCTGTTCTTTATGTTCCTGTGTTTGTCTAAAGTGAGTGATTACATGGATGACATTTATAAAGCACCTTGAGACCTGCAGAGTACTGGTCTCACAGCTGGGTGTTATTATTACTCTGTTCAGTTGATGTTTTATACTATAACCATAGCAATGCTATATCTGAATGACTTCCAAAGGTAAAAATAAACAATGTGGTTATTTAACATAATTTCTCCCATAAAGGGAGATGTGTATTTCTTTTTAGCTCAGGCCTAAAAAATATTAGCAAAATCCAGATTGGAAGGATAAGCAGAAAGGAAAGTACAAGCAAAAAGGTTGGATTTGGACTGAAAAGTGAGATTTGCATATCTCCCACTGGAATTAATTTTGGTATTCTGACTTATAAATATTACCTTATGTAAATGAGTTTCACTGATTGAAAGGAGCTCCAGAGAAAGGAGCTCCTAAAAGTGATGGGAGGAGAGTCCTTTACATACGTTTAATCTCTGTAGGCAAAAAGAAATGCCGGGGTTTATCTTTTATGCATCATGGGTAAATGTGGGGAAGGTTTCAAAAGCTAAAAGAAGTAGTTGGTAAGAAGGCTTGACATTTGACCAAGGACAGTTGCAAAATTTTTTCCTCCTGTATGCTGAAAACCAGATTTACTTGAGACTACAAACCAGTGCTTTTGCAGGTTTTAAAAATAATTTCAGAGAAAGTACGTTTTAGTTCCGTTTATTCTATTGTCCTGTATTTCTTTGGTGTCAGTTTTAAAGATTCTTAGAATTATGGCATAGAGTCATCCCCACTTGTAGATCCACCAGGCTTAAAAAAAAAGTAATGATATCCTCAGTGATTTCTCTCTCTGTTGTACCTTCATAGCTCCCTTGCCTACCGTATCCTATGAGAATTCATGATGTTACAAGCACAGCTCTGCAAAAACCCTTTGAAAGGAGGATGAGGAGCTAAGCCACGGAAGCTACAAGCCACTAGCTACTTCAATTGCTATTCTATATGCTAAAAGAATTTGCCCCGGGGAGTGATTTGAGCTCGGGGTTGCAGCATGGTCACACCCAGGATGTCCAGAGCACACTGACCATACACACACAGACAGCACTTCCCTGTGGATCTCCCCTGTCCCTGTGCCATATCTCTGTGGCCGTGAGACTTGATTATTTTATAACTTTTATCAGCTTATGGTGTTAAAAATAATTTCTGTGCCATGCTGCAGCCCACTAGAATAGCATTTTCATGGCATGAGACAGATATTATGTGCTGCATGCCTTGACATATCACAGTGTAGAAGAGTCTCTGAGCACCCTGCCTGGAGAGGGTTACAGGGCTGTGTAGAGATCCAAGCCAGGTACATTTATTTGTTCTACCTACTGGCAGCAGTCTGGAAGTGAAATTTCCCTAAGAAAGCACCTGATAGTTTCTAATGGAACCAACTAACCCATTCCTGAAGGGAGCCCAGAAGTCAACTGCACTGCATCTGTGCAGGGTAAACTGCCATTGGGACCACGATGGATGAAGGAAGTGGGGACAGTCATTTGAGAGTACAGACACATCCAGATGAAAAAAGTTGTGCACTCATGAGCTGAGTGAAGTTACAAATGCATTTAACACTCTGGGTTCTGCAGAGTCCATAGAGACAGAATAAAGATAATGCCCTAAAGCAGCCAGTGAGACTGTCCCAAAGAGGCTGTGGAAACACAGGAACCTCAGCTAAAGGAGAGAATCATGCCAAGCACCCACTCCTTTTTTTCTTCTTCTACATGTGTGACTGGTTTTTGCTTATTATCACTGGTGTCTTAAGCATCAAACACCAAGAACTGAGTCTCCATAAACAGTTGTTTTGGAAGATGAAATATATGTGGTCAGTTCTGTCTATGAAGTTCTTTTGAAGTGCAGCTACAGCAGTGAGCAGAAATCTGCAGCTGCAAGCAGAGGAGCAGAAAAGGGAACATTCAGATTTTATAGATTTATTTATTTAAAGCAAATCCCTTGATTAAGCATTGCACTCATCTCTGTCAGATGTACAAGTCACACTATGTGAGCGAAGGCTGAAGTGCTGATTCTTGCCTAGAGTTATTCTAAAGCTAATTGTCACTTCCATCACTTTAGTACACTAGCTTCTCTCAGCTGTCCTACATGGGCAGTGAGGTAAATCCAACAAGATTCACCTAATTCAGGGCCAAGTGAATGGGTCAGTGGGCTGAGGCCAAGTGCACAGGGTTTAACAAGCTGAGTCCTGAACTTGGGTCACAAAAACCCCTGCAGTGCTGCAGGCTGAGGAAGAGTGGCTGGAAAGCAGCCCAGAGGAGAAAGACCTGGAGGGGCTGGTCAACAGCAGCTGAATGTGAGCCAGAGTGTGCCCAGGTGGCCAAGAAGGCCAATGGCATCCTGGCCCATAACAGCAAGAGTGTGACCAACAGCACCAGTGACTGTTGTCCTGCCTGTGAATCTCATCTCCACAATAGACAGAGCCTCCATCTGAATGGACTACTTATTTGGGCATCATAAGTGGTTATCTTTTACAGGTTTTGATGGCCAAGGTTGTCCTGGTTAAGACACCTAATTCCAACAAATATTTAATAGTCATTAAAACAGCACACATGATGGACTAAGTTCTGAGGGTCAGCAGAAATTCAGCTCAGTCTCTTCAGCATTTCCTCCTGAAAGAGCTGGTGTTTTACCACTCTGGGAGCTCAATCTTCTGTGCTCAGGTTTTGTGATTGATTGTGTGGAGAAACTGGACAGATAATTATTGTCTCCTGATTCTTGTAGCCTGGGACATATCTGAACGTAAAGATTTGCAACACTGGAGTTTGTCCATGCAGCTGAGAGTAGCACCCTGATATGCACTCCAGTCACAGGTCATCAGTCTGGGGCGCACCTACTCTGAAGTTGTGGCAGGCTGGCTTGGCTGGCCACCAGGTGTCCAGCAACTCACTCTATAAATCAAAGACAATTTAAGTAAGCATCACCTTCACGTGGGCTCTAGTAAACATCTTTAGTCTTAGCAGACAGCATCACACTGAATGTGGCAAGACAGAAATGAAAGTGTAAGTGAGCTGGTGCTGGGATATGTACACCTTGACTGGTTATTCTACAGGATTGATACCCAAATACCTCTTGAGATGTAGTCCTGATGACTGTGTTGTTGGGTTGTAATAATTTTTTTCACTATGCCCAACATGCAGCCTGTAGGATGTGTGTGACTATCAGGACAAATCAGTCACCCAGAGACTTTGCCTTGCTCACCTTTTTTTTGAGATTAAGAAATCTGAAACAGGCATTTGACTATAAATGTATTTTATATTCCTAGTGTTTCAAGGAAACATGGGATTACAACATACACACAGTTAAACTTTCTTTACTCTAATGAATAAGGAAAACAATATTTCCCAACGTGGCCTACTTAGCAGGAAGGTCTCTGCTCAGCCAGTGTAGTGGAATTGTACTTGATGAGTAAAATTGTAAAGCAGCAATCTAAACAGCAGCTTCTTCCAAATAGTAATGCCACAATTAACAGAAGTGTTTCTCCATTCCCCTACAACATAGCTGCTTGTGAAGCCCACTTATTATAATGACATCTGATGACTTGCAGGCCAAACACAAACCAGTTATTCCATATTTTACATGAAGTAGAAGATAATTATTTTTGGAAATTTTATTAAAGAGACCCAGAAGCTGCAGTAGTTTATGCTTCTACTGACGCAGATATATCTGAGGTATCAAAAATGGTGGATAAAGGACGAGTTCAGTTTACATTTTCTTTCCACTCTGCTACTGCACAGGGCTGGAGAGAGCTGAGTCCCACTGTTCCTACAAAGTGATATTATCCTTACAGCTACTTGTGTCAGCCAAGCCATATGGACCATGCATTTGAAGAATGACCTTGGTTTGGGTTATATTTTCATAAAATTTTAAAAACAACAGGATCATTTCCTTTTGTTTATCTATTCCCTTGTTCAAATAAAAGAAGTTGAAATAATATGAAACATGTCGAGTTTTGTTATCAGTGGGACTAACTTACATAGGCATAGAACTATTCTAAGTATTTAGAGCCTTTAATTAGTATGTTTTCAGGAACGGACATTTCTAATCTCCTTGGACTTTCAAGCAGATGTTTCTGAATTAAAATCATTCTATTTCAAAAGACATCACTGAGCTTATTATAATATTTAAATAATACAATCCTTTTGATCATGGTATTGTGACATACCTCAGACATCTTCATTGTTTGTGCTATTTCTTCAGAGCCCCAATGAAATATGATATTTTGTTGGCACTGAATCAAGTGGTTGTGCTAGGCACTGCTCTCTGTTATGCAGTGTTTATTAAAATCTACCCTATAAACAATTTAAATCTATTATTATTACATGGGAGGCCTTTAAATTAATTTGTGCTGGCAGAAAAACTACAAACTCTGACCTGCTTCAGTAGTTTGCCTGTGAAAGCAAGAGCAATTTTTCAAATATTGTATATAAAAGATAAAAATCTACATTTTATATTACACGTTCCAGAAATTACATTTGACTGTAAAATATTCAACCAGAAAATATTCAACCAGAATAGCATGTGTGACCAGAAAGAGGCCACCAGGTACCTGGCAAAGGGACTGGCCAGTTCACCTTGGTTTTACTTCAGCTCACATCTAAGCTATACATACAATATTACAAACTATTACAGATCTGAGATTGTCCCTCACTGCTGCTATCAATGTTTAAAAGAACTGTTGCCACAACTCTGAAAAAAAAGGAAGTGCCAGTCTAGAGCTGCCATTTGGATGTCTTCATTTTCCAGAAGAAGTAAATCGATTTTCTGAGTAAGAGGAGAAGCAAAACTTTTAAAAATAAAAAGGTTTATGTTTATTAGCTACTACCTCTTGATATGAGTCAAAATTCTTATGTGATAACAAATACATGAGAGGATACATTTCATCTGAAATAAGCTTAATTCTGTCCCAAGTAGTCTGAGTCCTAATTCAATAAATACCTATGTTTTGGTCAGCCTCAGAGGAATTTAGACATATGTGTCAGTACCCTGCTGATAAAGGTTGCTATCCAAATCAACAGGATACTTTTTTATTCTGTCTTAGCAACATTACCAAAGCTATAGAATTCAGATCTCAAGGCTAGAATGGGCAGAATGGGCACATATTAAATTAAGTCAAAGGGGGAATTTCACTGTAATAGTCTAGACACCAGCTTGAAAATAGAAAAATGTCTCCTAGGATATGAAGGCATCAGTAATATCTGTCCTCCGTCACATGTATTTGTGTTTGCCAATGTATTCTATAACAAATACATCATTAGCCCTTCAAAGCACATGGAACATTACATTTTTAATTTCTCCCTGCCTTCTTAAAATGCAAAAGAAAAGTATGAACATATGCTTTCTGCTACTTCTAAAATTTAGAAATGCAAGAAAGAGGCAATTTTACTGGAAAATGAGCTAGGTATATCTGTCTACTGAGAAGTTAAACAGAAAACTTCCTTTACTCAAAATGTTCATTGGTTCAGTCTTTAATAACAACATATTTTAAGATGTCTGGTAAACATCCTTTACTTTGAAAATCTCCCAGCCACCACTTATTCCTCCAGACCATTAATTTATCAATTTTTCTAGGCAAGAGAAGACCCACATTTCTTGTCAGTGAAAAGGGTAAAAACATATCTTGATCAACATTTATAAAAATCCCAAAACCACAGACAATTCTACAGGCTGGGGTTTTTAGCTGGTTACCATCAGAGACTGATTATCATTATCAATAAACTTGGCAAAATGATCTGAAATTATTTAATTTCTTCCTTGAAATCTCACTGGGTCTTTTGCTAACATCAAACTCAGGAGGAATTCATAGGGAGTAACAAAAAGGAATTTTTAAATTTATGAACAGAGAGCAGATGCATCCTTGAAACATATGTACAAACACATGGCCATGCCCCAGTGCGAATTTCGAGCAAACAGTATGTTTCATAAGAAACAGCCAGTTTGCTCATTTCTAGAGAACTGGCAGCCACTTTGACTTGCTGAAAGGTCCAAAAAACATAATTTAAGTACTGTATTTAAAGTTAATCCAGCTAACAAAAAACAGGGACAAACTTTCCTAGACTAAAATTGTAAATTAGATGCAAATTGACAATAGGAGTGGAACTTTAATGAAGTACAGTATTCCTTACTGCTGAGGAAGTTAAGTTGATGGTTAATGACATTCATTTACACATGGGTTCATTTGCTGACTTCCTCCAGTGCAATGGCACTAGCTACCCTGTTGGCAGTTAGCAATCAGGAAGGAGGCTTTTTTAAGGAAATTCATCTAAGAGAATTAGGAACAAACAAAGGGGGGAAAAAAGAAAATCCATGAGACTGACACTTTTGAATCTGCCCCAGTGAGCAGTGGAAAGTTTTAAGCAGAAAGACTGACACTTGAGTAAGTATTTCTCTGATTCTCTAAAGGATGGTTTCTGGCATGCTCTAAGGGTACCCAGTGGCCTGGCTGGTGGGATGCCAGTGGGCACATAGGCTCTGATGGTGAAGCACCCTCAACCCTTTGGAGAAGGCTCAGCAACTTGTAGCAGTGGGGGAACAAAGAGAGGAATCCAGCTTTTAGGGTCAAAAATTCCCAGGCTTTTCCAAGTTAGCCCAGTAATGAACTGCCCATTACAATTTTATTCCAGCCGTTCTATATAAGCCCTAAATGCATTCAACAAAGCTGTGACCAAGCCCTTAGTCTCTCTTGGCAGAGATCAAATCAATAGCACACCAAATAAATTAGTGAGTCAACAATGCAAATGGATTTCTCACTATATTAGTGGCTTCACTATTGACTGTGCCCTACTTTATGCTGTTTCAATCATCTTCAGCAGTGGAGCTCCAATTTACTCAGCTGCTTGGCTTCCCTACCAGAAAAGAAACATAGAATTTATTAATATCTCTGTGAATTACATTGGATTTTGGACTGTTTTCCACGCTATATTATTTATTGTACATAGGATGAACAGGAACCTACTGGAACAGAGTTCACAGTTGAGGAGAATTTAGTTTTTTACAGATGGTAACATCCATGTTTTGTAATTTTTTTTATTTGAAGAAAACAAAGGGAAGATTGAGAGAGAGAAAAAACCCTAAAAAATGAGAAAGAGAAATACTTTTATTAGAGTATTATGAAAACATTTGCCATGCATATTTTGTTTCAAAATATATTAACTGTAGTCTACCAAGATCAGATAAACTACAGCATAAAAAGAGCGCATTTGTTTTCTCTGTACTCAGCAGGATTATTCACATTTGTTGTTTCATCAGATATTATTAATATAATAAATTGCACATGTTACATGTTTGCCAACATTCCTAAATTAGTCTTCAAAGAAACATCTAAACGATCTTCCACTATAAAGGGAAGAAAATACTGAATGTACAGTGCATTAAAATAACAGAGTGGCATCATAAATATCTGCATGCACATTCATTTTTGATAACCCAATCTGCCCAGAGGTCTTTCCCTGCCAAGGATCTCTAAATCCAAACTAGACCAAAGGTGATATATTTGCTCAGGAAGCCCTTGTTTTAAGTAATCTCATCTCTTTGATCAGCTGTAAAAGCGGAAATCTAAAATCAACGGTGGCAGAACAAACTTCAGCAAACAAAAACTTGCCAGAAGGGCAGGTGTTGAGAAATATTAGACTGCAGTTGTAGGGTTTAACTCCCTTGCAGGGTGATGAATGAAACACTGTATATGTCACTGAAAGCGATGATAATAAATGTAATGAAAGTAACAATGAATCCCCACTGTATATCTGCAAAACAGGGCTGTATGCCCTGTTTCATGCCATATCAGCTATTGCTTCAAATTATTCCTGAAGACAGGTGTTTCTGAGGTAAGAAAAACAATGTGTACTTTTTCAATACTCACACAAATGAGTATTAAATCTGGTTTATAAGTTAGAAGAAAGTCAAGACTGCTGCTCATGTTTGTCAATAGATCTACCTCAAGTGGCTGAGAGTCTTGCTATCTGCCATCCCTTCCACTCTCCACAGAGCATCAAGTATGACTGAACAGAGCAGGATTTTGGTCCCAAAATACCACAATCCGCAGCACACTCTACTTGTCCACAGCCCAAACTGGTGACAGCCTTTAAGTACGAGAGTCTCATATTCACAATTTGAATATGCTGTGCTCAGCAGTTCATGCTTCACTAGCACTTGTCTCTTGGAGGCAGTGAAACCAGCTGCAAGGACCTTCCATGGCTTTCACCCAGCCAGGCGCATGCACAAACACACTACTGTTTGAATTTTGAAAACTCAGGATAGAAGGTTCTATTTCATGCACAAATCTTACCATAAGGGTCAGAGACAATGAATTAAAAGTCTGTTTATCATTCCATGCAAATATATTATATTCATGGGTAATTTAAGCAAAAAAAAACACCTTTCTGTGATTTAGACACATAACTATCACACATAGGAGTCATCTCCAGAGGATTAGGAGTTGTGCACAAAAGTGAAGCTGAGCAGGAGTTATTTTATCTGTGTTGTCATGAGAAGCTGGACTTGGGCTTTTACTTGTTCAAATACCCTTGCTGTCAGCTGTGAAGTGGGGAGAGGCAAATCCCACCAAAAAAAGAAACTGTTCAAAAACAGGCATCTGAGGAAAATGGGGTGAATGAAAATCAGGACATCTCTAACTTGACAATATCTCCATCTAGCAGAGGTGACCAGTTGAGTCTATACATCTGTCTTCTAAATTCTTAAAGCAAAAATGAAAAATGTGTATTTTTTAATACTTTCATTGAAGCTAAAAATATAAGTGATGTCTTGAGGGTAACTGGACCATTTTAGGCTACCATATTGAACAAAAAAATCCCAGGAAATATTCCTAGAGATGAGCCCTTGAGCATACACACATAAACATGGGATGTTTATTTTTCTTGGTTTTGGCCTCTGCCAGCATTTTCCCAGATTTCCAAACATCAACTCACTACCAGGAATTGAGAAGAAGCAATACCAAAAAGTAGTTTGGATGTCAATATCCTGTTGTGAAAGATAAAAAGCATTCAAGAGTAGTGATGCAAACTATGATATTCCAGCTGGCCTCAGCGGCAGGGGGTTGCCCAAGGCACACCTAAATTAATGATAGCTTTAGAGCAACTGAGGGAAAGCACTGAGAAGCAATAGGATTGCCTATAAATGGACACACACTGGAGTATTACATCCAGTTCTTGTTTCCTTGCGTCACAAAAGAGGTGAAATATTGCCTGGGATGTGGAGGAGAGCCACAGATATTATTGGAGATCTTGGAAAGGGGCCTTGCAATAAGAGAATAAAGGGGTTCAGTCTGTTGAATTTAATAAAAACATCCAGCGGTGATTTCAGTGATTACAGTGTGCAAGTATCAGCACAAGGAGAAAATACTGAGCAGTAACAGCAGCACCCTCATCTCACACAGAACAGCACAATGAGAGGTGATTGCTGGAAGTGAAAGCCAGACACACTCAGGCA
Organism: Pyrgilauda ruficollis; assembly: GCF_017590135.1. Lineage (NCBI taxonomy): Eukaryota > Metazoa > Chordata > Aves > Passeriformes > Passeridae > Pyrgilauda > Pyrgilauda ruficollis. Next base: position 51,964 of record NW_024527044.1, read on the forward strand.
AAACTCAAACCACACATTTTTAAGAGGGTGGGCTGCACTTCCAAAGGAAGTGATGGATTCTCCCAACTACTGATGGCTTTAGATCTTGACTGCACATCGTTCTAGAAGATAAGCCTTAGCCAAACCCAGATTGCTGGACCAACTGGGTTAAATTAAATGTCTTGTGTCATTCAGGAAGTCAGACTAAATAATCTAAGGGCCTTTTCTGGCTTTAAAAAAATCTATGGATCTATAAAATGAAATGGCATAACTCTGAATTCTAGTCCAAGAATAACACATTTTGATAAAATAAGGTTTCCATAGTCCAGTGCTGTGATAGCAGATACAATTCCAAGAGATCAGACTATCGTTATAAAATTGGAATGATGACATGGTGATATTAATAATACCAATTTCCCATCTGTTTACAGGGTCAGTTCATAGAAATTGCAGCAAAGTCAGTGGAATTTTCATACTATAAAATTATTAAGACAAATTATGGTTCAGTTTTTTAGACCAGTCTCTGAATGTCATGGATATAAATTGAAAAAATCACTTTTATCTATTAAAATTTGAAGGAAGAAGGGCATTTTTGGCTATGCTTATTGCACTCCACTAAGGAGTTACAGGGCACCAGCCCAAGCACTGAAATTCAATCATCAGTGCTGTTGAACAGTTCTGGCAGTTCCTGGCACAATTTTGGCTCTGGCCAACTAATACTTTTCTAAATAACTCCTTGCATCATGCAGGAGTCAGCATGGGCCAAGGACACTCCCAGCAAGCAGTTTGGATGCACCTACACATCTTCTGGGAGAGAAGAGGATATGGTAACATGAACACTGCCCAACTATCCCTGTCAACCTGTGATTAAGGAAACAATTAATTCTGGCAATAAATGCCCAGTAATACAGATACAACCAGTGAGTTCAAAGTGTCAACTGCTTTGCAAGAAAATAGCTGAGCTCTCAATTCTATCCCTATCTTCTACAAAAATATTTACACTATTATGTATTATAATTTCACACATGAGTCATATTGATTGATCTCTGAGGAAAATCAGCAATTAACAAACTGTTCAACTGCAAATGGAAACACAGAATAAACTATTTGAAGTGACCTATCAAGACCAAATCAAATTAAAAGCCAGAAGTGACTAAAAATGAGGTACGCTCAATACTTATATTTTAGAACTTCAGACCAGAGAGCGGAATTTCAGTCCAAAATGAGAAACATATTATGCACATAGAGTTAGACACTGTGGAAAACTCAGTCAGAATACATTGAGAAGGGAGACATTACATTATCTAGAGCATAGAAGAGCATCAGAATACCCATCTCTCCTTAGAATTTTAAAAAAAGATATAAGGGAGTTCTTCTATTTACTCACAGCCTGGGATTTGCTTCTCAAGGTGTAATCCCCTGGTTATTTTACTTTGAGATATAGCCATTCAAGGCTCTTTCTTTTGTATTACTGCAAGAGGAAGCAGACTAATATTAATATAATAATGAAGTAGCTAGATCTGTTGCCTGATAAATGGAAATATCCTGATCTGGAGAAAATTTTGGCTCAGGTTAAGAACTGGGAGAATTCCTTAACACAAAACTACTGGTTACATCATACAGCTGTCCTGCTAAAAGAAGATATTTATTTCCCAGCAGAAATAAAAGTTTTGTGAGGCTGAGAAGGGACCTTACAGGAGAAAATACAATTACCATCAGGGCAAGGATACCATCCTAGGGCTGGATGCTCACCACTCTGGTCCCATCTGAGCTACATGTAAGTGTTGAAATAAATGGGCTAAAGCCCAAGTAGATCTGGAGTGAATAAAACCATGAAGAGAATGAAAAGGAAACATCAAACTCAAGGAAAATGCTTAATATAGGTAAAAGCACAATGAATTTGGCACATCCCTTTCCATAATGCTGTTCTAATTTTAAACAACCTATTGTACTGTGCTGTTGATAGCCTTGTGTGAGCCATGTAGGGTTCAGCCAACTCAGCTGCATGATCAGTAAAGAGACAATGCTACCACACACAGGGTTATTTGGATTAGTGAATACCATACGCAAGTAAATCATCTGCCAGATGGCATTGGAAGAAAGCTGCAACTCTCTCACTTTCATTTCCACAGCAGCAAACAATGTTCCGTGTTTAAAATAAACTCTTCCAGATGAGCAAAAGATAAACTTTGTGGTGCTTTTTTCTTGGTCTTCTCTTTGACTTCAGCTTTTTCCTAAAAAAAAAAAAAAAAAAAAAAGAACAAAAATCTAGGAAAAAACTCCATCTACTCTGATTGAGTTACATTAATGAAAAATCCCAGTTTAGACCACCGTAGTACAAAGCTGTCCCTCTAGGCAGCATCAAAATTCCATGCTATTTACTGAACAAAAGGCAAAAATGAAATACAATATTTTCATTCATCAACTTCTGTCAACAGAACCTCTAAAAATGAACACCTACCACATTAAGCCATTTCCTGTCATTTTATGGGTTTTCCACAGTGAAGAACTGTGCCTTTTTGTTGAAACATGGATGGTTTAATATTTTATACAGTTTTAACCCTTTTAATAAAAGTAGCAAGTATCTAGAATCAAAAAAACAGAACCCTCCCAAAAACCCAAATTCAGAAACAACATAAGTGTAATCAAAGTTTTTCAATTATTCCTTTTGAATTTTTAAGTTGTCTCTTTTGTGACTACAGATGAGCTTGCTATCTCTTAGTCTGTTCTACTGGCCCAAGACCCAGTCTTAGCTATGCTAATGCAATTATTTCATAATACATCTTGCTATATAAAATAAGAATTTTTTGAAATTTTCCACTGACAGCAAAATTTTATGGACAAAAAGCCTTCATAAAGCAATCTTATTTTTATTTCCCTATCTGTGGTGATTCTTCTGAGACACATCTAGGACTCTGAAGATTTTGAGGAGAGCAGACTGAAGGAAAATGAAGCTCTAGTCTCTTCCCAAGTATTTTCAAAGCCAGGTGAGGTGCCAACTAGAATTATCAATAATTTTTACTGGACCTGTAGGATCTCAGCCCTTCAGAGTAGAAAATGGGTTGGTTGTACTGAAGCCGTTTTCAATTTACTATGCTTTACTCATGGGATACACCTACAGAGTTGCATATAGAGGACTTCAGGGAAGCCTGAAGCCTAAAATACCTATCCATGTACGCCGGAGAAGGCATTTCTGTCTGTAAATAAGTATATAAAATTATACTAAAACTACTTGTTGCAGCGCTTGTTGGTTCTGAGCCTCCAGGTGTGTCACCTGTTGTTTTGCAGAGGCTGTTCATGACCCCTTTCTTGAAGCATGTAGAAAGACCCTGGCATTGCTTGTCTCCAGGGCAGGTGGCATTTGGAGAGGTGATGGTCATGCCAAGATTTAGGAGGACCCAGGACACCAACCTGCTGTTGGGAAAGGTTGCAACAGGACTTAGAAAAACTCAAGTAACATCAGTCATCATCAGACTGCAGTCCAGGCAAGCTGGTAGACATCCCAACAGCTGCAACAATGAGCTGACATTTCTTTGGGGAAAAACCCACACCTTTCTGTAGAATGCTGCAGGATATTTAATATATGCATAGCACTGCTACTGCCACCACCATTTCACCCTGCTAATTTCACAATTTGTGAAGTATTTCTTTAAAAATGCCACACATCCACAGGAGTGCATAAAGCCTCATTCATCAAGCTTAAAACAATCATCATCCATCTGGCTGTAAAGGTTCTACTGTCCAAACCTAAAGCCAGGAGATCAAGATCAGCAAAAATATTTAGATGTCTGACTCCCAGTGCTTTTAGTGGGATCATGATTCCACATTGCTTGTTTTGCCCAAGAAGCAGACAGCAAGGAAAGCTATCACTTTCTCAGCACCCTGATGAAGTGATTCAAGCATGTGATGGCCTCCTGAGTCTTTCATGGCAAATAAGCTATCAATATTTTCCTTATGCAGATCAATTAAGTTTCTTCCACATTACCTGAAGTGATCCTTCTTAAATGTGGAAAGAAAGGGCTCTAAACCTTGTTTGGTGGTCATTGTGCCAGGCTACCTCCAAAAAAAAAGCAATTAGGGAAGCATTCCTTTCCCCATGTTACACAGGACATTTGGAATTAATTAACTTTTCTAATTAATTTCTCTGATCTGAATCCAGTTACAACAGGTGTGAGGCTGCTAGTGGTAGCTAAAGCTGTAAGTAAAAAGTCTGGAGGGAGCCTGTCATTTTCTGTTACGAGAAATAGCAGCACCATTCTGGGACAGATCAAAAATAATAATTCAACTGTGGAGGCCTCCTGGATCATTTTGCAAGTCAATTACTCTCTAAATGATTAGTTTGGAAAAAGTTATGTGAAAAAGGGAACAGGCTTTCCATTTTAAAGTTATTTGTATGACTCTTGCAAGTTGTTTATTTTGTTTATAGCCTTAGGTGAAAAGAAATTAAGTCTGTTTGAAGTGGGAATTATCCACATTTTTCAGCAAAAGCATAATCATGCCACACATTCACAGGGCTCAGGCTTTGGAGCCTGTGAAGCATTCACTTAGTAGAAAGCTTAGGCAAACCAGGCAACTGCTAAAAAGAGGAGAGTTTAAATACTTCTGGTTTTATTGCATCATGGAAAAACTGAACATTTATCTCATTAAGATGGAGAATTTTTATTGGAGAACCCCCACTGAGTTTATAAGCTTGCCTACTGTGTTGACTGGAGTAACTGAAAGAGCAGAGCTGTCTCTTTGCCTGGGGATAGATGTTGGCCTTTGTGGCAAGGTAAGAAAGGTAAATTGGTGACAGATTCAGAGTGCTTTTTAAAAAGTAAGTAAGTCTCCCTTGGCTTAAACAGATGGAGCATATAAAATGAATACATGCAATTTCAATTTAGTTTGCTTGCAGAAACCTCAGCTATAACACATACATGAGTGCAGGGAGACCTGGCTGATAGCTAGGGCCTGCAATTTAGAATCAAAATAAAGAAGTTTAAAAAAAAAAAAGTAATTTTTTCAATTTTTCTTTCTTAAATTCTTGGTCTGTCCATAAGGGAAGTTGGTTATTACAGGTACTTTCAAAAGCACCACAGCCAAAGGTGAATCAATTATATTGAAACAGTTAGAAAATGCTCTCGTTAAGATATTTGAAGTCTGTTTCTCTCAACCATCACACAGAGATGTTTCCTACCCTTAGCTCTGTGTGTTCTCCAGAAACTGTACACCTGGATGTGGCTTCAAGCAGTTGAGCTCAACACTGAGCCCAAGCCTGACCGCTTTGTCCCCAGCCCAGTGCCTCACCACGTACCAGAGCAGCACAGTGGCAGGTGACACTCCTGTGCTGACAATCCACTCTCCTTGATATACCCCAGCTCCTTGGTACTTCACTGACAGCTCTTCCTGTCTATCTTTTAAACTGAGGGATTAAATTGCACATACACATGTCTGCACACACACGCAGACACACACCACCCCTCAAAATGCCAATTCTAATCCCAGCCTTTTAGAATGCAGTTAGTGTGCAATGTTGCTGCCATATAAAATGTGACCACTGAGAAATGGGGCCGCTTGGATACACTGCTAACAGTGGCCAAAAGCTTTACTGGGGAAAGTCTGCAAATAGACAGTTAAGCCCTGCTGTGGCTCTCCACCTCCCAGCTATCAGAGGCACTTTCCCTGGGAAAAGCAGAAGGGCAGGGAATATGTTCTCAGGAGTCACTGTGCCCTAGACATGTCCCAGCCTGTTTTCAAATCACCTGGGCACAGGTATGGAGTGCTGGCCCAACGCTGCTCATGGAATCAAAAACCAACACTCAAATTCTAACCATTTACCTAAGAAAGCTGAAGGTACATTTTGTGTTTGAAAAAAGCCTTCTAACATTTATGTTTATCAGAAACTTCAGCAGGATCTTAAACTCAGCTGTGGCTTTCTTAACCCTATCTACATATCTGCAGGTGGTTAGATATTTGTACTCCTGTATCTGTAATGCACTTGCCAGCAATGTTTTCAGTATCCATACCTGCCAATGAAAGCTGCATTTCCATGGGCTTTGCCTGATATCCCTGGTCACTGGCTTCCTCTTTCACCCTTATTTTAAAAACTTTAATTCTTCATAGGAAGTAAGTTTAATTTGAGGATAGGAGTGCTCAAATGGTGGTGATGGTGAAAGAAGGCAACTGGAATACAACATTTTCATCTGCATGCTCTTGATACAAATCGCTTGTACAACAGTAATAGAGAGAGCTTGCCACATCATTCTGGAGGCACTGCTACACTGGGGGCAAGTGTGAATGTGCTGAACCTCTCTTTGTGCACAACCTGCTCCAAGAGGAGACATTCAGCCCACAGTTCCCAAATCATACACATACACCTGAGTTTACTGGGGGAGAGGAGAGGAGAAGAGAAGAATAATAGAATAGGAGAATGCTTCCTTAGCCAAAATGTTTGGTTCTTACCTAGACTGAGTCAGCATTACTGTTTGTTGAATAAGGACTCTTTGGTTTTGCACTTAGCTTTTGTAGATCTTTTCACCTGTGAGGTCTCCAGTTCCTGGATGCTACCAGAAAAACAAAGGTATCACATAAAGAAACGTTCACAGCAGCCTCAAGAGAGTAATCAAAGCTTTCTAGTCCACAGCAGTTAAATGACATTCAAGCTTGAAAGTGATAAATTTTACTTATTTCAGATGTTGAAAAAAGCCCACCTTTCTGTATGCCCCCCAAAAAATCCATCCTTTCAAATTGTTTTCAGGTAATATTCATCCTCCATTAAGGGTCCATTAATGATTAGTCTACTCTGGAATGAGGCTATAATTTAGTTGCAATTACAGGAATGTAATCCCTTCCTGACAATGGCTCTTATTTCAAAAATGTTTCAAAAGAACAAAAATAAGTACATTGTAGATGTATGAAGTATGGCCTGTTGTATGCAACTAGGACTTATTCTGCATCTCCTATTTCACTATGAATCCACCTTTGCTGTTTTGAAGGCAAGGGCACATCCTACGTAGGTAATTCAGTCTCAAAATTACATATATCTCTGCTCTTGAGGCAGTTTTGATGCAGCTCTTTACTGCAGTTATTTTGAGGATAATCATCCTCTCCATAGCCCACCTTCGCATCCAAGGCTTTCCTTGCAAAAGGCATACACACATTTCAGCAGAGGAACAATGCAATAGTGTTTCTTTAGAATTGCTACAGTAGTATTGAAACACAAACCCAAGTTTGGCTCAGCTTCTCTGTAACTCTACGGAGAAGTTAATGAAGTCTTCATTCTTCAGCTGCCTGATATAGGTGCTCTTGCAGCCATTTACTACTGCTTAAAATTAAAATATGAAATGCATCACTGAAGATCAAAGCAGGACTTTAAATGTGTAGCACAACTCCCTCTGCATCACTTAGAGAACTTTGTTTAATACTCACAGCGTGCTCTGACAACACATTCACCTCTACACCTTGCCTTAGAGTAAGTAATGCAAAGCTCAACCTGTTACAGGATTTTACAAACCTGCTCTGCCTTCTGATTTTCTGGAATGCTGTTTTTGCCCCACCCATATCACCTAGTATAGACTCTTGCTGGGGAATCAGAAGGCAAGATCAAGTCCACTGTGCAAAAGTATGCAGAGAGTCCGAGTACATAATCAGAGAAGGGATTTTAAAAATTTAGTAGGTCACCACCTGAAGTGCAGAACTGATTTATTTATAACTAAGGAACTACTGAATACATCATTTATTATTGATTCTCCTTCGAGTAATAGTAATATAGATCACTCTAAACCATTCTTTCATATTTACACTATATATCCTAACTACTATAACTTTTTAATAATGTAGACCAAAACAAAAAGGCATAAATGTCAATACGAAATCATAAGTTATATGAATTAAAAAAAAAAAACCAAAACAGTACAGACTCACGCAATATTCATGTATTTCATGGGAGCCCATTTTATTTCTACCAGCTCCACAGCACAGGCTCCCTAAACCAACACATGGGTTCATCTTCTGCTTTGAAACAAGGTTACTGGTTTCTGATACATCTCCCACAATAAAAGAATGAATGCTATGTCTTCTTTTTAAAAGATTTTATTAAAGAATATTCAGTCAGCTGTATGAGACATTTATGGAACCTCATTACTGAGTAAAGTGCCATCAGTCAAGCCAAACACACTGAGAAGCTTCTTCTCTCGGTCTAATTTGCATGAGGTCTTACACAGTTCATGCCATGCAAAGCCCTATCAAGACCATTATACATTTCGCAACTACCCTTTTAATGAAACCCAAGGTTTCAAGAAACAGCAAGTTCAACACATGTGAAGTAAAAATACAACTTGCACAACCAAGTTACACACTGAACAGCAGCAACATCATAAAATAGCTGACTTTGTGCTTCACAGCAAAACTGAGCATGGCTCAACAATTTTGTTCACTGAACCATGGGGCTGACAAGCCTTTGAAAGGCACTCAGAGGCCTCAACAATTACAGTGCAAGATATCAGGAAAATTCTTAATTCCATTTGTCATTGTGATGGCTCAAAAAAAGATGACTATTATTAAGACTTATTTTCAAATAATTTTTTACAGAAGTGTTTCACCATCAGTACCCTGCGTTGTCCAGCAAGACTTGTATTGACAAATACGCTCATATATTGCAAAACACACTTCTGCTTAATTTTTATTTGTAAAACACGAGTTTCTAAGCAGATTTAACCAGAAATTATATTCACACCCACAAATTTTATTTGGAATCCTTCTGAATGCCCAGGTCTCTTGAAGATTGTCTTTCATTTCAAGTCATAGTTCCAAAATAAATCACTCTCTTCTGTCATACTTAGTGAGCAAAATTCTGTATTCCCACAGCATTTAGTGAGAATTTCATTGCTGCCAAAATGCACTGCATGGCTATCTGCATTCTTTTTTGCAGACACTCCCTGGCACTTACTTCAGTAAGCCAACCATCACTTCACTGATATCCCACAATTTTCTTGCAACCAAGTCATCCATGGCTTTGGGCAGAAGTTCTTCCTCTTTGCAGTCTCCAAAATACTTTCCTGACACGCCTTCGACGTCAGGAGAAGAGGCCAAATAAATAGATGTCTGGGCTCCTTCCAGAGGTGTTTTGAAGAAAGCCCATGACACCAAGTTGAACAGAGGTTTGGCCAGCAAAGGAATATTCACATGTCTGCCTAGATTTGTTCTGACAATCCCTGGATGAAGGGAGTTGACAGTGACTCCTGTCCCTTCCAACCGACGGGCCAGCTCCCTGGCAAATAATATGTTAGCCAGTTTACTTCGGCTGTAACAAAAGCTTTTATTGTAGCTTATTTCACTGTTCAAGTCTTCAAAGTTGATCTCTCCATATTTGTAAAGCTTTGAGGACACTACAACAATTCTGCTTGGGGCAGAATTTTTGAGGAGGCCCAGAAGAAGGTTGGTGAGCAAGAAGTGGCCCAAATGGTTCACACCAAATTGCATCTCAAAGCCATCCTCCGTCTTCATGTATGGACACTGGAATATCCCTGCATTATTTATCAGAACATCCAGCCTTGACTCTTCCTTTAAAGAGGAAAGAAAAAAAAAATCATTCAGGTTTAGAACTCCCATGTATAACATTATTATGCTTGAATTTCTCATTGGGCATTGTTAAAAAAGAAATAATTTCATTTCCAGTTTTCTGAATTGTAACTTTCTGACATTCTCTTAAAGCATTGCTGGAAAAAAAAAACACCTTTAAGCTGAACTACCATTAAACTGCACACTTGACCCTGGTAGGATGCAAGTACCTGAGAGCAGGTCTGTATCAACTTCTAATGCAGGCAAAGAACACAACTACTGGCTTCTCCAAGAGCAGCTTTTTCTACAGCAATTCGGTGATAAATTACCTTTGTGATGCATTTTTTTCCACTTTAAAAAGTAACCTGTCTTTTGCACTGCAAGAGGACACACATTAATTTATGGCAAATCTCTGCTACAGCAGAGGGTTCTAGTATGCAAAAGACACACAAACATGGAACACAAGGTGTTAGTACAAGGAACTAACCTCAGGGCTGAGGAGGAGCCATTACACTTGTATCCCCATCATCTCACTGCGATGAGATGAAAAACTCTGCCAAATAATGTTTTCATGATATTAAACTTGTCTTACTTTAAAATCAGTAGACATCACTCCGCTGCTGGGTGAGAATTATGGAGGAGGACTCATAGAAAAGTAACATGTTTCACATAATTCGAGTCCAATAAGGTCTACTCAGGAACTAAGGAACAGAGGCTCTGTGAGGTGCTCAGCACATGAGATTTGATGGATCACTATTTTGGTTCAGGTTAGTAAAAATCAAGGATATATGTTACACTCTCTAGGATCAGAAAATATAAGTAATTAACAGAGAGATGGCACTGATAATTTAGATGTAGGCATCATGCACTTCATGCTCCAGAATCCACTCAAAAACTAAGAGCTCTCCAATTTACCCAAAAAATGTAATTAAAAAAAACCCAAAAAACAACAAACCAAATTAAAGTAAGCTGCATAAATAAGCTCTGAATTCAACACTCTTACCCACCTCTGACAAAAGACTGTGAAAGCACAATTTATGCTTGCATGAATCAGAGGTAAAGGTATTCATTTTCTCTAAGAGCACTGGGAGTTTTCTTTGCCTTTAATTCTTTAAACCCAATGCAGGGACTGGAAGACAAGCCAAGACAATCTTGGACCATTTGATGATAAAAATAGAGAACCTCATAAATGAATTCTGCACCATTTCCCTTTTAATTAACTGCCATTAGCAGCAAAGATACAAAGAGCAAACCCCAAATCTGCATTTGGCATTCAGTAAAAGGTGCTGGCATCTGATCACTCAAAACTTCAAGTACTTCAATCTCAGACTGATTTCTGTGAAACTTGTGGCTGCTCAGTGTTTCATATAACTGGGTCCCAAAGACATGATCCAAAGAACATCAAACTCACTTCTCCTCTTCACCCAAAGGGACACCATGGTCAGTCACTATCACTAAATCAGGACAGGAGTCAAGAAGTAGTGACTGCAGATCTGCTCACTGAAGTGATCCTTCTTTTTTCTTTAGAGAAAAACATCTGACTGGAGGATTTATTTTGCAAGACTTAACACTTCAAGCAGCAAGACCTCCACATGTGCTACTCTGTGAAATTCCTACATGTAATAACCTAGAGGTATGTGATCAATGCCAAGAAGGCAGCTACTACAACCAAGGGCAGCAGAGTGCACAAAACATTGCTTTGATGGGCAGTAATATTCATCACTGAGAGATGCAGCCTCTAAGCTCACTTTCACTTTCTCCATTTTCCCATGGAACTCTCCAACATCTCAGTCTTTTTTTTTTTTCAATGAGACTAAGGAGTGAGAGATATAATCACTTTCAGTCATGCAAAGTAAAGCTCCCACAAATAAGGCTAAGCTACGGGAGGGCACTGTCTCTCCATCCTGTCAATGTTTATGTCTTCTTTATATTAAAAAAAAAAAACAAAAAAAACCAAAAAAACAACAACAACAACACAAGAACGCCCAAAATAACAGCTCCAAAAAGGACTCAAAAATAGGGAAGGTAAATAACATAAACTTGGGTGGAAAAGTTCTTGAAATTATCTCTTAAGTTTGCATCTCTTGTCATTCAAGTTATAATGCAGGCATCAGTAATACTCTGAAGATAGCATACTCTCTTAAGAGCCACTCTGATATTTTGCACAATAAAGATGCAATTCCTAAAAATTAAACAGTATGTCTCTTTCTTTGCTGTGTGCTTATTACACCAATTTTATATTCTTTCCTTTGTATGCAGGTTTTCCCACAGCACTGAAACAACATTAGACCCTACCACTGGATTCATATATATATATATATACAGACTACAAAGTGTCCCTCTAGAGAACTTAAAACTTGACACTTATAGTCCCTGTTTTCTTCCCCTCTTACAACAGGGTCTGAGCATCTTTTAAGTACTTAACAAATCCCTGAGCAGCAGAACTTATTAAGCCTGGCTTCCCATGACTTCATGTCTCCTGACTTGAGTAGCTAGATGTGGTGAGATCAAAGTCCCACAAGATGCTTTTGGTAGGAATGGAATAATGCCTCCAGCAGTGCTTCCCTCTGCTCTACAAATCTAGTGGCATTTCTGTCAGGCAAAGCAACTGGATGTTCCCATTTTCCTTAAATTCAGGTTTTCAGGGAATCTGCAAAAACTGCATATATTCAAAAATGTCTATTGAATAGATTCTGCTGGTGGTGGGTGAGAGATTTAACTCCTTGGGGGTTTACAACCTAAGGAGGCAGCAGCAGGATGTCTGGAGCATGTCAGCAGTGCACTTGGCAACTTTTATTTTTCTGGTGGCAAAGCTGAACTGTAACACTAATTGAAACCAACAAAGGTCAAGCTAGTTAATTCAGAGAGAAAGGAAGAAAAATCATTTACCTCACACAGAAACAAGCATTTCGTTTCCAGAACAGAGAAGATCTAGAATATTTTAAACCAAAACAGACCAAACTATCACGAAGTTCATGCTTCCAGGAGCTAATTCACGGTCAGTTTGCTTACATGCTCTTCACCCTGCGGTGACCTCAGCGACTTTTCCAGTCCCCGAGCGCGCTGCTGGCAGCAGGGACTGTCTCGTCCCACCCACAGGGGAACCCGGGCACCACCGCGGAGCCCAGAGGCCGCCACCCAGCACCGCCCAGCCCGCGCCTGCCGTGCCCGCTCCGGGCGGGACCCGCGGGCCCGGCCGTACCTGCAGGACGCGGTGGCAGAAGGCGCGCACGGAGCGCAGCGAGGCCAGGTCCAGCTCGCGGACCACCAGCTCGCCCCCGCCGTCCTCCCGCTCGCCCACCTCGGCCCGGATCTCGCGGGCCGCCCGCTCGGCCCGCGCCCGGTCGCGGCAGCCCATGATGACGCGGGCCCGCATCCGCAGCAGCTCGGCCGCCGCCGCCCGGCCCAGCCCGCTGTTGGCGCCGGTGATGATGACGGTCTTGCCCCGCATGGAGCCCCCGCGCCCGGGCCGCGCCGCGCCCCGCAGCCAGCGCCAGGCGGCCACCAGCAGCCCCGCGCCCAGCGCCAGCGCCGGCAGCGCCGCGGCCATGCTGGGCCTGGCCGGGCTGCGCGGGGCCTGCTGGGGCTTGTGGTCCCGGGCGGCTCGGGAGCCTGCGCGCTGCCCGCGGCCGGGCGGAGCTGCGGCACCTGAGGGCTCGGCTGCCCTTCCTCGGACCGCCCCAGGCTGGGAACTTGGGCGGAGAGAATGGGGTTTGGCGGGGGCAAGTGTAGGGTCCGAGTATCAGCGCAGGTTGGGGGCTGATTGAACCTCTTTCTTTAATTGTTGGTACTGGAGCTCTTGGGCGGCCTCTCAGCTCTGCCAGCTTTGCTTTGCATCCTTAACTCAAAATCTGCTTTCAGCCATCGACTTCATGTCATGTTTCTAGACACTGTTACTAATCCCAGACCCTGATGATCCCAGCCAGGGCATCATGAACCTGTTCAGGGAGGCAGGAGTGCCACTGCAGTTCACCCACTCAAAGTCCTTTTCACCCTAGCCATGGAAGAGTAGTAGAAATGTACAGAGAGAGAATTAAACGGTAACCAAATTTTGATCAAGAGCAAGGTAGGTTAAAACAAAATAAAATAAAACAAAACAAAAAACCCCCAAAAACAACAACAAAAAAACCCCAACTGACCAAAGAAACAAGCAAACAAACTCCAAAAAAACTACCCCAAAACCACAGTACTGGAGTTCAGTGCAGATTTAGGAATAAGATAGAGTCAAAGAGGACAGAACAACATAGAATAGGAGAGTATGTGAGGAACTAGAGGCCAGGAAGCAGGAGAATACAGGGAGACAAGAAACAAGCCTGTCTTGGCTGATAAGGAGCATGTGTGTCTGTCCTGAGTCAGGACCTGGCACGTTTGGGGAAATGACTAAGAAACCCAGGAAGAAATCCATGAGCCTTTAATCAGGTTTCTTGTGGCTTGTCTGGACATGACAACCATTTGCAACAACAAGCTCCCCATAACTGTCACATGTTGGTGCTACCTGCAGGCTGTCACATGGCTGCAGTCAGTTCTGAGGCTGACCTCAGCTCATGTTACAGCAGCAGAAATAGCAGATTCTTCTGGAAGTATTTTTACCATGTCTTTTCTGACTGTCCCTCGCACTTCTCAGGCCGTTTAAGGGCTGTATAGGCAGCACGCCATCTAAACACTCTAGATTTGTTGACAAACCTCTTCTGTCTTTGTTTTCACTACAGAAAACACTTTCTTCATTCTTGGCCCTTCACTCCATTGTGAGCCTCACGGTTACACCAAAGGGTATTTTAGCCAGGGTATAGCATCTGTGTATGAAATGTGAATTTTTACATCATTAATGTGGTGTAAGAACCATGTTGGGGTATTCTTCCATATGTTCTTCTCATAGTAAACATGTACTGGGAGGCGTTGCAGCCACGCCCAGTCAAGGACCATGAGGAAGGAAGAGTAGTTGCCAAAGAGGTGTCAAAATAGGAGAACCAGGAAATGCCCTGTTTGAGGAACAGATTTGTTCTGTAAGAAATCGTCCTGATGGGAGCTAAAGAATCTGCTATTCATCACCTTGCTGTGAGGATTCTTTAGTCATCTCTGATGCCCCTACTTAGAAGGCTGCAGATGTGCTGGAGAGGGCACTGGCTCGAGGGGGCTGCCTGTGTTTGTCAATGTCAGTCCAGCCTTCAGTGAAAGGAGCATTGTGCTCAGGAGCTCGTGGTGACCAGAAGCTGCTCATGTAGGCAGGAATGATGTGTGCGCCCAGATCTTGGTCCCAGATCACACTGAGCATCATAACTGGAAATTATTTCTTCTGACATTGACCTGCTCCACAGATTTCTGTACCCCTCTATTGCACTCAAGGTTCTGTTTGGCAATACTGCAGGCCAGTGCAGGATCCAGGATCCAGCAGAGGAGCATGAGGGGGTACCTGAGGATCCCCCTCAGAATGTAGGAGCCCTCTGAACCTCACATCCTCAGAACAGACCACAGTCCAGAACACATGTTGGAAGACATGTGATGATGACCATCTCCAATTTTTTGATCTGAAATACTTTATATTTTGGCTCCTTTAGATGACATGCCAGCCTGGAAATTAAAAGGATGTCTTGAAGATGGGAAGGAACTGGGAATATGGGTTTATGATGTCTTGGTAACTGGTGGGAAATATCTAACACACTCTGAGAATATGTTCTGTAAAACAAAAATCTGAAGACACCTTCAGAAACCTATTTATAACATTTTTCTCCACAGGGATTGGTAGCAGTTGGAGACATTCTCATTTGTCTTATTGTCTTTCCTGGACTCTTTATGTGGTGCAGGAGCATGGAAACTAAGGAAACAAGAACTGGGTTTCCCTGATGGAGTTCTGTTTCCACACAATTCATCTGTGTTATTACTAATCCTCCTCCAGATTTTGTCTAGGATGACTATTTCCTTTTCATAAGTCTGTCTTCCAGTGTTGTAAACAGGCTGATAAAGGACAGTTCTCTCTATTCCGCTACTGAAAAATATTTCTGTTGTTTTAGCTATGACTGGCTTAGGGTTATGAGGGCATAAACTCACGGTACCCCGATAAACGTGAGAAGCAAGACATTTTTTGTTGAGTTGTGTGGCTGTTGATGTTTGCTTGTTTGTTTTGTTTTGTGGATTGGAATGCTATTAAGAGACAATTCTCTTCTATGTCTACAAAAATAGAAAGCATTTTCCCTCAGCTCCCACCCCACTTCACAGAATTTTCTTGAAAAAGATTATTTCGGTCCACTAGCCAAGCTGTGCCTTGGAGCAGAAGAAAATAATTTTAACAGGCAGAGGCTGCTTGGCAAGCTGATTCTCCCCAGACATCCAGATTAGTCTGGAAGGTACTTGCATGGACTAGTAGGCTCCACTCCCTCACCATGCTGCCAGCTGGATGTGCAGAGAAGCAGCCATCGAGCCTCGGGACAGTTGCCTGACGATTAAAAGACAGTGTATGATCTGAAACATCTAAGGGCATTTTGCTCAACTAATTTAGGAAAAGTGATTATGGGCCTTAACATCAGCTTCTGAACTTTAATGTCAATTTGAATTCTGTGATTAAGAATGTAAATTCTGCTATGTAGATATGTGAAGTTTTTTTACACATGCCTTAGTGCTGTCAGGAGGATACTGCAAGAGGGAGTCCCCTAGTACTGTGTGTGCACAGATCAAAAAAATACTTGGAAGCTCCAGTGTCAAGGCCAGTAGGTTTCATTCTTGCTGTACATGGATGGTTCATTGGAAATAAAGGTAAACATAATAGACCACATGACTCAATTCCAATTTACTCACTGATTTTCATGCTTGCCCTGTCAGGTATGAGACTCACCTCTGCACTCCTACAGGGATTAAGGATTCCATTAACCTTTTCATTATCAAGATGCAATTGTTCAGTGAGAGTCAAATGCCAGTTTTATTTCCTGCACCCAACCTCTACAGCTGTAGCAATGCAGGGATGAAAACCAGATAATACATGTTCTGCTTCAAAAAGGCAGGACTGCTCTTTCTGAAATTTGCAGCCATGCTTTTGTGGTAAAGGTATACACACAATTTATATTCCACAGCTAAGGAATATTTTTGAATTCCTTGTGGACTATGATCTCTCACATAAAAACATCTGCTAATAACATTTTTCATAATCTCCATTTGGTAACTCTATCCCATCCTGGCAGACAATGACCAGGCCTCAGTTAATTCATGTCTTCCTCACCTCCTGGCTGGGCTGGGAAATGTGATACATTTTGGGCCAAGCCTTTAGCACATACAAAGCTCCAAGTACACCAGAAATCTGTAGTGCATCCCATCAACATCACATACTGGTGTGAACACTTGAAAACTTTTCTCTATTTGTGTTTCATGCAGGATCAAGGCTTTTGCCTTTGCTTCCAAAGAACTTTGTGGCTTGGACCCAGAACATTAAAATGATTGCCTATGTTCCTGGGAGGGAAACCATAATTGATGCAGTGGAGCTTTCTATAATAACAGGACAGTTCATCTGGACAGAGGAGACCAAACTTTCAGAGGCCAGTGTGAGATTCTGGGCCGAATTCCCCCAGGAACCACAGATCCTGACAAGCTTGATTCACCATTTCTAGTCCCACTGCAAAGCACATTCTTTTGGTTTTGTCTCTTCTGGTATGAATATATGACAACAATAAATAAAAAAACAGGACAGTTGTTCCACTAGGGAGAGAAAGAGAACAAACACCACCTGACAGGTGTTAGTGGTGTCATTTGGATATCACTTAGTTACATGGATAACAATGAGATACAGGAATTTAGTATAAAAGGGAGAGAATAGACCTATGGTGTACATATGCAGCAACAGGCAGCTGTCCCCTGGAAACTCATCAGAAGTTGCCAAACCAAGTTGACCAGATCACAGAACAGTTGTAAATCCTAAGGGAATCTAGTTAAGAAGAAAGTAGTTCCATCAGCAGCATTATTTCCAGGTAGATTATCTGCTATTATGAAGGTGTGCTCTAAAGCTTCAGCCTTCATCCCAGCCAAGATACTCACAGCATCTCAGACTTCTGCCCAGCTCTGTGAACTATGTTGGGTTAAGGTGAGACTTCTAGCTCTCAGATTAGACTGCAAGAGGTCACTTCTGCTTCCAAACATCAGAAACATTCTGATTACACAAACTGTGCCTAGGAAATTATGCTAAAACCTCTATACAGAAAAATGACAATGTTCTGTAAAGCCAGCTTTATTAAGATAAGAAAACAATATAGAAAAATATGTGCAAACACAACCAAATGCACTAATATTTTACTAGAAGCCAAAACTGTGTGGTGACAGACCTACTGAACACATATTTAACCAGCAAACCACCAACAGGTAAACAGTTACATGTAAACTGTGCTTTTGAGAACTTCAGAAATAACTGTCAAGAACCAGCATTGCAGCATGAATTTTCTTATAAATAACCTGTCAACAGTTTTTTAGACAAAATATAACTGTTCTGTCTCTCAGAATATGTCTGAAGCTATAAAAACAGTACAAATCTCCTAATATCAGAACCACAGTGTTAGATACAGACAGGTAAAAAAGTCTAAACTCCTTAAGAATTATATTAAAATAACTCTATTAAAAACTTACCAATGTTAAAAATACTTCCTTTAAAGGCTGTTCTAGCCAAAAGTTAAATTTTAGACAAAGTGCTCACAATACACAAATGTAGAGGTTTTCAGATGTAACTATTGGAACATCAGAGGCTGGCTGAGTTAAGAACCTTATCCTTAGTGGCGCCCTCCAGTCATGTAGGTTTTTGGTATTTCTGAGCAATGCCATAGGGGACATGTGCGGCTATGGCACCTAATTTCTGTGCTCCTTCGATGTGGAACATCTGGTCATCAAAGAAAATGTGAGGGCGGATTTTCACCAGGATTGGTCCTTTAGGTGCTCCTGCTAGGAAAAGTGCCTCATCAATCTCCAGACCCCAGCTACGGAGAGTCTTCAGCACTCTGGCTCCAGAGCTCGCTGCACTTCTGGCTGTGACCAGGTAGGTCCTGATAGGACAATTTAATCGTTCGTTTTTTGCATAGAACTTCTTCTGGAGTTTCCCCAAGTCTTCCAGAAAACCCTTCAAAGGACCCTGAGTATGAAATACCAGAAGCATATTTAGTATATGCCCACAGTTTCCAAAATAATTCTTTTGCTTTCTTCCAAACTGCCAGTTACACACAGAATTCCTTTTCCTAATGCTGTGCTCCTCCACAAATTCTCTATGTAACATCTCCAAATGGGTCTGCACCCTTAGTAGGAATTCACACATTAGCAAAAAGTTAAAACCACAACACTACATGGTAGGATCAGTGGAAAAATAACTCTCTCTAAGGCTTACAAGATCTCTTACAACATTAATTTTTAATTATAATCTTTAATAAAATGTTCATTGAAAACATGAAACTCTTTTTGGTATGAAACATAAGGTGGAATTTTTTTCCTGCACAAAAAACAGTAGAAGACCTAATTACAAAGCTGTCAATGAACTCTTCCCATACTAATGACTATACTACACTCCAGTTAATAGAAGCAAATGACAGTTTTGTTGAAATTGCAATATATTGCACTGTCCAGTACTTTCATAAATAAAGCTTTTACTCTGAATTTACACTGTTTTAACAATAGCAGAATTGGTCTTTCAGTTTAAGCTAATGTTAAAATATTTGCGTTTTTAGACAAATGGCATAGCTGTGCTTGGGAATAAGCAGATATTATCTTGTTTCAATAACCAGAATATCTCAGTATTTGAAATTAACATTACCTACAGTCTGATAAAAAAAATCAGGGAAATCAGTACTAACATTTCTTTTTCTAATGATACTATAAAAAGACATCTGTAAGTCACTGTCTTATATATGCAGTTCTCTCAGAGAAATGAGAGAGGACTACAATGATGGCCTGGTAAAAGGACTGCAATGGTGGCCTCTTTTATGTGAAACACACATTTTAAAGATTATCTTCGAAGAAGGAAATAAACAGGGGCATCAGCTTTCACAAAGAACACGTCCACACTGGGAAATGGAGAAATACAGCAGCAATGAAAGTCACCAGATCTTTTGGAAACTCCCTTTAAACAAGAAATTGAAGAAATACAAACCTGTGCAAGAGGCTTATTTTCATTCTGCTGTTCATGTTCAAAAAATCTATCTAATCCTTGCTCTTTGAAAATCTGTTCTGATTCATCAGAAAAGATAACAGCATCCCCATCAAAAGCCACCCTCAGCTGTGTATCTGAGTAAACGACATCTTTGTTAGCAGTGAACATCGTAGCTGATGCAATGCCTGAAAACAGATCAGAGACCCTCAGTTAGCATGTCCTGCAAAGTCAGTCATGAAACCATCAGCAGTTTGGGTCCAACAACTTATTGGTCATGACTCTTATATATGGTGAGCACAACTGATCACAAAAGCTAATTAGAGATGGCTGTTCTATAACACAAATGTATGGAAGCTGTCCCACTGCCAAAACTTCTTGATCATGCTTCCTTCCACTTTCATATATTACTACATAAAACTGCTTCCCAAGCTGTGCTGCAAATGAGGGAAAAGCAGAAAATCCCAAGGAGACCACTCAATCAAAGTATTTGTTACTTTTTGACAAAAATGGGACACAGAAGTTGCTTTTTTATGTTGTATCAAAAAGATGATGCTATTCAAACAGACGTTGAATAGAGGTGGGAGTCTTGTTTCTTTTTGAAGGGGAGAGACAAAGGTGCAGAGTGGTTAAGTTGTCACTATCAGCAGGCTGAAGGGTCAAAGAAGAACCATATTAACAGATTTTATTTGGTTGAGTAAAAGTAAGTGATAAGCTTGCACCACACAAAGTGGTGACTTTCTCCATTTGATGAAGCAGGACTACTTTCTGTGAGACACACAATGTATATAATTTTTGAATAGGCTCAACAAAAGATAACAAAAGATATCGACAGATAGCAAAAGAAAGTCCATTCAAACCTGCTTCTATAGCTTCCTGCACTTTGTCAGAATCCGCTGAGAGGTACAGGTTTGTGAGGTACGCAGTCAGGTAACCAATGGGGCTCTCTCCTCCCGTCATACAGAAACGTTCAATTGTTAAGCCTAAAGAAAGAACAGTACAAGGTGTGGCTCTGCCTTGACACTACAAACCTGTAAAAGGAATCTATGAAGAGGTACACTAGCCTAGCTTAAACAACTTAAAAAAATACATTCATTGTAATTTCAACAAGTTACACAACTTCAAACAATTACAATGTTTGATCAGCTCATCCTCATTGAGAATTTAAGGGAAAAAATTCCCTCTACAACAGCAGAGTAACTGCTGTGAAGATGTATGTGTAGGGAGCATAGATACCAAATATGAAAAAGTTTAAGGACTTCTCAGAAGTTATGGTTTTACACCTGACAAATCTAGAGCACTGGATCAAATTCTGTCTAACACTATTTCACTTATGCTGACACCCAAAAATAAATATCCAAGAAGCTATTTTCCCAAAGTCAGAACAGGAAGAATAAAATTAATTCATATTATTATCCAACAGCTGGCAATTCTACACATCAGTAACTATTTTATTTACCATAGTGATTGATGCTGTTTATGAGCCTCACTCCCACTTGGGCATGGTTATTAGTCATCAGGACAATATCAAACCGTTCTTCGTCATCAGGGTACAGCTCGAGAAGCCGGGCATTGACGTGCTCCAGTGCCTGCAGATTGAAAATGTGGAAGTCAACAGTGGAGTGTGCCTCCTTTCTTAGTCACTGTAGTTTTAGTGATAGGATTGTCTTGAAGGAGGGTGTAAAATACCTGATAGTTTAACTTGCTGAACTTCTTTTACTCCTTTCTGCTTTGTTTGCTGCCCCCAGCAACCATTTGACTGGGTTCATTTGAAAGGCAGCAAGAAGTAAATTTCTTTTCTTTTTTTTTTTTCTTTTGAGCTATGGAATTTACTTTTGCTGATTCACTAACAGTTCAGGTCATCAGGTGTCAAAGACCATCCTTAAGTAATGAGTACAAAATCACATCCTGTCAGCATGATTATCTTGAGAGTTTCTAATTGCAGCAATGAATGAGACAGATTTTGATTTGAGATCTCTTAAAAGATAATTGGCCAACATGTTATACCCACAGTCTGGTATTCTTATTTCCCTGACCTTTCATCTGCTCATCTCTCTCTGTATCCATCTGTTCTCCTATTTAGAACTTCCTCTTGACCCTTGAATGGAATTCTTTGGGATTACAGCAACAAAATCAATAATAAATCATCAAATGAATGCAAGCTAGAGTGATTTTTATTAAGGTGCTTTAAAAAGTCAGGCCAGTTGTTCAGAACTAAAACACAGATTTTATAAATAAATTCTGGAAATCTCACTGTAAAAAGCTATGTTATTGTGGAACTGTGCTTAGGAAAATTCCAAGTTAGAGCCTGGAATAAGGCCTAGAAAAAAATCTTAGTATGTGGTCATAACTCACTTCTATTGTTAAGACTATACTACACAGGCAATTTCTTAAATTATTAGGAGAAAAGGATTCAATTTTTTGTCCAGTGTCTTTCTACTTTGCAGTGTAAGGACACCCTGGCCTGTGATTACAAATCTTAAGCCCTACAAACATGAGATATAAGACTTTTAAGTTAGTATCTTAAACATTTCCATAAGGGAATAAAAAAAAAAAAAAAAGTATCTTTTTGGCTTTGTCTCCAAGCAGAAGGGATGACTCAACACAGCCACAGTTCTCTAGCTTAATGATTCCCGTGACTAAGCAACATAAAGAATTCAAACAAAAACAGCATATCAGAAGGGAACAGAGATCAAGGTGCATTTATCTGGGCATAGCTAACAGCTCTGATTTCCAAAGTATGAGCAGTTACAGAGTCAAATTGTGCTTATACTCTAAGGTAATTTTGATACTGAACTCTGATCTTAAAAACTGACTGTACTAGCAGGGCTGCTACATACAGGAAAAGATACAATAAATTCCCAAGTCAGTCTGCCCTCACTGGTGTACATTGTGAATTATTTTATGGCCACACTTTTATGTTAGAAACACCTTTACAGTGCTTGTGCCATTAATGCTACTAATAGCTATGTTATATTTACAGCAGCATGGGTATTGACATAAGTAATTTTTCCACTGTGTATGTTCATAAAGCTAGTAATGAAGAACAAAACTGAAGTAAAGAAAATCTGCTTTTAAAACCTGAAATGTTCTCCCACAACTCTGATGTCAGCAAGTATGATTTCTAATTATGATTTCATTAATTTTCTAAAATTGTTGGGGTAAAGCTCAGCAAACAGTTCTCAATGGACATAAAATTAACTCTGTAGACAGTGTTTTTCAAGACAGTCCTACTAAAACCTGTGCTCTTCAAAAACATACATATTTTCAGGTTTTTTCACTTTTCTGTAATTTCACTTGCTTTCCATTCTGCAGGGTGTTTTTCTTGGTCATTTCTCTTTTCTTGTGCAATGAAAGCAGAATATTCCATTTCAGCTCTTCTTAAACCCTGACTCAGAAGTAGGGACTCCATTTCTTTTGCTGGTCCTCAAGAACAATTTCAAACAAGGGTGACAACAAAAACAAGGAAAAACTAAAGCTGACCAAAATAAATTAAAATCAACACTGGGTTTGTTTTTTTTTTTGGTTTTTTTTTTTTTTTTTTTTTTTTTTGAGGTGGGGAGAGGAAGTGAGTTGGTTTATTTGCTTTGTCTTGGGTGGTTTTGGGGAGGAGGAGAAGGTTGTCACAAACTTCAACAAAAAAATATGGGGCTTATCTTGACTGAAATGGTCTTAAAAGGAGAGGTGCTTCATACGCCCCATGTCCAGCAGAAAAAGCAGGTTGCTCCTTACGCACACCCGGGATGTGGTGCTGTGAGCCGGGATACAAACCGGGATGCTGGGAGTACCACTCCGGTCCCGGTGACGCGAGCAGTACGTGCGCTGCCGCAGGCGTTCGGCATTAGAGCCGGCGGGAGGAGAGGACAGGAGAGGAGGAGAGGGAATGGGAGAGGGGAGAGAAGCGGTGGCCGCGGGGCCAGGGAGCGCAGAGAGATGCGGGGAATGCTCCCGGGCTGTCCCGCCGCGACGAGCTCGGAGCTGGGAGAACAACTCCCAAAAGCATCTCCCCGAGGCAGGATTATCTCTGCTGAAGGAGGCTTCGAGCTCTTCCTCTTCCCGAAATTTGGCCTCGCAGCATCCACCGCGCCCCGCCGCACCCCACACCCTCTCCCGCCCGCCTCCTGGCTACCTTGACGAAGTAGAACGCCGGTCCGGGCTTGAGGATGATGTTCTCGTTCTGCTGCTGGTACTCCACGTACTTCTCCACGCCCTGCTCTTCGTAGATCCGCTGCTCCTCCACCAGGTTGAAGAGTGCTCGGGAGGACACGGCCACCGTGATGGCGTTCTGGGGCTTGGGCTGCGGAGCGAGCGCAGGGTAGCGCCGGCCCGCGGCCCTCAGCCCCCGGGCCCCCAGCCTCCCCCCGGGCCCCCGAGCTCCGGACCCCCGGCCCGCCCGCACTCACCGGCCGGGGCCTCTGAGTAACCAGATTGTCGTAGAAAGCCTTGGCCGCCGCCCAGTCCTGCTCGGCCTCCTTCTGCCGGTCCTCCTCCTCCGGGCCGGAGCCGCTCATGGTTCCTGGCGCGGCCCGGGCCGTAGCGAGCGACCGGGAAGCGGCGGCAGCGGCCGCCCCCTGCCCCGCCCTGGCCAGGCGGGGAAGGCACCGGCGCTGCCTCTCCCTGGCGCTGTGCGAGCCCGGAGACGCGGCCCGGAGCGGTCGGGCCGTCCCCCGGAGCGGAGCAGTCCCGGCCCTGGCCCCGGCGACCCCCCCGCCCCTCACACCGCGAGGCGCAGCCCGCCCGCAGTGTCCCCCCTCATGGCGGGTTCGTGGGGTGCGCGGGGCCCTCACGGCACCTGTGGCGGCCCCTTCAGCAGGCGCTGACTGCGGCCGCTGCCCTCCGCAGTGCTCGGGGGTGCCGCTGCCTGGTGTCAGGCAGCAGCCGGCAGCCCTCCGTGTACCTACAGCATTAGAGATGTATTATTTAACTGCAATGGCTTAATTGATTTAACGTTAACTGCAACAAATTCCCAGGAGATCTTATATAATATGTTTTAGCAATCAAAATGGGGTCGATGTCTGTGGCCTTGGGTGCTTTATGCCTTCGGGCTTACATAGAAAATACCTTCAGGAAACAGCAATTTGGGCAGTGTTGCTGAGAGTGTGTTCACACCCACAAAAACTGTTATTCTGGCATTGAGGTTGGAGTGGTCCTAAAATCCAGAGTCCCACACGGAGCTATGCAGTATTTAATACAGCTGTCTGAAATGGTCGTGTCTACCTCTGCTGATCACTGTCTGAACCACAGCAAAGGTTTCCACACTGCTAAGCTGCAGGAGAGAGTAGAAAGTGAAGAAGAAATCGGATTTTCTCCTAAGCCAGTACAGGATATGGCACAACAGACCCATAGTGATATCTATGTCATAGCATGTGATCACCATCCAAAGCCCGCTTAAGATGAATGAAGACTCTAAATATTGATTCCAACCCTGATCACTACATAATCTGTATTGATTGTCAGATCTTCCTGCCTCCAAAAAAGAAACAGGATGGCTTTGTTACTTTTGCCTTTTTTTTTTTCTTTTTCTTTTTATGTGGCTTCCTAGTGAAAGGAAGCTTATGTGATTATACCATCTGTCCGTCTTTCCTCAGTGATGTTCAACTGAAAACAAATTTGACAGAAGGATAAAGATCTCAAAGAGATTTAAATTGTTAAAATGTTTAATGGCAATCAACAGTAACATGCAGTCTGTTGCCCTGCTGGGGAAAGCACTTTATCTGCTTGTTCCCCTGCTGTGTAGTAGCAAACAAATACTGCCTGGCTGATCTGCCACCTCGAAGTCTGCCACACTGCCTGATGCCCAGCTAACCAGGGAGGGATCTGGAAGCAGGAAGTGATGGAAATGGGGAGGTTAGAGGAAATGGGAGTTGACCATATTGGGGAGAGGAGCTGGAAATAGGTTAAAGGGGATGTACTGAGAACAGTGCATTGAGAAAACAAATGCAAACAGACGAGTTAGGATCATTGTAGTGGCTGTTGTCATGGGAAGCTGCAAAAGGCATAACTTAAACCTGAACAAACCTGATTTTAGTAGCTCTGCTACTAATAGATGTACTTTTACCCCTTGAATTTTATGGTGAATATTTCACTCTGTGTTTCCACGTCTGTAGCATGTCATATGCCACACCTGCTCCCCTCCACACAGAGATCAGGCTGAGCATCCAGGCTGACCTGGAAAAAAGTCACAGAACAGCAGCTTCTGTTCTCAGTCGCCACTGCTGTCCTGCTCAGAGACTTCAGCACTAGTCTAAGAAGATGATCTCCAAGAAGAGACAATTCCTAGTTAAACTGTTGAGTACATTGCCCATGGAGAAGCGGGGAAAGGAACAGGAACAATCAGGAAGCAATTCTTTGGTGGTTACAAAACTGAATTGTTCTCTCTGTGTGAACATGGGACAATACTTTTACAGAGCTGTGCACAGGTTGACTTTATGTTGTTCTGTGTTCCCTACCACCCTGCATCTACTCAGGAGCAAAATCAGAGCTCCTCAGCAACATTCTTCGTTTTTATTTTTGTTACCCCCTTTCCTGTCCACCCAAAAAAAGAGTCATCACACAGTAAAGGCTCCTTTTAACCTATGCAAGACATCTGAAAACATAAAAGATGATAATCTGGTGCTGTGCCCAGGCAGTGCTGTTGATGTGCTGCTGTTGAAAGCAATGCTATGCTAACAGAAATACTTTGTTTGCCAGACGCACATGGTATCTCTACACAGCACTCAGCTGTGTGAACATATGCACTGAGCTGCCACGTCTCTGTTCTGTGCTTGGCTGCCTGCTGCTGACATACCCTCCATTTCCTCTTTTGCTGGAGATTGTGAGCTGAGGGCCTGACATGAAAGCCTTCCAGCTTCAGCACCTTATAAATGAAATCTTGACTTCCCAAATGCAGAGTGTAGCAGCCTTATCTACATCTAAAACATGTAGTAATGCCCATGGGGTTCCAGGAAAGAGCTATGTCTTGCTTTCACTAAACCTCCTGGGGAGTCTGAGAAATAGGAATGGATCCAAAACTGAATGACTTTGTGGTTTCTGAGCTAAGCTAGAAAGGAAAGGGAAAGAAAGGAATTTTCTGTTATCATGCATTAATTTGTAGGGCATTTACATTAAAAAAAAAGAAAAAAGAATTTGTGTTTCTATCTTTGTATGCACATTTTTATAGTTAGTCATGCACATTCTCTGAAGTCTGTTACAAGTATTCAAATAAAAAGAAAGTTCCCCTGCTTGACCTGCTGATATTTTTCCTGTGTTAAGAACAACCACTCAGAATGATTTATATGTTCTTGTTCAAGAAGGAGCTCAAATTGCATTACTGAAAATAATAAAAAGTTGTAGGTTTTTTTTTCTTCTCTTGATACCTACTTCGTTTGGAAAGACATGAAATATTTCCAAATATTTAAAATAATGAGAGCAAAATTATGAGATTTCTTTATTGGAAGGATGTTACCTCACTTTTAAATGTATAGATCCCAGTGTGCATTGTGCCTAGTTATATCACAAACATATACACTCCAGAGCCTAACTCTCCCAGTGACATGCCAGGGTCACTTCAGAGTGCAGTTGCACTGACTTTTTCATTATATATGCATTATGATTTTTGCATGCTGAGAGCCCAAGATCCGTAGTATAAGTGTGATGTTCCCAGAAGGAGGGAACCTGAGAATGGCTTTGATCTAGGTCAGCCTGGCATGGCAAAATGTGTGATAGCACTGCCACATTACATCTGACTAGCCACATAGATAATACCTAAAATTGTCCTGTTTGTAGATAGTATAAGCACCTCTAATACAATCCTAGCATTGAGGAACTGATCCTATAAAACAGTTAACAGCCAATTTTTCTACATAGGTTTCTACATTTCTACATGATTTCTACAAATCCTCAGTGTGGATCTTTGTTTGCAGTCTTTGCAGTCTTTGTTTGCCTGCCTGCTGTTATCAAATTTAGTCTAGCACAGGCAGAAATAAAAAAGCAGTTCTATTGTGCCAGAGATGTGCATATGAATTTGCATCATGTCTAGAAGGCACATTTATTTATGCTGAAGAAACCTTCAGTATTGCATCATAGTCTTCACTTTCCTTTTTCATCTCGTGACACTTTCTTTTGGTCCCTCTGCAGAAATATTTTTCATTTTCTCTCCCTTCTTTTCCCACTTCCCACCCTCTGTGTTGTGCAGGGAAACAAGGATGCAAAAACCTGTGGCATCACATTACAATCTATGGCAACTGCCTTTCATCTTCCCCTGGCATCGCTTTGCTATGGTCTTTAATTATATGTTCATTTGCAACAGCCACATAAATTCCCTAATGACACAGATCTTTTGTTCTTAGATGATCTAGTCCACCTCCATCATTCTAAGCATGACTCATTCCAATATTCGTGAGAGAGGTGACAAGGAAAGCTGAATCCAGCACAAGTGTGGAGGAATGCTCATTAAGACTTTCTGAGCCATGATCTCTCTTCCCAAAGAAATCCAGTTTAATCATTGCAATACAAGTTTCACTTGCCTTATTGCGAAAGTTAATTCTATTCTTTAATCTTCTCAGAAGAAAATCAGCAGCCAAGTTTTATCTTTAGCTTTTGGGAGATTTCTTCTCTTTAAAGGACTTAATATAATTTTTCCTAGGAAAATATAACTGTAACCAAACTTTTAGAACTGAACTCTCTTCCAACTATTCTGAACAGTTTTTTATCTATCTTTACCCCAAGAAAGACCTGTCACATGACTGAGACATGGAAAACAAATCCAGAAGAATTCTGATATTCAGATAAAATATTATTTTTACCTAGATTCTAACTAAAAGAGTAGAAAAATAGTGTCTTATCTCCAAAGCTGAATATGTCTGCCCCATCATAGTTTTCCACAGGGAGAACTGAGAAGCATTCAGTGAGCAAGAAATCCTGGCCATTTCTTCAACTATGTGGACTATGACAAATAGGACAAAAATGGATTCTTGTTGAAAATCTGTGGTCAGAAAAGGCACAACAAAAGGCACATACGCTATCAAGATATAGTGGGGTTTTTTTTCTGAGTTAGAAACAAATCTCTAATAAAGTCATTACTTTTGTGTTAATAAAAACAAAGATAAATGACAATAACCATATCAATAATAACAGGTTCAGCTGTTCAGGATTTGACTTTGTTGCACTGGAATCACCCTGTAGGCACTTAGAGAGCACAAAGGCAGGGTGGGGGGGGGAATGAGCCGGAGAAGGGTTTGTCCCTGTTCCAAGCTTAAACAGAAGAATATTTGCATTGCAAAACAGCCACACATAAGATGGAATGCAGATAAATTGTACATACAAAGCCTTTGGGGTTCCAAAATCCTACTGAATAAAAAGTTCAATATCATGAAATATTTTAGATTCAGTGCTCTATAACAGAGACAGTTGTTAGAGCATTTTTCATTATGCACTAATTATCTCTTTATTAATGGAAATTAATGGAGGATCTAGTCACGCAAACAGCTCCACACAGGGACATGTCTGTGCAAGACTGAAACCTAAATGTTGAAACCCTATTGATTCATTTTACCATGACAAAAGATATTAAACTATTGTCAGATTCACTCTGGTAATTACATGTTCTATTCTGTATTAAATACCCATGGTTTAGTTGTGCTATTGCTCATGAGGGTTCACGTTAAGTACTCAATTAAGTTAAAATCTTTAATAAGAACATCTTATTGAAAAAGATTCTTGGATTTTGTTTGTGTGGTTGTGCAAAACTACCATAAAGATATCACTTAATCTCTATTGCACTGCGCTAGTTATAGTTTTAAAAGATGGGGAGATGTGTTTCTCCTCGCCCTGCTCCAGGGTGTACAGAGAAACCCATTCAAACAAACTGGTTTCCCCTCCATTTCCTGAACTGAAAGAAGGTATCAAACAATGTGTCCACCAGAGTGACACTGATGGAGTGCTGGGCACCCCTAATGGGACAGCAGAGCAGTCCCACAGGCTTTGGACAGCAAGTGCAATGGCAAAGCAGAGCTGTCAGAGCAAAATCATCCGCTGACTGCTACAGCACTGATGCTAGTCACACATTGGAAAAACAGATCCACTGCATTCCAAAAACAGAACTTCTGCCTTTCCTCTTTACATACGTACAAAGTCTCATTTGAGCCTTAATCCACAATGTAACTCACCTACAGAGCAGACTGAGCAACAGGAATTTTGTTTGCATAGGCAGCCATTCTGCTGCTGTCCTTGAGAGCAAAGCTTTTTGCTTGTCTCTTTATGAATATGAGAAAAAAATTACAATTTCTACTATCTCCTAGGCAGTGAAGAATAGGAATATAGTCATAAAATGTACCAATTGCTCAAAGCAAGGGATGTGGGATAATGTGATTATACATACTAATAAAGGAGACAAAGTTTAATTGCAGCAAGAGTGCTTTTGGCTGCACAGTTACCACCCAGGTCCAAAAATAGGATTGTAAGTGATTAGTGTAGCACTCCTGATGGAGGAAGAGGAGCCAGAAGTGTAAATAGAAGAGGAGATTTAGGGTTTTTCTAAGCTGTGGCTTCAAACCTGTCAGCAACCTGCACACAAGCTCTCTGTTACTTGAGTTATGATGTGATTCTCTTTTTCAGGGAATGTGTATCCCATTTCTGGTTCAGGTGCCCTTGCTCCTTTTGGCAAGTAAAGCTTTTGGGAGAAAACAGGTAAGGACTAAAAGCAATGATAATGTGTTATTGTTTGTGTTGTGCTAGTTTCCAAGGGCCTCAGAAAGCATTGGGGAGCTGTTGTGTTTGCTGCTGTAGGAACACACAGGAAGGTGCTCCCCATATGACACCCCTCCTCCCTTCTCAAATCCTCTCAGCAGAAGGAAGATTATTTTTGCAGACCTTTCCAAGCTCAAGCATTAAGTGTGAGGCTCCCACAGTTGTCCTTCTCCACATGCTTTCCCACAGCTGTGCTGCTGTGTCGTGCATTTGCAGTGCAGTGTTTCAGTCCCTCTCCTGCACTTGGCCCCCGCAGAGCCAAGAAAACTGGGCTGACCTAGTTGGTGTGATTGCTGGTGGGAATTTCCTGGTGCAGAGGGTCATGAGCTGAGGTTATGGGACTCAGCTGCAACTGAAGGTGAGATCCACACTCAAAATCTCCTCATGCTATGGCTTCTTCTTTTGTTTTAGTGACTTGAATGTTCCTCAGACGTGTTCATCAATTCTTACTGTGCTTGCATCAGCATAGAGAACACTTCAGCAGCCTGTTTTTAGTTCCCTTAAACTTAACTTTCAAGTTGTATTATTTATATTAAAGCAGTGTTTGCATTTCTCTGTTTTAAATATTTTTCTTGAGAGTGTGGAAAGATAATAACTATGACAAGAGGAACACCAGTAATAACATAAAAGTTATGTTTCCAAATGAGGCTTCTACAATTTTGTAGTAAGTACCTACATCACAAAATCATTTTAAATGGTGCTATACCTCATTTTAAGTGGTTCTGTAAAAACACACAAGAAAAAGACACTCAATGAGATTTCAGTAGGTCGTGGATCATATAAATGGATTATCAACTTCAGCTCCTGACTTTGAAGAAAACACATTAACTGGCCATCTTTCATTCTATTTTCCTTCCTGTACAGAAATTTCCAGGTTGGATGTATTCAATATGTTCTTTCTCTGTAAAGAAAAAATAAAATTATGTGTAGAAGACAATTCATTACACTGAAGGCTTAACTTGCACCCTCTTCTCTTTCACACAGAGAGCCTCAGGTGACTGTACTGCTGAGGTCAATGCCTTTGGCAAATGTATGTGTGTGTGTGTTATGCTGGCACAGTGTGGAGGAATGAATCCAGAGCTCTGAATCTGAGACTTTTCAACAAGATCAATGTGAAGTCTCTCTAAAGGTACTGCAGGACTCTGCCCAGCAAGCCCTGTGGAGGGCTCCAAAGCTAGAAGCTACAGACTTACCAAAAGATGGAGAGCTTGTGAGAACTACAGTCAAAGATTACCCAAGGATCTTCACCCAAGGGTCTTCAAAGTAGTTATGTTGGATATTGGTGTGTCAGTGTGGCAGCAGTAAAGAGCACAGGGCAACTAGCAAGTGTTTGTGCAGCCTAGGCTGGCCCAGTGCTGCTGTGCCTGCTCCTGGCAGTATCAGTTCAAGTTTACTCATGGGCTGTAGCAACCAACATTGGCAGCCTGTTGCTGTGTAAGCACAACTCAACAAGTAGCTTCTGTTCATCTGAAATGTGTATTCTGTTATTTTGCTGGGCTTGTATGTATATTACTATGTGAAATTCGGTGGTCTGTGGCATGAGGGAGGTTATGCAAGTTGATAGGGAGGGTTGTTTGTGTATTTAAACTCAGTGAATCACTGGGGGATCAGATTGAGTGTAGTATTTGGAGAGACCCTGACAGGTCCCAGTGGCCTGCTCAAATTTGTCACTTCTGTGGTGACAGTTCTAGCCACTGCCAGCTTTTGCTTTTAATTAAACTGCATTGAATGTTTTTGTGACCTGCAACCATGTCCTTTTATTTTTGCCCTGTCTGCTCACAGAGACTCAGAGGATTATTGTAAATCAGGATTTGCGTGATGCTGGGATGCAACTGTCAAGTCAGAAGGCTGAGCTGGTCCTGAATTCACCCTCTAGCCACATTATTGCAATACCCACTGGTAGCAAATTAATGCAGTCTTTCTTTCTTTCTTTCTTTCTTTCTTTCTTTCTTTCTTTCTTTCTTTCTTTCTTTCTTTCTTTCTTTCTTTCTTTGACTCAAAGCTTTGAATACTACTTTGTATCTTCAATTTATTTTCAGCTGACTTGATTGCTAGTTTTTTGATAAAAAAACCTACCCATATCTCTCTCTGTAGATATTGCTTCTCTAATATCCTTCCCATTTATGCTAATCAAGTAAAAATAACATGTCTTCTTATCCAGGCAGGAGGTGTGTGATGAAATATGTTGTTTAGAAAATCCAGAAGTAAGTAGTGCTTATCACTACTGGTACCATTTGTTCTCCAGTCTGGATCCATTCATTCCTACTGAAGAGACACAGTTCCTGTTGATACTTGTATCTCAAATAATATCACAGATATTTGTACATGGTATTTCTCACTGTCTTCTTTAATTGGTTTTATAATATTTGTCCTTATGCATGACCTTCTTCCACATCTTTTAAATAAGTTCTATGGTCAAAATCCTGTCTTTCCTGCCAGTAGTGGAGTATTTTCATCAGGAGAAATCTCAAATGAGCCACAGCAGACCTGCAGTGACAAGCGTTGCATACAGCCCACACAGAAATGAAATCTTTAACGCTTAATAGACCATTGCAGAAATAGAAAATGGCATAGGAGTAACTGGGTTTGTTTTGTTGGCTGCAAACTCTTTTGAAAGGAAAAAGTTTCACTATGTTATAGCAATAAGTTCTGGGTAGGACTTAAGTTAGAAACCCTTTGTCAAGTCCCTTAGATTTCCAGTTCCTCTGAATTTCATAAAATTATTAATCCTTGTCAGTAATGAATGTCAAAAAAGCACCACTGAGAGCAGGGAAAAAATTAAATCCTGCAGATATAGTTTACCTTGCTATAACAGCATCTGAATAGTTCAGAAACATTGGCCAAAAGACTCTTGATACATTACAATAGATTTTATCTTTTGCTAGTGTTGATTTTTTGTGGCTGGTTTTTTTTTTTTTGGTTTTTTGTTGTTGTTGTTGTTGTTTGTTTGTTTGTTGGTTGGTTTGATTTTGGTTTGGTTGTTTGTTTATTTTTTTTTCCTGTGAATTGCAGCATGTTGCAGGAGGCTTTTGGGCATATAGATGAGAAAAGAATATTCTCAGTGCATGTTAATTTTTGCTAACTAACTCTAGTACATCTTTCCTGAGCATGTGTAAACAGATTCTCCAAATCCTCAAAACTTGGCAAATTTAACTTTCAGAAGTATGACAAAAGTTGCTTCAAAGTATTAATGCAACCCAAATTATATATTTTTCCCTAGATACATTCTAAGAGGAGAGGAGAAAATTTTGCTTAAATAACTTTTTTCAGTCCAGGTTGAAATAGAGTTATAGCATATAAACTATATGCATTCTACCAACAATGTATTCACTCAACAATGGGAGACGTCTTTGCAGCTGAATAAGCAGTAAAATAATTGGTAATCTAATTCTTGTGGTTTTTTTATTGCCATGAAAAAGCTTCTAAATGTCAGACCACACACTGTACATGATTCTGATGAAAAGAAAAAGGTAAATAGTCAATTAAGTTATAGTAAAAAACATAACATAAATGGAATTTTTTAGAGGATTTGAACACCAGTTTTATAATATGTTGAAAAAAGATGGGCAATAGTGGGCAATATGTGAAAACACCCGTAATGTTTTTCATACTCCTTATGTCATGCAAAAAGATAATAATTTATAATAGGCACAAGTTTTCCTGTAAGACACTTTGAGACAATTTTTTGTGAGTTGGTCTTATGTCATCTTGCATTGGTAGAGAGTTCAAATCCTATTACCATTTCTAAATACTTCCTGTTTCCATTTGTATAATTGCATTGCTAATCAACATTCTTCATAGATTAAGCTATTAAAGAAAACCAAGAGAAAAAAAAAGAGAATAGAGTGTTCTTATATCTAACAGATTTTTCCTGTTTGTTCTAAAAGTTCTTAAAAAAAAAATCCAGCAAACCAAACAAACGCAACCCCCCCACACAAACTAGTTAAGATTCACCTGAAATGACACAACTACAGGTTTGATTCTTGGTGTAGGGCTTCAGGCCAGCATCAAGTGGAATCCTCTCCAGTAAATAAGCTATCCCATTTGGTTGTAGCACGACATGCAGCACAAGCCATGCTGCTCCTGATTACATGGACTGGGTGATAAAGCTCAGGCTGAACAGGTGCTCCATTTTGTGATGCTTTCATATTTTGTTGCTAATGAACACAGGAATACTCATTTGCTCCTATTTGTTGAAAACTTACTTGGAATTGTCTACTCAAGCTTGAGGAAATAATATTTTGGTGTTCAGGTGTCCGGAGACACCTTTGCCTATGCAGCATCAGTAGTTAATTATATCAGGGTTGATATGGAACAGGAGAAATATGAAGCCATATTAATTTATTGCTATTAATATCTCCATCATTTAGGAAAAATAAGACTCTTTGATATATCTCTTCTTTCTCAACATGTCCACTAACATCTATTCAGTACTGACTCTTGGAAAAAAAATAAGGAGGTAACAAGGTGGCTCTATGTGACTTTTTGCTATATTTCTTCTTAATCTTCTGACACTGAAATACATTATGTGAGTTTTCCACTTCAAGAGAAACATTTTTTCTAACAGGGCTTTTTACTCCTCCATAAGAAAGATGATCAGAGCCCTGGCAGGGATGTGGTCTGTCCAAGTGCCAGCAGAGAAGCTCCAGCCTGATAGCAGATTCAAAGCTCCTGGTCTAATGGGTGGTGGTGGTGCCAGCTGTTGTGTCTTCTCAGAGATAGGAATGTGGATCTCACACCACAGCAGGATTTCTTCCCTTTGCAGCAGTCAGCAGCTGCTGCCAGGAGCAGCAGTGGTGGCATTGATTCCAGCTGCTGCTGCCCAGCTGAATGCCAAGACACATAAACTGTGGGATGTCTTAGCAACTCCTCTGTGAGGTAGTAAGATAACATGAGAAACATTAAGAGATATTAAAGAGCAGATGATAAACCATTTTCAGGAAACAGAATTTCTCTAGAAAAAGAGGCTGAAGTTTATCAAAGGGAAAATGTCTCCTGGAGGACTTGCCAAAGTAAATCTCTTTGATGCAAACGGTTTAAGCAAAGACCTTCACCTTAATCTACTGTGTGGTGACCTGGTCTTCTGATACAGAGAATAATCATGGGTGTTTTCAGAATTGCTGTGGTATGCAAGCCCTCCAAAGCTAAAATAAGTACTTACAGTATCCCCACTTCACCACTCTGATCTTAGTCACCTACATTTCTCTTAAATTTAATAATACCTAATGCCTTTAAACTTTGCTGCTTAAAAGGGATTCAGTGCCTTGTGAAAGACAGATTTAAAAAATGCAATTCCTCATAAACAAGTTTCTTTCAACTTTACAGTTTTATTATTTTGCCTGTGCTAAAAGGGATAATATCTATTATAATGAATGACCCCGGAAGAACTTGCCCAAAGGGTAGTTCAAAATGGAGAGGAAAAGATGAGTGTGTAGCTGTTGAAATTAGTATTTTCTTGCAGATTGATGTCTTTGCTGGTTTGTCACCCTGGACATTTTCAGTTTAGTTTATTTGTGTTACAGTAGAAGTGACAATGTAGTTAAATATAGCCTCTGAAAACAAGATCTATGCCTGTTTCATTTGAATTCTACTGTTCTTTCATTAAACATTTCTTCATCTTTGCAGAGCCAAATTCTTAAAATAATAAATCAGAGACACCTGAAGTTCTTGCCAAGTCAAATATCTACAGTTTCTGGCAATTATGTAATTTCCAGATTTGCTACAATGGCCCTTGCTGATAAGTCAATTGTCATAAAAAGAAATGTTCCAGACCAATCTTTATTAGGGTGTCCTTCACTGATCTGTGTAAAATAATCCCCCTCCTGCCCCACTCTCTTTTAGAAAAGAGAAACATAATTACAGCTTTTTCCCTTGCTTTGAATGACTCTTCATCATAACAATTTATATCTGGAAAATGTCACAAGAAAATGTGAAAAAGGTAAGTTTAAACCAAAGAAATCAGGCACTGCTGTTATTAATAGAGCAGCTCAAGAATGTTTCCCATGATGTGTTATAAGGGCTCTGTCTTATAATAAAATTTAACAGTGATGTATTTCCCTTGTTCTCAAGTTGATTTTGTATTAGAAGTCCAGACAAAAGTAATTTGTAGCAAAGGTTTCTGATCCAATGTCTGTATATGGAAAAGACTCAAAGGACTTCCATGCCCATTTAAAAGCCCTTTAAAATGATTAATGGCTAAATGCATTACAAATTATCAAGTATTTCACACTGACAAAACAGAGGACTTGTCATGAGTTTTGGCCAAAGTCTTCTCCCCTAGTATTTAGAGAAAAATATCTCATAAATAGTAATTTTGAGCCCCCATTCAGAGTGGTGATAAAGTATGGGCAGATGAAATAAAGCCCTGCACCTTTTGCCCTTATTTTTTGCCTTTTTAAATGTAGCTGGTGTATATTTAAATGGATGTTTGAAATCCCATTGCCACCTCCAGTGCAAAGCATTCCCTGAATCTTTCATCATTTTGATGGCAAATGAGGAAGAACAAAATTAAATCCCAGGACTTAGATGCAAGTTCCCGATTAATTGTCATACCTGGAAGTGATTCTGGCAC
This sequence comes from Pyrgilauda ruficollis, assembly GCF_017590135.1. Classification (NCBI taxonomy): domain Eukaryota; kingdom Metazoa; phylum Chordata; class Aves; order Passeriformes; family Passeridae; genus Pyrgilauda; species Pyrgilauda ruficollis. The sequence continues at coordinate 88,875 of NW_024527044.1, forward strand.
AACTCTGAAAAAGAAGGCTATTCCTTTCTGCACTTAAAATCAAATGATTAATTTCCAACTCTTAATAGTTTTTCTCCTTCAGTGAAAAGACAAAAACTAGGATATATAGAAATGGGACCTGTCCTAACTGAAGAAGTTGGTCAGACTCATTCCCTATGCTGTATTTGAAATAAAGTCCTAAAATACTATTGTTGGTTTTGCACAAGCAGAATTGTGGAGTATTAACAAAACCAGACAAAGACAATCACAAACCCCATGTATTTCATGCAGTCAAAAAAGAAAACTTATTATATTTTACTTTACTTGTAACTGCTATGTTTGGTTCCGGTGGTGTTTTGGACTCCTCAGTGCTGTGACGGCCACTCAGGGAAGCAGAGGTCTCCTCACAGGCGGGAAGGGCAGACACACCCAGCTGTTTGTTTGCTCCCGGGGCCGTGCTGGCATCCCCCAAATGTGCTGTTGGGCACTGCTCGCTTCACCTCTGCACAGCTCCCTGCTCATCAGCTCCCTGCTCATCAGCAGCCAGCACTCCCAGAGCTGGCAGCACCTGCCAGGGGTCTGCTGGCTGCCACCTCTGCCTGAACTGCCAACAGGAACACCCAGAGCCCAGTCCAAAACCTGCTGACAGCTAAGAATATGTCAAATTATAATAGCTATTACACATATTTAATGACGGTATATTTACACGACTTTATTAGGTCATTTGCTTACTTTATGCTGAGAGCTGCTACCTGTCAACAAATGTGATAAAACTTCTGATCCTATGTTTGAGATCATTGGTACCTTTTTTTGCAGCTGCAAGAGGTTTGAAGCATACACGGGTAGAGCAAGAACAGAATTGTCTACCATCTCAGAAGCATTGTGGGGACCGCAACACAGAGGAGACTAATTAATCAAGCACAAGACATGATCAGCCTGTGTAATATCACAGAGCAAAAATGTGGAGCCCTGTATGTCTGTTTATCCATTATAATATTATTTTTCAGTTTCTGTTTCTTTCTACAAAACATTGATTTTTCATCCATGCACGTCGTGCCTTGATACTGTGCATATAATTCAATAACTCTTCTGAAGTTTGGCAGGTTTCCAACTGCCCTTGTGTCATCTTTATGAAATTTGAAAACATTAGGGTTGTACATATTATCTTTTGAAGTGATGATGTGATTCATTATCCTGCAGCTCTCATTACCCACAAGGGGCTAAGAAATTTATATCATATGCAAACTCAACTGTTTAGTGGTTTGTCCAGGGACAATGGTAGGGTCAAAATTAAAAATGTTGAACCTCTTTCTTCCATCTTTCATGCTCCCTGACCTCTCTTTATTAGCAAGATCTCTGTAAGATATAAACAAACAAGCCACCAAAAAAAAATTGCTTTTAGGTATTTATAGACTTAAAGGAATATCTCACCCAACAGAAAGAAAAAAAAGTCAGTATCCATTCAAATAAACTGAAAATCATTACAATGCTATTTTAGGAATTGTATGAAATAATTCTTTTCAAGCTTTCCATGATACCAATGCCAAAAAAATATCACTTCACCACCAATCTCACTCCATGCTTTGCTAAGTGTTGTAGATGAGGGCTCAGTAAACTTTCAAGGTGAGATTCTCTGACTGTTCCCCCACCCCCTGGATGGTCAAGGGTTTGTCTCTGGGGCTTGACCTCCAGGTGGTACTTGCTATATTCTTGTCAGTAACTCTTTGTCTGCTGGCTGGGGGTCCTGAAAAACCTCTGCCAACAAAGTTTTCTTTCTCCCCAATCTTGTTGGGATGCTGGGCTGGACCCCACTAGTGAATAATACCAGGCTGGGGAAGGACTCAGCCTGAGCCCATGACTGCCTGTAGTGCTTTGCTGTCAGGGGGCTCCTGGGCATGATGGAGCTGTGCCACACAGGGCTCTTCCAACCATACCCAACGTGGATTATCCTCCAGGGATTTAATGGGACAGGTATTGCTTCCAGCAAACTATTTTCCATATAGACACTCAGCTTTTGGAGGCAAAATGTTACCCTTGTGAGCATGAGTTGTGCCCTGCCAGCTGTCCTCAGAATACAGGAACAGCCCCCAAAGTGGTCTTTATTGTAGATGTGCCATAAAATTTCCCTGAAGGCTGCACCTCTCTGCTGTAGTGTTGTGATTGGGAAACAGAGAAGCACATCCAGGTGAGTGAAAGGAACACAGTCCATGGTCCCTCTTCAGCTCTTCTCACATCCAAGTGCTGGAGCACAGAAGGAATTCAAACAGTCTTACCTGAGCTCACAGACAGCAACTGGAGCATCAAGAAAGAGGTCAAAAAGAGGAGCAGGATACAAAATTAGCAGAGTGAATACAGCAAGTCTATTAACATCTAATAATTCTGCCTCTTTTTTTTTTTTTTAACAGGGGTATTAGGGGTATTTCCATGGTATTAGTGCATCTCCCATCACTATATTCAAGTATTAAAATATGGATTACAGTAACATTAAAATTGCTCGTATGGGACCCAAGAGACCCTTTGCACTTTGCTGAATTACAGGAATGCTTTCAGTGAAGTAGATTAATTGATGTGAATAGGGGAAAATCTACTCCAATTTATGGCTAACACAAGCTAGATCTGATGGATGTGTGTGTGTGTGTTGTGTGTATGTAAGACTATACAGTTATCCTAGCAAGTAAAAAATTAGGTTTGCACCACAGTTATCTTTTGGGTCTGTGGAACTGATATAAAATATCTCAGCAAAAGCAGCCTTACGGTTGCAACAGAGCCAATATCTTACAGCTGTGACTGTGCTAGGAGAACTGCCATCAGTGTGGTAGTAAAAAAGAAACAGGCAGGAAATAGGTTTCACATTCTGGCCAAATGTAACAGTATGGAAAAATGTTTATGTCCTGAATCAGGACAAAGCAGTCAAAAATCTAAAAACATCATGAGCTATAAATCCAGAAGATACGGTTTTGGTTCAAATCAGCTGTAACATTTTGTTTTGGCAATTTGGAAATACTTTGGTTGTTTTGAATATATACTTTGTAATTTAAGTTGCTTATATTTCTTCATGAAATGCAATTTTGAGACATAGAATGGTCATTTTTAGAGACAAAGTCTTCGTTACTTCAAAAAACATTTCCAAATGCTTTTCAATCCATTTCCCAAAACCAACATTTCCCCTTGAAAAAATATTGTATGAAGTAATCAATATGTTCTAATTTGAGAAGTAGAACAAAAATGATCCTGACCAATTCACTGATGTATCCATAATGACAGCAATTTTCTTTGGTAAATGAGGCTTGGAACAATTCATATAAATTAGGCTCATGTATGTGGGTGTTGCAGGACTGGCAATGATAGTTTTATATGTTTTGATAGTTTTATAAACTCTGTCTTCATTTGCTGCAGTTGACTGTTATTTATTATTTTCTGAAAATATTGGGGATTCTTTCACCACACTCACAGATGTCAATGAGCAGAGCTATTCCCACCACTTAATAATGATTTTGGATTGGTTTTAGGTTTGAGCTGGACAATTACAGCACCCTAAATACTAAGAGAAGGTAGATCAGATTGGAAATAAAAACTGGAATGGGAACTGTAAACATTTTTGCAAAGTTGTATCCCCTTTTTGTGGCCTATAATATTTAAGAAAAATACATCTGAGGAGGCATTTTGACAGAACTTTCTGATATATGTTCACTTTGCTCCAGAGGATGACATATTCTCTCATTAATGCATGTGCAGAACACCCACAACTCTGCACGCAAGACCTTCACCTCTGTTCGCAGCAGAACTAATATTAGCTAACATAATGCCATGCATTTAACAGGGGATAAATGATTAACAAATGTGATAACAAAGGCTGACTCTAGACAAAGGGTTTGGTTTCCTTCGTGGTCGGTAGGGAGTGGTGGGTTCTCCTAGGGGAGAACCAAAGCAAAAATTTCCCACTGGGGCTCTTTAGCTGAGCCAACACTGCAGGAGTGACAGGTCCTTGCAGGATCCCTGCAGGATTCTTGTGGGCTCAGCCCATGCAGCACCATGGCCTCATTCCAGCACTGTGAGGGGGGTAGATGGGGGTTGTGTTTCTTCCACTTGTATATCAGTATTTCATTCCAAAGGAAGTGCAAGTCCACAGGTACAGAGGACATCCCACCATTTCAGTTCACACCCTGATGGAAAAAGTTGTGGGGCAAACTGCAGAGCTTATCTTTCTGGCTGTATGGATGCACATGTTGGGATCAGGGTTGCAAGGGGCACAATGAAGTAACCTCAAGGTATTGCAGAGCCTCTTGCTCTCCAGGACCTCTAACTCACTCAGTCAGATACAGATGAAGTATAGCATGAATTACTACTTACATCTGAAGTTATGCTCTGGATTTTCTGTCCCTCCAAATTCTGAAAAGCATCAGCTGTGAATCCAGATATTGTTTCTTTATCATCTGGAATAAAATCCAAGCACCATTGAGCAATGTCTTGCCTCTTAATTTTGATAATGCATATCCTTTAAAATATGTTATCTCCTGAAAATAAATTATAGAATTGTTTTTTATAGGCCAGCTCTTTACTGCTGACTGTGTTAAAATAAAACTTCTCTGGAGACTGCAGATATTTATGACCATGACCAAATCAGTGCTGATCAAACTGCTTTGGTTGATATGGACATTTTAGACCTTCCCTTTTGTAACTATCTGGGAAATGCTCATTTTCATACAGACATTAATAGGGTTTCTAAAGTAATACTTAAATAGTGTTCTTGTTCAGCTTAGTTTACCCCAAAATCATTTTCTCTGTATGGTCTTTTGCTGCTGAGCTATAACAACTAGAAGAAAATGACTTTGCAAAAATGGAGAGAGAATCTTGAGGCCATTATGCTTTCTGATTCCAACTGTTATTTTATATACCTATAGAAATTGTATGTTAGCTAAACCATCTGCTAAAGTCATGCACAAGCTGTTGTTTAACAGGGTCTGCAAATGATCAGATAGAGCCTCACAACCAGGTCACTCAGTCATTACAAATGCATTCCAAATAGGATAATTTGACCAGCTGAAAGATATATAGAAGTATTTTCTGAGGAGAAAAACACTAGAAACTCTTTGCCTGTTACTAGGTTTTAACCTTGAAAATATCTCTAGAAATAGACTGGTGTCCAAACCACAAAATACAGAGCTGGATTTTAAAATTCTTCAATTTGGGGGATCTGGTATGTAGGTTTAGTTCTACTCTGTGTTGAGGAGGAACTAATTTGTGAAATTTAGAGCTGCATCTGGGTTTGAGTTGGAAATTAATCCAAGAATGGGGTTATTTACTTCCAAGAATTTTGGTTCAGACCCCATTTCTAATTATTGTCACAACTGAGAAAGCACTGATCACTAATGCACGTCATTCAGGAACTCTGCACGAGTATACTTGCACAAAAGTTTCACTTTACTCAATTGGAAGCAAATGTAGTTTTTGCAGCCAGACCTGGTTTGGCCATGAGTAAAACTGCTTACAGCTTTGCAGAATGCAAAATTGGATCTTTAAGGTTAGCAGGTTAACTCCAGGAGCAGTCAAAAAGACATCACTTACCTTGGACTTTGATTAAGACAATCTGAGTTTATGTGACCACGTTTGTATCTCTGAAAGCTTTTGATGTTTTTGGTTAATTTCAGGAGGAACTACTAACCATAACAGGCTTCCACATTTTTTATGCAGGGTCTGTGTGAGGAGAAGGCTGGAATATGACTGTCAAAGGAGTTGCCTTTATGAATAAAAACATGATTGAAAGAGAGTATCAGTCATTGTTGACCCTTTCTAAGGAAAAGCAGAATCTATCCCTGAAATCACAAGTTACAGGAAAACAGATTGAATTAGCTTTGTTACTTTGAGGACCATTGTTTTGTTTTGATTTTGGGTTTTGGGGGTTTAAAATATTTATGTAACTGTTATGCTGTGGTTTGAAGGTTATTCTTTGCACCTCTCATGCTTCATATGATATTTTGACCAGAGAGAACACTCCTAAAGTTGTACAGTGAAGTCCACTTCTTAGGACAGCTCATGACAGATCAGGAAGATAAAGATTTATTAACATCTTCCTAGGGCTCTGAACTTGTACCTGAGGATGATGCTGCCAGATGAATTGTTTATAGAAATATGAATATATAAAATATAAGCATTTTCAAGAAGAAATGCTTTAATTCATTCTGATCTTTGAGAAAGGAGAATTCACTCATGAGAATGGCAAAGGAGATTCAACTTGTGTGAGGAAATCCCTGATTTTTGTGAAGCAAGTTGTTCTATCTTACTTACTAGAAATACCTTAGGAGATAAAAATGAAGGTGGTGTGTTTCAATTAATTTTGAATGTAGTTTACCTCTTCCTTCTCAGAGGAAAACTTCCTTCTCAATTTGAAAACTTAGCATACGTTGGAAAGAAAGCTATAGGAATTCCCACAGTAGATCAAATCAATTCTTAATGTAATCCAGTAGCCAATACCCAACAGCAACCAGTGACCAGAAGGAGATGCTTCAAGGGAAATGTGGTTCATCTTCTCTTTCCTCAAGGTCTCACAGGATAGATCTGATTTAACATAATAGCTACAGAGGGGTTTGTGACCAGATTAGTGAGGTTTAATAAATGATATTTATACCAATAAAGGAATCTGTGTAAAGGAAGAGAGGATGTGGTGTGTTTTAAAAGGGTTAATGCTGACCTGATCCAGCCTGAGTCAATAGGGTTTATTTTGCTGTTCAGCAATGGTGGAACCACAAGAAGATTGGTTTTTTTTTGAAGGCTTAACCCCAGACAGTCCAACACTCAACATGCCTACTCATTGCTCACTACCGAGATTTCATTAAGGTTCCAGGATTTAAGATTGGAAAAAATTGCATAATATACAAACTCTGATTAAGCAAAATTGCTTTTTTAAATTAAAGCTGAAAAATAAAGATGACCCAAGTAGAATTTTGAATTCTACCTCTCTGCACTTTATTTTATACATATCTGTGTTTAACATCAAAATAGCAGATGGATCCAATACTGGAAGGGGCCTATTCTCTGGTTCAGACATTCCCGAGTTTCATAAAATCAGCCTCAGGATATTGCTGTTAATATGTCTGAGCATTTGTCCAATTTGCCCTCAAACAAATTACAACCCTAACCTAACTCTGGACACTATCAGCCCATTCCTAATAAAAAAGTGGACTTTCTTTATCACAATGAATAGTTTTATCAGTTGTGATCCTTTGAGGCCGAATGTCCCTACATAATGATAATTCTATAGTCTTTTATGATCTCTCTTTTGTAGTAATCTAAAAGCAGTTTACAAAAACAATTTCTTAGACATTTAACAAAATACACAGTTGATACCTTATTCTTTATGGGCAGTTCAGTGCCCAAAGATATCTGGAACCCAAAACAGAGAGCTTGTCTGTTCTACCTAAGAAAATCCCTGAAATCTAACCATTCTATTTCTGTGATGAGAAAAAAAAAAAAAAAAAAAAAAAAAAAGTTGTTTCACAATAACTGAATTGTTAATATATTGGGGTTTTTTTTCATTTTTATGCTCCTGTGATTTTCCTAATAGTGACTTGGCAAATGTAAGGGGATGTGAGTTTAAATCAATGGGCTTCTCAATGCAGAATGCACAGTGTAAAAAATAAAGCAGCATGAGGGTGTCACTAGACTAAAACACAGGACACAGGATTGTCCTCATGTATTGACCACAGCTTCCTGGGCTGACCGTGGAAGTCACATTAACTCTTTGCATGTGGGGTCTCTGATGGTTTAGAGGACTAATGGCACTTTATTTCTTCCCTGTCTGATCTTAAAATCTTTATGGGCAAAGCTGCCATTCATTAGAAATCATTATATTATACTGATCATCAGGCTTAGAGCTCATCTTGAGCTTGTTGATGATACTAGAATGCAAATTTGAAGTAACACTGTAGGAATATTACATATTTATCTTGTATAGTAAATTGACTAATAGGAAGACTTACATTAAAGTTTTGAGGTATTTCCTGTCATCTCATGGAAGCCAAAATACAGTCACTAAAATGTAAAGTGAGTTTATATCCTGCACTGTTTCTGCCAAAGCTCTAAGGAGTTTTTTTCTCTCACAGCTTTAAGGAAAATCCCAGGAAATCCTCCCAGCTCCATGTAGCACTCGCTGTGTAGCTGAGCACTGAGTGACCACTGGATGGCTGCACTTCCCTTCAGCATCTCCTCACCCTTGCTCCATCCTGTCATCCCGGTATTATGTGCTTATTAAGATGAACAATGGAAGGATACACCCAGAAATCTGGAAGTATTCAAAACCCAGCCTTCACTGTTCTCTTATATGTACACTGTTGCCCATCAGCTTTTACAATGAAAAGTTACAGTGCTGTTGGAAAACACCATCAAAGGCAATAAATGTGCAGGGGAGAAAGGGAGACACAGAGATGAGTTAGCAATAAAGTGAGCTTATTCTGCACATTTATCTTGTTAGTCTCCGTGTGCTGGCCACTTCCCAATCTGAGCACTTCTGCTGGATATCCTACTAATTCACAACTATTTCAGATTTTGATTCCCTTTCCTATGCTGGTACCCATCAAGAAATCCCCTGCCATGTTCTTGGATGATCTCCTGGTTACTGATATGGAGCAGGGATTCTGACCTCTCCCACCTGATGTCTCTTGATCGCATCCCCATTAGGAAGATGATCTGTTATATTAGAGAGGTCACGTGTGAAATCCTCAGTGTAGCTTCACAACATTCTCATTTTCAGAGATGAAATGTTCCAAGCCACACTTGTAACTGAAGGTCTATTTAAGTTCTCTCCCAAGAGCTTTTGACACCAGGAGATCTCTGGGGCAACAGCAAGACAAATAATATGAAATGATAAACAGCACCAGTGTGACCAGCAGAGCAAGCAGCTCACCTGCAGCATATCCCGTGATCCTGAGAACTGAAGAGCATCTATTACTTTCTTAATAATGAGCACTGTAGACTGCCATGAACAGCCCCATGGGAAATGGTAGCAGGGAAGCTTTGGGAAGAGAGAAAATATTCTGATTGTTTCTGTGTTTATCCTGAAAAGTGACAGTTGTAACTTTTTCTGACTGATACTCACTAGTCTTTTGTATTTTAGGAGGACTTTTTTCTTCTATTAACTGAAATAACATAGGGAAAAATGCATGAATTTTGCTTTATGTGAGAAAAAAATAAATACAGGTTTAGAGCAAGGCACTGCTGTAAACAGGAGGTGTAGTAACTCAGAACTGGCAGGTGCTCAGTTTAAAAAGGAAAGAGAGAAAAAAAAGCTGTCAGTAAAAGTGAATGTGTCAATAATTATGCAGCATGAATGGATAGATGTGTCAAGAAAATACCCACAAACCACAGTTCCATTTCAACTACAGAAAAGGTCTTTTGTTGTGGCTCACTAAAGTCAGGACATGAGAAGGGAAGAAGAAAGTGATTGGTGTGTTAGTGGAGCAGATGAAGGCAAGGAGCTAATTCTGGGTCTTGTATGCAATGCAATTTCCAGTCTCTCAATGCAGCTGGAATGAAAGAAAGCTTCTCAGTCTAAATATAGCATTGGCTGATTGCTATGTGCTGTGCAGTCATGCTGATAGGTTTCTGTCCTGATAGCCATGTGAATGGAGGCTCTTTGCAACCAGGCACTGTGCATTGCTCTGTGAGAGGATTTCCTGCTGTACTGAGCAATTTATGCCAAGAGCTTGCAATATTCAAAGGCTTTGATTCAAACTACAGTCTCTGCAGTCTGCACATGGACTTTAGAGGACAAAGTTGAGGTGACCATTTGATTTAACGATTTAAAGCTTTTCTGTAGACTAAGTATTCAGCAGTTCTCTGTTTATTCACCCATGTCCCAGTTTGTGGGGCATTATTAGCCCACAGGACCAGGCACAGCTGGGTGTGCATGGCATGAAGGTGTCCTGGAAGGTCCCATGGCCTCTCCCTCATCACCTAATGTGAAATGTGCTGCTATGGGGAAATACAATAGAATGAGTGAATGGAAATACAAGATTCAGTTTCTTGGACTACCATTTATCTGGTCTGGTCCCTTAGGTGAAAACAAAGGCTATCTTTAGGCAGGTGAATTATTAACAGAATCTTGATTCTTCTATCTTGTCAAGTGGGGATTATGTACCTCATCTACCCCTCTAAATAGTTTTAAGATATCTGAATGAAAAGTTCTGAATGTTATTTTTAGAGCACTCTACCATTTGGTTATGCCAGATGCAAATATTCACTCCTGTTTATTCAATAAAACTGAAGAAGACAGTCAGAAACTTGGGCCTTTTTTTGGGAACTTTTGCACACAGATATGGAGTAATAGTGCCATTTCTCCTTTGGAATAGCATCTTCTGAACATAGGAGAACTACTGTTCCTTGCTCATTTTCTGCTTTCTCGTTGCTCTTCTTCACTTCTGCAATGATTAAAAGTAGTGCTTGCTAAGAAGAGGTCATAGTTATTATTTTGTTGTTTTGATTTTGAACTTCTGAGTCTCCCAGGTTTAAACTCCAAGAGCAGTGCCCATATGATACAGCTGCTTTCCATATGTGCTGGAGGGAGGAACGTGTGATTGTGAGGAATATGATGACATCCAAACCAATAAAACATTCATCCTAAGGTGAATGGGTGTATCAGTTATATATTTAGACATTTTCTTTTACTGGCAGACATAGAGCAATTTAAAAGCACAGAACCATAAGAGGAGGAAAGATCATAAGGGTCTGTGAGGGAGACTGACAGGGATGGAGGAGAAGGCTCATCATGAGCTACAGTGATGAAAACAGTGGGAGGTACAGATGAGGTGGAACCACTCTGAGGTTCTTCTTGCACATACTTTATACTAAGAATGGCTGGTTTCCAAAGTTTTTTTTTTTTTTATTTTAATCACCAGGAATATCTGTTTTGCTATTGATTGAATTTTACTCCCTTAAACCCCGTCTTTGTTCTCAATTTGTTTTCCTATCTCCCATCCTGTGTCTCATTATCAGAGTCCAAAACACCTCTAAAACTGGCACCAAGTTAAAATGATAGATCAGCCTAGGATATCCCAGCAGCTCAGCACACGACAATCCTATGATTTTGGCATATCATAATAGACCATTATTAGCTAAGTTTGTATCTTTGCCATATGTAAAGAAACAACTCAGCATAAAACCAACCTATGCCTCTGGTGCTGCTTCCCTTGGGGGGAAGCTTCTCCCTAGACAGAAAAAATCAAGTCCTGTTTGGACCTTTCAAATCAAGCACCAGTGGATGTGAGCAGTGTAGAAATATCCCTCTGAGGTGCCACAGAACATGCACATTTGGGTGTTGGGAGGAAACACATCAGAATTTTCCATGAGAAGTAGTGCCAATCCCCTTTCTAGCTTTTCTCTTCTGTTAACAACATCTACTGCTACAGTAATGCTGAGCTTCTTCTGGTCAGCCTCTGCTGTGCACATCATGCCCAGCTGAATGAAATAGGGCTTTGGCTCCCTAAATTATTATTTCTTTTGGGAATGTAACACATCTAGATATCTGAAATACAGAGATATTTTGAAATTTTGAATTTTGATTTCACTTGGCACTATTATTCCAGCATAGTTACAATCACTTTAATGTAAATGTCCTTCTTTTTTTTAGGTTAAAGAAAACATCAATTATCAAGCCAAGTAATACATTTAGAAGATCAGGAATGAAGAATTGGTAAAATTCCATAAAAAACAATTGATGAGTAAGCAAATAAGCAATTGACAATTATGCAATAATAAATAGTTAAGGCATAGGTTTGAGCACAAATATAGTCCTTTAAAATTATTAATCTAGATGTGAAACAAAGTCACTGGTATTTTTGCAAATCATTCAAAAACCAGCATATCCAATTAATTAAAAAAAAAAAAAAAGGGTGCTTAAATCTGTATCAATACCTGTAAGAAAATAGAAAAGTACTACACGGAGAAATTTCAAATACAATCTGACTAGGTATAATTTTTGAGTGTATCATATAATGCTAACGTGTGATGCAAGGCATGACTGTCTCTCTAATCTGCAGTAGCCCCTAGGCACTTTTTCCTTAAGAAACCAGAATCTGTAGCCATGTCTGTTAATTGTAAAGATAACTCCCAGGACTGGCCAATAACATGTATATTGCCTGATCAACACCTCTCCCATCTTCCTAGGAACCATCTCAGGCAGGCTGATGAAAAGCCTGATGGTGACTTACTGGCTATACAGTGAAGTATACAAAGGGATTGGTCCCAACAGGGGGGATCTGAAGGGTCACACACCGCATGTGGCTGGGACAGGCCTGGAAGACATTTATACTCTGTATAATTCACATACCAAAATGGAAATAGGTATTTGTATGAAATTCCTAATACAATCAGACTTCGCTGGTGGTGTTTTCTTCAAGGCAGCAGGTTTAATGTCGCCTTGATGCTTGCCAGATGTATGGTCTGATGTAGATCATCAGCTGGAGTGCTTTGTGCTTACAAGGCACTGTGCAACACCTACATTTACAGTGCCACATTAAAACTCAATTGGCTACTGCTTACCCTCAGAAGTCACTGTAAGCAAGATGCAAGTTTTAAAAGAAAGGGCCATAAGGGTGTGTTTATGCTCCAAAACAGAGCTTTAGATTGACTTCTAGTGAAAGACTGAAGGAATTTCAGAGTAATTAATGGTCTTTCTCTGATTGCTGAGGTGATCTCACCCGTAGCTATCTATGGCAACATCCATGCACACGAGAGAGCTGTGGCTCAGTCATGCAGCAGAGCAGATCCAGCACCTAGTTAAGATATGGAAGGATTAGGAAGTAAATCTGTATGGAAAGAAGGGTACTTAAGCAAAGCATGATGACTTCATGGCATAAAAAGAAGGGTGTGCTATAAAAATCATAGGTTTTATATTTTCTTTCCTGTTTTTAAATAGTACTAGTTAAAACAACAGAGTTTAATGGCATTATAATTTGCAATACCAATATATGTGAATTTAAATGGCATTATAATTTGCAATACCAATATATGTGAATTTATATCTATGTATCTCACTACACTCAATGCTAGAGAGTATGGTTGTATTATTTCATCTGTGCCTTAATCTTTATGCAGCTGGCCAAGAGAATCCTTTTTATCTTCTCAGAGTGCTGTTCTGTCCCAAGGTTTCCAATGTGCAGTGTCACAGAGGGAGGAGAAATGCACCAAACCAAACAGTCCAAAACAACAACCCACTAGCTAAACAGAAAATGAGCAAGTAAACAGAAGAATGCCTGAAGTTGTTCATCAGGATAGAAAAATTATTTTTCTTCTTCAAACAACAATCTGACATTTGAGACTGAAACACAGCCACTCACTAAACCCAGAGCAGTTGATTCTCCTTGCCTGCTGCAGCAACCCACAGCCTCCAAATTCTGTAAGAATGGAGATTTACTGAATCTACACCCATGAGAGAACCGTAAATCCTTAACTTAGTGCCTATAAGTTTAATCCTAGCAGTTGTCTTAGAATGCACTGTAAAAAGTTACAGAACTCTTCCAATTGATGAGGATGTGATCATCTCCCCTTAGCATCTTATCACAGGCTGATTTGTGTAATCTGACCTTCCAGCTCATGAGCTTTTGGCAGAAGGCTGATGTCAGCAGTTCTGCTCACTCTTATCCCTGTGCCTGCGTGGTGTGATACTCACTCACCAGAAAGGAAACACTCACTCAGGCCTCGTTTAACTGCAAGGGGAACAGAATACAGAATAAAATTGAAGCATTTGCTTGTAGTTGTCAGTGAGCTGTGCAACAGAAAAGTAGAAATTGGCTTTAATTTGGAGCTTTGTAACTATCATAATGATGTGGTTAGGGGAGTTCCACAGACTTTTTCCTAAGTGAAATCCAGTGGGTGTGAACAGATCCTGTGAATACCTCAGAGAGTCCTGCCAGGGCTCCACCAGAAACAGTACATCTCCCTGGAGCATGGCAGACTTTTCAAAAGCAGTAAATTGCAGATTTTGTTCCTTACAGGGCTTTGTTAATCAAGGTTTACATCTGCAGATTTAAGCATTTATACAAGTTGAGCTTTTAGCTAATATTATTTAAATAGGGTTTGGAATGTTGTAGGCAGCCAAAATTAGTCTTTCCTCTTAACATATGGTATGGTATAACAGAACATCTAAGCCTTTAATCTTGCTAAGTAGGAGAGAGAGGGAGAAATCAAACATTTTTAAGTCAATAAGCAGCTGATAGCAATATTATATGCATGTGAAGTACAGCAGCTAATGTTGGAGAAGCTGTGTTTTTCAACTGCAAGGAAGAACTTTTATATTATGGATTGCTCAACAAAATCCAGGTATTTAAAAAGTCCCCTGGAATAAAAGCTAAACTTACACATATAAGACCAATGATTCCTTTTAGCACTGTGCAAAAAAAGTACACCTAAGTATGCCAGGCCATAAAAAAGTCCCACAGATCCAGTGTGTGACAAGCCATTATAGAGTAAAACCCACAGACATCAAAGGTTTTGTTCATAAAGTTAAGCACAGGCATTTAGTTTGCCAAGCCAGAACCAGAATTTCATTTTCTGTAAGTTTTTTGTTTTTTGTCTTAGACGGAGATTTCATGAAGCAGATTGAAACTCTAAGGTTTCGTATTCAGCTTCAGTCCAGTCTGATGTATTAATTTGAATTCAAGAGCAAGAAAATTTCTACAAAGTTTCCTCTAATTTCTCTGAATTTTTATTTTGGGCACAGTCGATTGTGTTCCTGACCTTGCAAACACTTTATGCATGTTCTTAATTTTGTACAACCCTTTGATCTGTGAAACCATAAAAGTTTACTCTTGTGTGTTAACATTTGAAGGACCAGACACATCAGAGTAGCAATATGTGTTTACTTTGAGAAATAAAAAGGAACAACAATACCAGAAGCTGGAGTATTTCACAATCTAAAACCAGACAAATTCTCCTTTGGGGCACATCTAGCAAATTTCAGTTCCCACGCTTTTCTCCAAAATAGCACTTGAAATTTAACTACTGAAGTAACTAGGTAGCTGCTTTAAATGAGGACATATGCTTGGAATGGCACTGCTAAATCTCTGCCTTTCTGATGTACAGAACTCCAGGACTCTTCTCCCACAGCACAAAGGTGGAAAGACGCATGGGACTGCCCAGGTGTGCCTGGCTGGGACAAACCTGCCTGTGAGAGGGAGGAAGTTTAAGGGAGAAAAAGAGGGAAGAATTAAAAGGAGTGAACCCTTCAACAACACAGCAACTGTGATTTGTGTCACATAAGAAGGGACAATTCTGCAGCCGTTCCTCGCTCTTGGGGCTGTGTCCTGCCTCGCTCTCCCTGCCAGAAGGGGGAGAGAGTGGCATTGTGTAATCAGGCTTCTGCTGGTGCCCTGCAATACCAACCCACTCCTGTGCAGGAGAGAGCCAACAACACAAAGCAAAGCATGCATTTGCCTTGCTACATCTGTGCAAGGCCTATAGATATCACTCAAGGTGTGAATGGACTCTAAACAAACCAAATGGATAGATATCGTTGCTCTTCCACAGCTAAAATCCCATTTGTTTAAATATCTGCCACTTGTTACTAAAGCTGTGCCAAATAGAAGATTGCACTTGGTAAAAGATAGAAGTAATGTTCTTAATTAAAACAGATTCTTTAAATGTTTTGTTTGATAAACAAGTCTCAAGATAACTTTGTTCCTTAATGAGGCAGTCCTGTTGATTTTGTATTAATCTGGCAGATTTTTGTCACTTGGAAAAAAAAACCACCTCAACTATAAAGTCTTTTTATCTTTATTCCATTTTCCTCTGGCTTCATTTTAAAAAATAATTTCCTTATCTGCTGTGCAGCCTCTGCTCAGTCCTTGTCAGAGATGTGTTTCTTCTTCGACACTATCAGCATTTGTACATTTGCTGAAGTTAAGCTATCTCTGTAGTCTAGAAAGCAGTTTCTTTGCTGGCTCTAGACTTAAAAGAAAAACAAAAAAAAAGCTTGGCAAACTTATTTTTAAACAATGCCTGGTATTTAACGAAGCATTCCCAGCTGTAAAGGATGTAACCCCGCAGGTGAATTACAAAACACATTAAATCTGAGTTGCTCTCAGAAGTCTGTTTTTGCCTTGCTGACACAGCGGTCCCATCCTGACACTGCTGTCTCCTCTCTGCCAAGCAGTAGCAGGCAACGAGCCCTTCGTGCTGATTTCTCTTTGGAAGATCAATCAGTAATGGTGAAACTGGGTATAATCCAAGAGTAACTGTGCTTCATTTACTGTCTTGGGCCAGAGGCAGTCAATCAACAAGCATAATAAAAATTTCTGTGTTTTCCAGAAAAAAATCAACTGCTTTAAATCAGGGACCAAACCAGAGAGTAAAGCCTTCAGCTTTTCACATAGTACCATATCTCTTTTTTCTGTACAGAATTTGGCATAACCTAAAAACTAACTGTCCCATGCTTCATCTTAGATATTTTCTGGCATGCAAAGACAAGTACAGCCCTGCCCCACACATAGAGGAATTCAGGAGCCCTATTTAATTATCCTCCTGCATAACGCTGTCTAAAATATATTTCTTTATGAAAC
This sequence comes from Pyrgilauda ruficollis, assembly GCF_017590135.1. Lineage (NCBI taxonomy): Eukaryota > Metazoa > Chordata > Aves > Passeriformes > Passeridae > Pyrgilauda > Pyrgilauda ruficollis. The sequence continues at coordinate 105,401 of NW_024527044.1, forward strand.
ATGTATGCTACTGCAGCCTCAGATTTCACAGGTCCTTCTGTAAAAGGTGGTTAACAACCTGAAGAACAAAGCAAATTTTCAAACATCAGAAGGGTCTGCATGACAATATATTTGTGAGACTTGTGTGATTAAGGGGGGGGGGAATGTCAGCGCCATTATAATTTTTAAATACATTAAAAAAAATCTTCCTTTCTCCTCTATGGAACAATCTTTCAAACTAGGAGGCATGGGGGTGTAAAAATTCTTTTGGCAGTAGTACTTTCCTCTGCAGGACATACATATCATTTAAGACTTACAGGACATGGTGATATTCATACAGCAATTTTCCAATCCTGTCTTGTGTTATTATCAGATATTTCTCGTCTTCTCTTTTCATGTTTGTGGAGGGAGGGAATGAAAGAAGGAAGAAGACACAGAATGAGACAATTCTCAAGAATGAGACAATTTTTCTCCCACTGATTGAGAACAAAAGAGGCTGAGCTGGGTTCTTTGACCCCTCCATCATACCATGGGTGTCAAAAATAAGATGAAGCTGGGAAGAGTAAGAATGAGCTACCTCTGTCAGAATAGAGGAAATAAAAGCAACTCAGGTTCAGAACACCATTTGGGAGAAAGGCACAGGGGCAAATGGATATTAATTTCTTTTCATTTTCATCTGCCAAATGAAATCAAATTCACTCCCAGAAGATAGTTTGAAAATAAGTCTTCTAAGACAACAACTTTCCTGGCTAGATAATGAAAAAGGATGAGAAAGATATTCAATGAACTGAGCTTTTCATGTGTGGGCATGTCCATTAAAATGGGTGCAGGCTGTATGTTGAATGGCCCAGACATGAACCATCTGTAACTTGGAAATTACTGAGCTGTCCTAGCACCCAGTTCTAGTGTAAATAGACACTAAAACATACTAATGTGCTGTGTGCTGTCTGCAGTGGAGATAGATTATGTCTGTCTTCTCAGAGAATAGACAGAAAAAGGTCATCCCTTCCATGCAGTCATGTGCAGCATTATCGTTAGCTCATGATGCACATTAGCCAACTAAAAGGAAACATTTCCAGGAAAGTAATGAGTCTGTTAGTTCCTCTGGTTCAGTAGCCAAATTTTCCTTTTGTTCCCATGATGATTAGTTCTCATAACATATGAGAAAAGTAATTCCCTTTGTCTAGAAACATTAAATAACCATATCATTAGGAGTTCAACACTTGGCAATTTGTAAACTAGGTATTAACACTCCAAAATGAAGAATCAGTGGCTACTTAAGACATTGCAACAAAACTGCATGGCCAGTTGTGACTTTTAAATACTGAAGGGAGAAAGAGAGCTTTTTTTTTTTCTTTTGCAAATTAAATATTTTTTCTGGCAACAATTTTAGCAAATTCTTCTCTTTTTAATGACAACTCTGGATTGTTTTTTTTTTACCATCTTTGCATACAACTAAGATGCTTCTGCCTCCCAAACAAACAATGAAGATTTGGAACCGCAGGCAAATCAGTGTTTGGTGACTTGCTCATAAAACCATCAAGGAACTCAAATTCCATCCAGCAGCTGATGTTCACGAGCCAGCTCATTATACCTTTGCTAAGAACCATACACAACTTTTTGATTTCCTTTCACTGGAGTGGCTCCAAAAATGGTGTCAACAGCAAGGCAAGAGAAAAAAAATGAGTTTAGATCTCTCCTTCTGAAGATGGGGTTACATGAACCTGACTCCACATTAGGTAGTGGGGACAGCAAAAGTATCTAATTTTCTGAGGAAGACGGAAGAGCAGGCCAGCTGGCAGCTCCTGAGGACCACAGAGAGCAGGAAAAGAGCCAACTGGAGCAGCTAGGCTGAAGGCTTGGGAAGTGCTTGGAGAGAGACCGTGGGAATGGGCAGAGGGAAGGCTGCAGAGGTAGGGGGGAACCGTATTCCAGAGCTTTGCTTGACATGAGTAAGGAGCTTGCTTCTGACTTGATAAGACATATCAGACATGCTGGTGAAGGGATTTGGGAGCAGAGGGAGGAGGGAAAGGAGAATTTAGCTATGACTTTAATGAGTGGAAAAGCTAGATTTGAGAAAATCACAGAGCATAAAGAAGCAGCCAAGAAATGAACCTGAGTTGTACTGGAAGGAACTGGTAGAATTTTGAATAGCAAAAAGGAGTAATTGACTCCATTTAATGACAGGGCTCACATCAGAAATAGGTATGTCAATTTTTATATGGAGGCATATATTTTGCTGTCTAGCTACACACGAACATACATAGAAGTGGTAATTTCACAAATTCTGTTTTAGATCATACTCCTCCAAGTTATTGTCATGTGAAACTTGATCTTAACTGTAATTAATGAATGTTTAGAACAGCTTAGCTAAGGAAATATGGAGTTTGATAGTGTATAATTAGAAATTAATTGCTTTAAAAGTCAGTATATTATCATAAAATATATTATGAAGACAAATCTAGGTGGTGTATTACACAACAGATCAAATGACCATAATAATCTCTTCTGGCTTTAGTATGCAGAAAATTTATAGAGGGAGATGTAAATTTGATACACTGAAGGCCTTGTTCTGTTCAGTATTGTCTTCTTAGCTGATTTAAGGAGATGCATGGGCAGAGCCAAGTTCAAGAATTGATGTAAAGGCTGATGTGTGAGGTGATTGTTTTTGGTGCCACAGGAAGACCTCACACAAAACTAGGTCAGCTTTTCTTTGGTAATGGCAGGTGTGTGTCACCTGCCTCAGTAATCTGTGCTGCTGTAAAGGAAGTCCCATTGGCTGCTCTGATGTGCCTAAAACTAAAACTGGGGAGATTGAGACTTTCAATAGATGCCTTGAAAGACACCACATTTTCCCCAGTTGACTGAACAGGAAATATAGAAATCTCCTTAAAAGCGACTTCCTGCTAGGAATATACCATTACCTGGATCCTTTGTTGAAGGGTCTGCCATGAAAATCTTGCTCAGCCATCCTACTGTCTATCTCCACTCAACCAGACCACGGAGACAACTTGAAGCAGCATTTTGTCTTAGGCCTGGCATTTGTGAAATACTTGTTAAATTACCTCAGATATCATTAGATGAGTGCCAAGGAAATTTAGGAAGAATTCCAGTTCAATGAAAGTAGCTTTCCAAAAATCTGTACGTTTTGGACAAGTGGATCAATTAAGGAATCTCATGAGATATTTGCAGTGCCAGAAAATGTTGGTTTTTAAGATTCAGAAGCCCAGTATGCATGAAATATAATTTTTTTAGAAGTAAGAGCAGAATCACATATCCAAGCTGTTGAATTATTAATATTTTTTAAATGCATAGCATTATCTCATAATGAATCTGGTCTTTGTGTTTTGTAGTCTATATTGAATAACTCCCCTCCTTCCCCTTATTTTTTTATGTTTTGCCCTATCTTTACCAAGTTCACTAAAAACCTGAGCACAGTTTGATGGCTGTGTTTTTCCATGAATCACAGTTAGAAGTTCTCATGTTTTATGAAACACAAAGTCAAAACAGAATATTAGAGGGCGTAAAATGTAAGGTCAGTCAAGCAATAGGACTAGGAACTGAAGCCAGACAACCTTGTGCTTTCATTGCAAGGTCTTTCTCCTCCTCCAGCCCTTTTAAGCAGAAGTGCCTAACACCTTGGTGCTTTCGGCAGGTTTCCACACTAGGCACATCTCTGGAGGTCAGAGGAGGGTGGGAAAATCTCTCTTTGTCAGTGCGTGGGAGGGCCCTGACAGCTGCAGGCGGAGCTGGGGCCCACCGAAACCGATTTGGCAGCCCTTGCTGCTCTCTGGCCTCCAGAGATGGTGACCTGGAATGCAAAGCCTCCTGCTTTGTGTGGTCTTGTGCCTACACAGGCTGCACAAGCCTAATGCTAGTCTTGCTAGAAGAGGTAAGTTATAGAAATTATCCAGGTGTGTAGAAATCTTAATTAAAACCCATGAGCTCAGCTCATTTACAATTCGTAAATATCTCAGTCTAATTTCTGGGATGAAAGTTGGAAAACAGGAGAAGAAACTACAAAATGAAGGAAAGAACTACTTTACTGCAGCCAATTACTGTGAAAAGAGTAAATATGTCTTCATTGTAACTTTGAAAAAGGAAAGTTTTGGCCTGGTCTCTACTGTGGCATTATCTCAGACTAAGAAAGAGAGTGATGAATTTGTTGGGATACTCACTGGAGAAACTGCTTGATTGCAATCTGGCCTGCTGCTTAAGGAAAATAAAATTTGAGTTCTCATCAGGCAACAAGCCTGTATAAGTTAATAGGCTTTAATAATAGCACCTCATTACATTTTTATAAAACTGCTTGGGAAATGAATGCTGGAAATACAAAGGAAAGCTCTAAGGGATCACAGTTATAAAGCAAAGATAACAATATTACAGCATTTCAAAATAATGCATACACTATACTGGATACCACACAGAATTCAGTGACTGGGATTAAGGCCAAGTGAGCTTTTTTGAATGGATGTCCAAAGCAGATGGGAGACCTGACTCATGCTTTGGAATAGAAAAATGATTTCTGGGACAAGGTGTTTGGGAAGCCTGATAGCAGTCAGAAAATTAGGGGGTACTAGCCTCTCTGAATGCTGATGTATGGTAACAATATTGTGGTCACTATTACAAAAGTCACATATGCCAGCAAATAATACTAATGATAGTCATGCTTTTTGTATCCAAGGCACACAATTTCTTTCCCATGGATTTTTATTACCTCTGTGCAGTAACTGTTGACAAACATTTACATTTTTGAAAAATGATGAGCGCTGGGTTTGTGAACTTGGAGACATCGCTGTTCCCAACAACTGGTTATTAATCAAAGCTGTGGTGAAGAAATTCTTAGACTCAGTGGAGGTAAGAGCAACAAGAGGAGAACACTTTTGAATGGATGCATGAGCAAACAGCACACACTGCAGAAAATAATGCTTTTTTCAGTGACGTCAGTTGCATTGCCTGTAGTAAGGATCAATTTTAGGGGTTTTGTGTGGGACCCAGGGCTTCCAAGCCTGAGTGATGGAAGAAAGCACCTCTGGAGGATGTTGCAAAATATCTGAGTTGTACGGCAATTAGTATATTAATTTTGATACCTTCTTCTTTCCTTTTGCTATACTTAGAACCTCAGCAGGTACCTAAATTAAGGGATTAAAATTAGTCAAGACAAATTACATTCCCTCTGCTCCAGTGTGTTCAGTGCCATGAAATGTCTCTGGGGGCTGTGTGTGCTCTGTACTTCATAGGATTTTTTTAGTATATCAGGGGCAGATTTCCCCTGATCCTGTGTCCTCAGGGATAATGCTATATTTTAATTAGTGTTTCAAATTTGTCAGGTTGTCATGGTCAGTTGCTGACTAGAGGTGAGGCTTTCATGTGACACTCACTGACTCTTCTGGAATAGCAAAGTATCTTATATTCATCTCGTTTGAGGGGTTTCTTATGGGAGTTTTTGATGACAACTCTGAACATGTGTGGCTAATTCTTGCCTGATAGAGTCTGGCTGTTTTGAGGAATGAAGTCATAAGAGATGGACTCAAACCAGAATGTGACACATTCCTTGGAGGTGGAGAGATGCTTCTTCCACCCCACCAAGGAGACCTGAGGGCAACGCCAGAGCCTCGACATTGAAACATTTCAGAAGGCAAGGTTCATGTCTCTGACTTCAGCCAAGACTGAGTGTGAGTGCTCATTAAATATTAAATAATAGTACAGTTCAGATCTGAATCCAAACTTCTCATCTTGCACCATTCCAGCTAAGCTGGTTATGAACGGGAACATGGCTCGGAAACCCCTTTGAACTTTGGAGGAATTTTGGTTCTGGATCTAAAAGCTGAGTTCAGTAGTGTGTAGCAAGGGCTTTCAGTCAAAAGGGAAGCATGAAAGGAAATCATTCAGGATTATTTTTGTAACATATTTGAGTAAACAACAGACAAAAAAAAAGTCAAGTCATCTGTGACTTGTATTCTAATTGCCAAAAGTTATCTAAAAATACAAATTAAAAATATGAAACAGGCTTGTATGAGTACACTTGAACCACTATTTCACAAAAGTTTTAACTGTGGAAAAAAAAACTTTATAACACCACCTGCTGTTCAGCTGGTTTTGACCTGACCCCTTTCTCCTTTTCTTGTTATTATAAACAGTGAGCTCTTTAAGTGAGAGCTGTTTAAAGGATAGGGGGCTGTAAGTGTTCCTTCCTAGATCCCAGATGCAGTGGGAGACTGATGGGCTTTTTGATCTTTATTTTATGAGTGTCTGATAAATTGCCTCTGGCACCTGGCAACTGAAATTTCACTATCTGAAAACTAACCCTTATGTCAAACAATGTGGCCAGTCTCATACTCCAAGTTAAAGAACTGCATGCATTTAAGCACAGGATGTTTTCCAACATTCAGTACAGTATGTGGTGAAGCCCTGCTTCACATATTATTATTAGACAGATCCTCAGCTGATGTAAATTGGCATAACCCCATATGATTAAAGGAGCTGAACTGTTTTACATCAGCTGGCAACCTGGTCCAAAGTGCAACACACATACTTTTGATTTAAAATAGTATTTTGTATGTGATTCTTCAAAGGTTGGTATGTTTCAACTTTTTCAATATATTGCTCTGCAGCCTCTGTTTTTTGTTTCTGAGGCAAGAAAAAAAAAAAGAAAGGCTTAAGATAAAGAATAATGGGTAATGTTCTCTGGTTTGCATGTTTTTTGGCTGATTTAGATGGAAACTGAGCTATCATGTATTTGAAATCAAAGTCTCAAATGGTGCTCTGGGTAATGACTATGAAACTGTGTAACTCCTTGTGTCCTGGGGGAAGACACCCTGGTCCCCACTTTGCTTCTCATGTATTCTGGAAAATGATAGGGAGACTCATGCCTTTTTTGTCAGAATTAAAAAGACCAGCAACAGATCTGCCTGAAATACTGGGATTTCTGCCTAGTAGTAATCCCAGCATTTCATATTTTTCTCATCCTCTTTTGCAACAAGGATTTGTGAGGGAGAACAACAGAAATGGAGAAGAGGACTTATCATGAGGAGCAATGATGAAAACAGTGGGAGACATACAGATGAATTGGAACCACTGTAAGGAAATAAGTGTAGAAGCAGCAATTCCCATATTTAAATAAAGCAGAACGTGGTGCAGTCCTACAGAGGTTATAGGACCTGATCCTGCATGGGCAGCCAAGTGTGGCTCAGAGGTCTCTGCTGGGCTTGTGAGTGGGAGGAAGGTTTTCAATGCTCCCTTAGTCAGGGGAGTCTGGAAATGTCAGCTGGGTGAGACAGAGCATTAAATCTCAAATAAAGCAAAAAACACAAAGTAACTGAAGAGCCTAATCAGCACAGCAAACTGTGTATGTCAGTAATAGTAAATGCTAGGTTTCTTTTCTACATTCTTGAAATGCAGAAAAGAAAATTTGAAATCTGAGGGAGCTTAATAGGAACACTGCTGTGAAGTCAGATTAAATTTTTATTTTTTTTAAGTTCATATGTTTCCTTCTGCAGGATCCATTTCCTGTGACAGGCATCCAAGTGACATCCAAGTGTGACCAAGTCTACAGTCTGTGACCAAAGCTACAGCACTGTGCACGTTTGTAATTGTTTTATGTTGACCAACACACATCCAAATATTAGGTTTCTCCAGAGGAGAACATGCCCTCACCCATAACATGTGCCTCTTCATTTCTTGCTACCATACTCCACCACCCTGAATACCCTGCAGAAGGGCTGGGCACTGACTTTGGAAGGATGACAGCATTCAGCACCCAGCACTGGAGTGCAGGTTAGGTGGCTCCTTGGGAGACATCCTGTTAGAGGACGACATCCCACCCAGAGTGCTAATGAGATGGTTCCTTTTACAGGAAAGATCATGCTGGCAAATTGTCTTTGAAAACAATGCTGTTTTCTTAGAGCAGAGCATTCTGTGTTTCCAGGCAGGACAGGCAGCCTGGCTGGCAGGGTGCTGTGGGAGGGCTCCACACATCCGAGCTCTGGTGCAGGCTTGGCCTCCGGGCTTGTGCGGGGGTACGGACGAGCACCCCTGGAATTACTTTGCATCTCTTTCTACCCCCAGCCTTGCCTATTAAAGTGGGATCATGTAAAACCTAGCACAAATTAGGCCTGGAGCTTAGAAGAGGCTGTTAGCTGCTACTGAAGCGCAAATAAAAATAATCCATAATTCTTCCATAGAACATTTAAAGCAAACAGTCTGGGAAAGAAACAGCCACATTTTACTTCACTAAAATATCCCATAGGACAAAAGGAAATGCAGATGTTCTGACTGAACTGTCTTATGAGTTGTTGACTAGTTAATTAATCAAAGTTGTCTAGTGATTTATTGATTAACAGAGCTTCTGCAGTCATGAACACGTCAAATTTCACAATGGAAAATTTAGCAATGGAAAAAGTCTGGTCTTTTAGTTCCTTCCTTAATCAAGACAGAGAATGGCATGAGAACTGAGGACATTTCATGTATTAAGCTTATGCCAGGCAATCTAATTATGTGATAGTATTGCTTGGGCAATTTTGATTGTTTTTTCCATGCAGCTTTTTTTTTAAGCGGAGTTTGTTTTTTTTTTTCCCATATTTTAACACTGCTAACAGTACCTCCCATATAAGAAATCCTGTAATGTCTTTAAGTACATACAGACACAAGTATGCAGTATTTCCTGTGATTGTAGTCACATTCGATAGTGTAATAAAGGATAAATCCCAAAGAAGTTACCTTTTCCTGTAGTTGGGAATGCACAGAAATAAAATATATTTAAATTTTCTTGGAAGACTGAGACCTACCTTAACTATTAGTGTTGCTTTGCTCCCTGTTCAACCCTATCATAAGAAGAATATGATAAGGGCTATTTTTTGCAAACATTTGCCCCTCTGTAAAATTTTCTATAAATATTTAATTAATGAGTGAAAAAAGCTAATCAAATATGTGCATTTGAATTGTTATTCAGAAGACACTGAGGTCTGTCACTGTGCTCATATGTCCTGGAAGGTTAAGTTTCTCTGTCATAAAGATCAGTCCTGCATAATCGTAAGCCCCTTTCTACATGGTGAAGGTCAACTGTAAATGGGTCTGTTTCTCCAATGTGCATGTGTATCACAGAGTAATTTGGGCTTTAAGGGCCCTTCAGAATCATCCAGATCCAACCCCCTGCCATGGGCAGGGACACCTTCCAGTAGATCAGGTTGCTGAAAGCCTCATTCAGCCTGGTCTTGAACATTTCTGGGGATGGAGCATCCACAGCTTTTCTGGGCAGCCTGTTCTGGTGCCCCACCCCCCTCACAGTAAAGAATTTCTTCCTAGTATCTAATCTAAACCTCCTCTCTTTCAGTTGAAAGCCAGTACCTCTCATCATATTCCAACAGGCCCTTTTAAAAAATCCCTCTCCAGCTCCATTGCAGGCTCCTTTAGGATCAATAGCCCCAACTCTTTCAGCCTGTCTTCATAGAAGTTTTCCAGTTCTCTGATCATCCTTGTGACCTCCTCTGGACTTGCTCCAACAGGTCCATGTCCTTCTTGTGTTGGGATCCTCACAGCTGAGCACAGAACTCCAGGTCGGGTCTCAGAAGATTAGAGTAGGGGGGGGGGGGGAATTTTTTTTTTCTTGACCTGCTAGACATGTTACTTTTGATGCAGCCCAGGGCACAGAATCACAGATTGGGTCAGGTTGGAAGGGACCACAGCCATCTGGTCCAACCTTCCTGCTCAAGCAAGGTCATCCCAGAGCTCATGGCACAGGATTGTGTCCAGATGTTTTTTTTTATATTTCCCATGAGGGAGACTCCCACAGCCTCTGGAGAATCTGTTCCAGTGCTTTGTCACATTTATAGAGATGCTTTCCAGCAGGCTGGCCCCCAGCCCCACATGCAGCACCTTGCATTTGCCTTTCCTGAATTTCAGATTGTTCTTTGCCCATCTCTTCAACCTGCCACAGTCCCTCTGAAGTGTAGCACAGCTGTCTGAGATATTGGCCACTCCTCCTGGCTTTCTGTCATTGGGGAAATTGCTGAGGCAGCCTCTGCCCCTTTATCCAAGCAATTGATGAATGAGTGAAACAATGCTGGGCCAAGTATCGAATCTCCACCTGCATCCTGTGCTCCTGATCGTGGCCTTCTGGGATCTGCTGTTCAGCCTGTTCTCAATCCACCTTAATCCACCTCACTCCCCTCCTCAGTTTGCCTGTGAGGATGTTGTGAGAGACAGCACTGAAAGTCTTGCTGAAATTGAGGTAGAAAATACCTGTTGTCCTCCCTTTGTCCATCCAGGCAGTTATTTCATTCTAGAAGGCAATCAGATTGGTCAAGCATGATTTCACGTTTAGTGAATCCATGATGATTACTCCTGGCCACCTTCTTATCATCCATGTGGATAGAGATGGCCTCCAGAATGAGGTGTTCCATCACCTTTCCAGGGATTGAGGTGAGGCTGGCTAGGTAGTTCCCTGGATCCTCCTCCTTGCCTTTATTGAAGAGTGGAGTGACATTTGCTTCCTTTTAGTCCTCTCCTGACCCTACAGTTGGCTTTCTGGGCTGTGAGTAAGCATTGCCAAGCCATACTGAGCTTTTTTGTCCACCATCACTCTCAAATCCTTCTCCCCATGCCTGCTTTCAATCCATTCTTCACCCAGCCTGTACTTGTCCTTGGGCTTGCCCTGACGCAGCTACAGGACCTTGCACGTGGCCGTGCTGAACTTCATGAGGTTCACATGGGCTGAGCCCTCAAACCTGTCAAGGTCCCTCTGAATGGTCTCTCATACATTATAAACATCTCTCAGGGCAATTGTGCACCCAACTGGGTAAGACATTCTGTATCATGCAGGAATGTCCTCCAGCAAAGCATGGAGGGGTCAGAAGGCTCATCAAAAGATAGGATGACACTGTCAAAAGAGGTTTTCCTAATAGTGTCCCAGTGTCAGCAGCTGGTAGAAAGTTCAGTTTCTGGTTTCATAACTCTTCAATAATGCTAGATGTATATATTGTATTGTACTCCATTGTTTCATATTTATTGTATAATATTTCATAACATATTATTTTACATGTTCTTATTTATACAAGCAAGTCTGATTCCAGAGGAAGAAAGGTGATTTGAATTTGACTTCATTACGTCTTCCTGGCTTCTAGAGCAGCCCACTGGAACAGCCCCCAGCTTCAAATGTTGGTGTTCCTGATGCTACTCATTTTGACACAAGTGCTGAACTAATCTTTGGCTCGGTAGGTGCTGAGGGAATTCCATCAGATCATTTACACACACCTGCACTTAATGAACTTAAAAAATGAGGTAATACCATTTTAATGACAGAAATTCTCAGATTCTTGAGCTGATAACTTGGTTTGAGAAGGCAGTTACTGTTTTCCCAATGGGAAGAAAGAAAATAATTTTTTTTCTGTTAATCGTAATATCTGGATATTCAATCCACATAATTTTTAATATAACTTTGAATTACCTATGGTAAAAAATCTGAAGAGCTTTTTCTAATACAAAAGTGAAGCATACATGAGAAAAAAAAAAAAGGAAGGGTATTTTAAATATGAACATTAGAATACTGAAAATACAAGTATTCTGAAAGGATAGATATTTTTAGAAGTATAGGGATATATTCTTGTGCATATATGTGTCCTGTATTGCTAAGATAAAACTTCCACATAAATTAGTAGGAAAGAATTACTGGAATAAGTTAAGAAAATATGACTTTATTAAGGAGTTGTTCCAATCATTACCATATTGTTGTATTTTAAATGCTTGGACTCTAAAAATAAATTTTAAAATTATTTTTTAGGGACTTTTGCTCAGTGACTAGCTTGCTTTCTTTAAACCTGCATTGCATCTGTCTTCGCACACATAATTTCTTCTAATGTCCACAGAAGCTCTATGAGAATTACAGGTGTAGGATGCACAACAATTATCTGATGATTAAAAACCTACAGTGAAAAGACACAAATTATTATCGTACAAAATCATAGGGAGAGTGGTAATGAAGATTAAAGTCTGAAATGCACAAAGAACTACTCCAGTATCTGTGTTTTGTTACTCTGTCACACCTTAAGCCCCCACAGGGCAATAGGCTCTTTCACAGGGTGACAGGCACTTTCCTCTGGGGACCACAGAGACCACACTGCTCTCATCTATCTATTAACAACCAGCAGGGAAAGTTGATATCTGAATAATGAAATAATGCATGGTCTTCAGAATCCTCTCCTCCTTTATTCCCCGTTTCCCAGGAGTAATTTTCTCCAGTGGACAGTTTCTTTCTGTGCATGCATTTTATTTGACTTACCCAAGCCTCATGAATCACTGTGGTCACTCGAGTCACTCATCTTCCTGGGCTGCAGCCTGCCTAAAGCCAGCCCTCGACACAGGCCTCAGTTAAATCTGCAAAGAGAGGTGGAGTGAATCAGGGTCTTCCAGTGCTACAATTAATGATAGTTTGGCTCTTGTTCTGTAAAAGCTTGACATAGTATTTATTACACCTATGGGTTGCAAAGGATCTACTCCAGCAGTAAAGATTACACCCAGAGTTCACAGGATTTGGCTCTGATGTTTCATACATTCTGTAATGCATGCTACAAAAAGGGGTGGTTTTTTGGCTCACAAATGGACCATTTCTTTATAGAAATGGGAAACAAATGCAGCAGCCTCTCTTTGACACCAGCCTGCAGAACCCCATCTGGGGGCACACTGGATCAGTGTTGTGCAGTTTGAGAAGTGTGAAGGGGAATGATCTTGGGTTCAGCTGAGTTTTGCAGCCTGGGCCCTGTTCTGATCCCAGCACACTCTAGGGAATGGAGAAGAGATCCAGCTGTCATGATCTCCAGAGATACCTCCAGAGATGCCTACCTACCTACCTGGGCATCCAGCTGCTGCTGGAAAGAGCAGCACACAAAGGCCACAGATAAGCAGAGACTTCTCAGTTGCACAGACATTCTGGTTTTTGTTTCTCAAGGACCTTCCTACCTGTTTTTTCATTATTTTCTCACCCTCCTTTTCTTTGTTTATTTCCCTCTTTTCAGGGGGAGCTGAAGAAAATGGAATGAGACTGTGGGGTTCCCTGAGTGCTCCCCTTGCTCTCGCTGGCTTTGTGCTGTAAGAGGAGATGTCACCCTCTGGTCCTGAGCTGACACTGTGCTGAGCAGTGGCTTTGAAAATCCAGGTCCAGTAAGAGCCCAGGGAAGTCCAGCCTTTGATCAGCCACACGACACCATAGGTGATGTGTCATCACAGAGTCAGGGACTGCACTTTTTAGTCAGGGGTTACCTTTAATCTCTAATTTGGCAAAACAAAACATAATAAAGCAGAAAGTTCCCCTGAAGCATTTAATTTTTGCCTTTAATGCCAGAGGGCTTACGTGTGGCAGTTTGGTGATGTGCTATGCAAATTAAAGCTGTGAAAAAACAAAGCTAGTTAAACACAGGTTTTTCTTTTGCAGGTAATTATTCTTAGCTGTTTCCACATGCCTCCTTACATCCACGAAACCCTGGTACATTACAATGAAAGACTTATTTCAGAACTCACACATGCACTATTTTTTTAGCAGTGGAAGCACAAGCAGAACATCTGGGTGCCAAGTTCAAGCAAAGTGCAAGGTTTTTTTCTTAATTCAATGTTGGTGTGTCCCATCATGTAACTATGATATATGATAAAAGGAAAAATCACAGCCAAACTCAACCTTGTTCAAAGCAAGGTGCTAGTGAAAGGATGGGATGGAAAATAAGTACTAATGGATTAATGTTCCATGATAAATGTTTTATTATAAAAGCTAGCGAGTGATTAGATAATTCTTGCTTCCAAAAGCAGGGTTTAAATATTTCTGCTTGGCTAGAAACCAAAATAAATACATCACTTAACTATCTGGTTTATAGGAACATCTATATAAATAAAAAAGTAATAGAGACTTGGTTCCTTTTGTACAGTAGGTGTAATAGATACCCAGCTATAGCAATGTGCTGCTTACTGTTTGGAGCTGTTATGATACATAAAAAGAAATTATTACAAGTATTAAAGTTACAGCCAGAATTCTCATCCATACAACAGAGCTACACTGTTATTAATTTAGATAGTTTTCAAAGGGTTCAACTGTAAAAGTTCAGATAAAGAAATCTCCCTCTTTAAGGAAAATGAAGATACAGACATAGAAAAAAACCCCTGAATATTTAGACTTATAAAACTTATACAAACAATTGAGCCACAATGATTTTCATTTCCACCTGTAGAGCAGATTTTGAACACAGGTGGACTTGTCAAAAGGATATAAAGATATTAAGTATAATTCCTTATAAAACTTTTTTTCTGTAGATATCTTAATTAATTAATATATCTGAAAAGACTTATGGGGGAAATGAATCTTATCCCTGTTTAACTGGTGAAGAAGTCAAGGTATTCAGAAATAAGCCAGCTTATTCAGCAGCCTCCAACAAATCAGACTGCAGATGTCTCAGGTTCAATTTAATACCATGTTTAAAGGATCACGATGGCACTGATTTCCTTGGTTATACTTGATGCAAATGCTTGGACAGACACTTGATACTTTCTTCTTTAGGAAGTTCTTTAGAGAGACAGTTCCTCAAATCATCTACGGTGCCTTCTGTGCAGTTTTCTCAGAATAACCAATATAATTTCAAATAGCATCTACATGAATTCAGTCTGGGAAGCCTGGCTGGACCTTGAGGAGAGTTGGAGAAGAAAATACAGACCTTATCACGTAGATCTCTTCCTGAGTACAATTGCTGAAACATGGATAAGAAGGTTAGAAAAAATGATGCAAACTCTAAGTCACAGGTGCCGTGACAGTCACATTGACTTAACAGAGAATGAACAAACACAGGAATGTGTGAGCTACAGGGAGGAGGACACAGAAGTTATTTCACTACAACATCGGATTAAGAGTAAAGCAGAACAATGCGGAGAAATGAGCTCATGCTCTTTCCTTTTGACAGCTTAGGGTCTAAGTTTGCACTCTGCTTTTTGTTGAACACCCTTGATTTTGTTCATGTCACTCTGGCTTGCCTGGATTATTGAGGGATGCTCCAAGTGCCAAGGGAATATAAATGACATGAACAACAGTCAAAGCAACCATAAATTGATAAATTTGATCAGTAGATATTCACAGTGAAGTACCCAATTTTAAAGCATGACCTTGTGCTTCTTTAACATCACAACCCTCCCAAATACTAACCTTAATAGCTCAGGCTGGTCTCAATATGAAAGGCAAACAGACTGTTCTCTTAGTCCAGACAGCCTAGGGATGAGTGGGTGTTTATGCATTTTTCTTCTGGCTGTCTAGAATTCAATATTTAATAAATATATTTAGTACATGGTGTCTGCTGGATGAGCTTATGGGCTGTTGCTCTGTCTTCTGCAATCTCACCACCTTGCTCTGTGCACAGGATGAGACAACAAAAGCATGAGTGCACCTACTAAGTCCAAGTTCCCTGGACTTTGGAGAGATTGTCCTGGCCAGCAGTTTTGGGCTCAGGCAGACAAGCCCTAAAACAGCAAATATGGGGGACCCCAGTCTGTGCTGAAGTCTGTGCTATCACATCTGTGCTGCAAACAGTCCTCAGATACTCCTTAAAATGCTTACTAAGGAATGTCTACTCACACTGCACTCACTCCAGTGTAAACACACCCTTAAAGCAGATGTAGAACATGCCCCAGAGGGAGATAATGCAACACCCAGGGAAGGCTGGTGAATAAAGCAGCCTACATGCAGTCACTCTGCCCTGCACATTCGTACTGAGATGAAGGTCAGACTTCAGCTTGGTGCAAAGCTAGTGGAGCATGACAGCCACATAAAATATGATATAATAAACATATGGGAGTGTTGCTTTCTTCTGCTGCTATCAGTCTTATGGATGTCAGTGGAACAAAGATTTGGCTGTGTTGCATTGCCCTACAGTAGTTTTACAAACAAGGTAGATTTATATGGCTTTGGAGTTAAGCTACTGCTGTAAAAACAAGTCCTGTAGAAATGTTTGGTGTGAGAGTATTTATAGAGAGGCTACACTGGTCTCTATTGTATTAATGCTGAGGCTCTCTTAAAATTATGCAGTGCATAATTCTTTTCCATTTCTTCTAAGGGAGGGGTAGAAAATTATACTTTTATGGAAAGATTCCCAGTCCTAATATCCCTGGCTTAAAATAAACGCCTTATGAAAGTACTTGAATTAAGCTGTGCACTGAAAGCCAGTAGAGGAAACTATATTGAATTGTCTTGCATGCAAATTACTAGGAAATGCATCTGGTGAAGCTGTGCAGCACATCCATAAATAAAGATACACAACCACCATTGCAGTTCAACACACTATTTCCTCTGAAGTTCAACAAACACTGGAATTTGAGTTTGATGGGTGCTGAAATTTTTCACAAAATTACCTGGTCATGCAACTCACATGTAATTGAAATAGGAGCTGATTGCTTTGAATAGCTTTTATCAAATGGATCCAAATTTTCTATCTATCAAACTTTACTATATTTTCAAAATATATTTCTAATATCAAAGTGTTGTCAAACACTGGAGGAAGAGCTGTTCTAATGAATGTTTTACAGCACTTAAACATTCTCACTGGAGCATGAAAACAGTGCACCCATGAGTAACCTGAAGAAGATGCAGGAAAATCCTTTTTTCTTGTGTGGTACAGAAGTGACTTGAAGGCTCCCATGTATGACTGCAACCTTTCATATTGCTGAAATTCTTAAAAAGTAAAACAGAGCTATCACATGTAAATCCAAGGGATGCATATGAAGGTGGGGAAGTTTCCTCCCTTCCCATTGATCTGTATGAACAGAGCAATAACATTTCTCTGAGTGCAAAGTTTGGGGTCAGAGTGTTGGTTTTGTCAGAAGAAGGCCTGGGACGGGTTTTCTTTTTAAAATGACTTTTCACCATAAAATGAAATTTTTCTAGTGCTTATAGAATTTGGGTCATTGGGGTGTATCCTGCAGTATTTTGAATTGAAACTGACAGACTTTGGAGTCTATGTAACCATCCCTGTTTGTCTGAGAGCCTGGGATGGTGTTGATGCTGTGCCTGTGTCCTCAGCCACAGGGAAGTTTGGATTCTCCAGGCTTGCAGTGGCATAGGTGAAGAGATGGGTGCAGGCCAACCGTGGGCTCCTGTCTCAGGTAAGAGTAAGGTTTGTACACCACAGTCAAAGGCAAGATTTCTTCAAAGCACTGATCACAGTAAGAGCCTAAATAGGGTTTTCTAAACTGCCTTTTGAGGTGCCTATCTCTCCTTAATGGCTATAAAGAGAGTGTAGGGTGACTGGCCTCTGAAATTAGTTGCTTCCACTGATACTGTGAATATCTACTGAGTGCCACCTGGAAAGTATTTGCTTCCTCCTGGCTCTCTGAAGATTGACCCTGTTCACTCAGGCTATGCTCCTGGGTGAGCTTTTGCCCCTGCCTGAACTCATAGAGTGAAGGTTTGTTTATATCCAAACTGAATTAAAATTTCCATGTAGTACAGGCTATGGAGCTGTGTGAAAACTGCAGCTCTGACTCCAGGGAGTCTTGGTTTACAGTGAACCTCCTGAACAAAGAAACATGAATTTTCTGTTTTTTTCCCCACTCCTCTGATTCCCCCAAATGAGCCAAAGGAATTCAGCCAGGGAGGGGGTGGCTCAGGCTCTGCTTTTGGGGCTTTTCACTCAAATGAAGATGCTGACTCCTCATGAAGCTACTAGTGGGCTAAGTGTAAATCTGCCTTCCCACCCCAAGGACTTGCCTCTGACTATGCACAGAAATTTATAGTTTGTTTTTTAAAAAAATATTGCTCCCCATTACCCATAAAAGAGAGAGGCTTGTTGGAGCTGCACACCTCCCAGGCACGGTGCTATTGGTTGCCCTGCCAGCCCCGTAATGTAAATTACCTTTGCACTTTGTAATAGAGTCAGCACCATGACAGGAACTCACACATCACTCAGTTGGCTTAGGGTAATAAAGAGGAAAATCAAAAGGAGCATGAGTTCATGCTGGAGGTATGTGCAATCAAGGAGAGAGATTTATGACAAAAGCTGAGTTATAATATTATAGGGTATAAACAGCTTCTTACTGTTATGTTTTCATACACCCCATGTTCCTTCAGTAAGCACAGTGTTAAGTTTGGGGGAGACTTAGCTGTGAATTTTTGCCTTCTTAAAAAACGTCTGGAAAAACAAACTTGCATTTATGTGGCATAAAAATCATTGCTGAGGTTCAGCCTGCTGGTGTGGATAAGTACAAGGTAGCAGCCTCTGGCTAACTGGCATCAAAAGCATATTTCAAAAGACTGGTGTGATGATTCTCATTTGTTGACAGAGGTTTAGCTTCTGCAAAACTCACTTGGTCTATTCCCCACACTGCAGTGATATCTATCATCAGTAGGCACTCAGTATTATGTGTTTACCAGAAGCAGTGCCAAGTGCCTGACACAGGGATGGCCTCAGTGCAGCCTGTACCCAATTCATTCTCCTCAGAATATCCAGACTATAACTTTATCTAAGCATCCTCTGGTACAGGGTAGGAATGGCTGTGCTGTCTTGGGCCAAAGCTTTACCAATTTCTGTTGCAGATGCTGAGGGAGCACCACTCTCTCAGGGGATGGCACACTGATGTCCTTGGTTCCATGCTGGTGACAACCCACAGAGCTGCTCCATCACCATCAGAGCTCCTGGGCATGGTCTGCAGTCCCAGTGATGTGGGCCAGCAGCCCTGCGTCCTCTTTCCCCACCACTCACACTAACCCTTGCCTCCTAGGTGGACAAGTGGTTGGTATGCAAAAGAATAAAGAGAATAAAAATAAAGAAAAGCAGAATAAAAAGCAAAAGAAAAAAAATGTAACTTGGAATTAGCTCAGAACAGAATTTCAGATGAACGGAAATGCTGCAGAACCATATAACAAAAATTAGACCACTTCAATGTGCTTTTTTTTGTCCCTGTCTTTGGTACAAAGAGCAGCTCTTTGCACTTGCTAGCATTATATGGTCTGAGTTTCCCTGTAAAACTGCAAAAAGAACATTTCTGGTGTCTGTGTTTCTTCTCGTGGTCTTTATGCCGCTTTTATTCTCATCTGGGAAACCAACAACAGGCCCAGGCACTGAGATCTCCTGCCCACCCTTTGCCCACATCAAGTTGTAGCTATGACCTCAGTCAAAGTCCCTAGGGACTGGTGTACACTGCCATGGAATGTCAGCCATTCCTCTGGGATTTCCATTTTTCACCCCATCTCACCCCACAACTCCACTGGCTGTGGCGAGATAGAGGGGGAGCCGGGTTTAGCCCCAAAGAAACTGTCTCACAGTTTGACAAGAGGGTAGAATTACAGAATCATAGAATCAATTAGGCAGCAAAAGACCTCTGAATGTATTGAGTCCAACTTTTGACTGAACACCACCATGTCCACTAGACCTGACTGATTGCTGCATCCAGTCTTTCTTAAACACCTCCAGGGACAGTCAAGGGAGAACATGGAAAACATCACCTCACTTTTTATATTAAAGCAAAAAGGATGAAGCAGATGTTTTTAAGTAAACATGGACTCTTGTTATGCATTTCTGAGAAGTCAAGAGAAGCTTTTTCAGAAGCAGGAGTAGCCCATGAATTTAAAGGGGTTTTAAATACTGTACTTTCCCATAAAGCTATAAAATGCTGGCAGAAAGCTCAGCAGCCAATCAACAAGGAATGAACCTGAGCATGTTATAACTCAGATTACCAATAAAAATGTCAGTCTGAAATCAGAAGTGGGTAGTTTTATAATCTTGAACTGAAAGTATTTTTTAATTGCTTTCAAATGGGGAACTTAACAATATAATTAAATATATGTATAAAAAGCCCCAAAGTGCTACAATCTGCTTTACTATCTGACTTTGTCAAGCTGATTATTATTACAATAGGGGAAATGGTGGATTTGAATGTCTTTTCTCTGGCACTGCAATTTCCCAGCTGTTTTATTGGGATTGTATTAAAACTGGACAAAATGTACTCTGCTGCTTCCATAAAAACTAGTTGAGCATTAAGAGTTAATACCAGCATTTTAAAATCATTAAAACCAGCCTATAGCTGTAGATTAGTGTGGGGTGAGATGTGTTATTTGAAGCAGGTGTGATCTGTCAGGAGCAGTGTTTTGGCATTTTACAACCAGTGGGGCTAGGTGCACAGCTGTAGACTGAAGAAAAATGGACCAGCGTGGGTACAATGGGCGGCTTTGTATATATGTTGCTATTTTGCTAATGCACTTTTAGCGTATATATAGATAAACAGTTCAAATATTGATTGGTATTTTGTGGTATTAATAGGCTCACTTTAATCTGGTTTAGTCTCTAAAGTATATTACATTGATCAGCGACCACTGATATATTTTCTTAGTGAGACTAAATTATGCTCTTTCCCAGCGGCTTTGTCTGTAAACAAATGCGCCTGGAGGAATAGTTTGGAGAGTGAAAGAGAGCTGAGTATGTGTCAGTCAGGTGTAAACTGCTGGAAATTACCTGTTACTGTTTATGGGCCAGCTTGTACAGATTGCTCCAGAACAGAGTTGGTTGGGAGCCAGTGATCAAACACTTCTTTTGTTGGAAAATGCCAGTATGGGGAAACAGAAGTATTTCATAGGAATGTGTCAGTCTGATGGAGTTTTGATGAAATACAAACAGGGTCCTGCTGGAAGCTTACCATGTTCCTGCCAACCCGCACAGGTTGTTGTTGGACCAGAAACTGTTTATTCTTCTAAGGTTCATGTTGATAGGGCTGCCCCAACCTCCACAGGTCCTGACCCTCGCTGGTGCTGGTGGGGTTGGGCAGTGTGGAAGCCTTGTCTGAGGCTTAGAGGGTGATCTTCCAAGAATTATTTGATCATGTAAATTTCAAACCTCAAATTTCAATAGCTTCATTGCGACAAAACATTTTTTTTTAATGTGGATTTTCTTTTCCATGGGGTGTTTTTATATTTCTAATTTTCCAAAAGGCAGTAAAGCTTTAAATTTTTTTAAGTAAAGGTATCTTCCCAACAGAAGAAAATTTCAACTTAATCTCATATAGTTGATGGCACAGAAATGCTACCGAAATGATGCACATGGATCACCCAAACTTTCATATAACCTCCTCAGATTTTGATAGCAACATATTATTTGGGACAGGAACATGTAGTGGTCTTCCACTATTTGAAGTAGTAATATCCTGAATTTCATAGCAGAAAACTTCCCTGATATGACTGGTTTAAAGAATGTTATTTATTATACTACAGAACTAGTGAAAAGTATTTTTTAAAGCTATGTGGTAGAAACAAAATATAATTGAAATATGTAAACTCTGTAAGTTTATGGAAATTGAGTTCAACACCATAAAGACTGATAAGTGGATTTTAAGAACAAATAGATTTCTGTGAGACTGACAGGTTGTAGATAACATACAGATAGAGCTCATTCCTTTGCTATAAATATAAGAGTCTGTTTTTCTTCCCACCTATACTGATTTTTTTTTCATTGTAAGTAATTTTCTTGCAGTGGAGCTACTAGTGATTTATACTAGTGCAAATAAAAATTAGAATTGGGAGCATTACTTTCAACCCAGCAGTGTCCATTTAATTGTCACAATGGGTAAAGACAAGAGCTCTCAGAGAAGGTTGTTTATCCTTATGGGAAGGGACAATAAAAACCACAGGGGATTTCCCTTCTGGCCTGGGTGGAATTTTAAGGGATGGAAAAGGGTAATTTTTATTCTACACTTTAATTATCCAAGACCTTTGATGTTAGTGGTAGATATCAGTATAAATCTCAAGGGCATGAAGTTAATGGAATTACATTAAGGATGAATTTTCCTCAAGGAGCAATTCACACACTCTGCTTTGCAGCTAAGAGTGCTATAGGTCAAAAAGGCTTTACTAATTATTACAGATTACGTGAAACATAACTACTTAGACCATAGAAATATGTACTGTTCAATTGCACATGTATAACCAAAAAGACAATATTATTCTGAATCTTTCCTGTTGGACAAAATACTAGAATTTTTTACTACTAGACTCCAGCCAGGAGCACTGGTATGTTAGCTGGAGGACTGTGAGTATAAAGCAAGGTCTTAAGAGTTTAATCCTCATTTTTGTACTTAAATCTTGTACTATTTGCATTCCCTGTTACTGGGACATTCACACGATCCCTGGTGACTCCTGGGACACAAAATGTGTATCCTGTGCAGCCAAAGGAGCAAAGCCAGCACTGTCACATAATAAATAAAAATGTGGAAGATGAAATGTTATAACATCCTGAAGGGTGTAGTAAATGAAGTCAAGCTAAGGAAGAATGTATCCAGAAAGGCCTGTGAGGCCAGACCAAGTATTTTCAGTTCAAAATATCACAATGAGGGTGCAAGGGCATTATTTCCATGCTCTCTGGTGGTGGGGAGGAACAAGGGCAGAGATCAAGGAGAAGAACTACCACCAACACTTTCAATGTCTCCAGTGTATAAGAGTGGCCATCATTAATCAGCCAGCAATGATCACATGAGGTTACATGATATTATAACCTCCCTTTTGCAAAGAGAAGCTATTCTGTGGCAAGGCTTGGAAACTACTTTTGCTGAAGACTGGTCTCTATTTTGGAAATTTCCTATGTCTATGGGAGAGGCTTGTAGTTTGCTCTTATTGATGGTGAAGTTTTGGTAGAAATGATTCAGAGGGAAAACTGTGTCCTAAAATGGAAGTGGCAGGAAGAAAAATGTCTCTATGTACACACTGGCTCAGTCTGCAAAAGCATTAATTTAAAGACTTTCTATGCTTTACTATCATTAACACATTGTAAACACATGAAGCTAACTATTCATAAAATAGCATCCATTTCATGGTCCAGAACCACTCATCTCTTGTGGGAAACCATGCAGGAAGAGCAGGGTGAGCCCCTGGGGAATAGGAAAAATTTTAATATCATTCCTTAAGGGAAGATAATATTTCTCTGGCCCATAAGCAAACAGCTCATTTGAATGTGAGAATAGTATAGCTGCAAGACTGCCATTGGATCCAAAAGCCGACCGCCCTCCATGATTCTGCATCCCATCAGTACAGTAGAAGGTGACTCTGGGGCTACAGCAAATCTTGTGCTTCTTAATCCTCAGCCTGATGCTTTTGCAGGTCTTATTCCAGAAGAAGTTAAGCAGAAAGTCCTACAACCTGTGGCAGATAACTTAACTGAAAATTTTAAGGTCTCAGATAAAATAACGTGATGAGGTTTGGATTTCAAGGAGGATACAGGTATGCATAAGATGAAGAAAGTTAAATACTGTGAGAGAAGATTTGAAAATGAATAAAGAGATTTGTCATGAAAAGTTGAAGAATTGAGTTTATTTTCCCTATCACAGAAAAAAAAAATGCAATATACATCTGTCACAATGTGACATGGATTACTCTTGTTCCTTTTTCCAGGATAGTGTATATATTAGGTCATAAGTCCAGGGATAATGACAGATTTTAAGTCAACAGTGGTGGCAACATCAAGCTGAAGAAAATACTGCTTCACCTCTCTAAAGACAGCATCTCTTGGTTACCACTATATTTCCAAGTGGCACTGTCATCTTCTAAGCAACAGCTCTGCCCTGTTTCTCATTCTGCATTACTCTGCATTTCCAGAAACCTGCTTCTAGCCACCACTGCAGCTCCTGCACCGGCTTTTTGTTCCTATGGATATGAGCTCGGCCAAAGGTTTGCTGAAAGCATGAAAAAGGTACTTTCACTTCTCTGCTGAATTCTGGGGCAGGAGAGTGGGAGGGAAGAGGGTCCATCTCCCAGCCCTGCATTCTCACACTGACACATCACCAAGGACACAGAGCCGGGTTGGAAGGGGCAGAGGATGGTGTCAGTGTCAGCCTTTCATTTCCAATTAAAGATGTCGTGTGTGTGTCTGTGCTATTGAGGACAGTCTGGTCCTCTGTAAGGAGATATAAGCTTACAGGAGAACTAGACTAATTGTCCCAGCAAAGTTCTGAAAAAAATCATGTGGTAGTGAGTATAAATAAAAGATCCAACAGTCTCTTTCAATTAATATTACTTGTATTACACTTGAAATGTATATAGTGCTACATGAAGAAAAGCACATACCACCAGTGCAAGCAACAACTTCCAGCTCTGTAAGAAGTGGGAAACATATTTTTTGCTCAAATGAGGTTTGACTTAAACTTGTGGCACTTTGGGCAGCTGTTAAATTATATTTTGAACTGGCATTTGCAGACATCTTATCACATCCAGATTGAGGCAGAAATTGGACAAAGATGTGAATGGCCATTGTTCATCTGAAACCTATTCCTGTATTCTCAGCAGAACTGTTGCTATTTGAATTGGGGAAACACTCCTCTCTCTGTTAAATTGCTTCACCTCTCCACCAGTGGCTGTTTTGTTTTCTTGTAGTGAGCCCTACAGTCCTTTGGACTGCCCGTGCTGAGGCAGCAAGGGCTGGGGTGTGGGGGGACCCACTCTTTACCTGTCATCTTCTCCAGAATACGGCTGACAATCTCATAAAGCCAGCATCACTTGGAGTGCAGCAGAAAGATAACCTACAGAACTTGGCTAAATGGTTGCAGGAGATGTAGGTGTATACTTGCGTATACATATAAATTTCTCTTGACAAGGAAATGGCAAAGTGCAGCTGGGCAGAAGCATCCTAGCCTTCCTTTCGATTTCTTCTTGCAGAAGTTTTACCAGCAAGAGAATCCACTGCTCCACTGAGCAGTGATGGGGCAGAAGCTTTGGGCTGTGTTTTGGCTATTGACTGATAGACTCTCAGACTTAAAACCAGGCCTGCATCTTCCCTGAGACCCAGTCACTGTGCCAATAAAACAGACTGGTGAAAGATAACTCCCCAGGGTGTGGTGAGGATGAATAAATAGTTGAAAAGAGCATTGAGGTACTCAGCTGAAAGGTACGTGATACTGTCAGATAATTGCAATATTCTTTATTCATTGATAAATAGCTATTTGGACAGTCCTTGGGAAAATGTGGACATTTGAAAAGAGGCCAATAATATTATTTACAGGAAAAGCAAAGACCATAAATTTGAACATGCTTTATATAGGTTACATCTGAAGAATGAAAATATATCTGTATATTAAATTACTACATTTGTAAAGTATAAAAATAGGATATGGTCATAATCCCCCTTTGAGTAAAGGAGGCAAAAAAAAACCCCAAACCAACAAAACAGCTGCTTTGCAAAGTTTCTAGATGCAGAGTTCAATAAAACCTTGATGTATGTAGTATGTATAAGCAGAACTGAGCTTGGATATATTAATCTCCAAAACCCTTTATTTTGCAGCCAAAATATGCCTACACGGAGTAGATTAAAAATATTTATACAAGGCAAAATTCCAAGGCTAGTGAACATCCTGTTGCCAAAGACATTTTGCGGACAACAATATATCATTTTACCACATACAGTAGTTACTGCTTTCACAGTGAAAGAATATGATAACATAGATATATACACATGAAAATCTGAAATTATGTTTGTGCCCACAAGTTGACTGAAGTGTCTCATATGGCTGTGCAGGAGACCAAATCCTCCAAGTGACTGCAGATGCCCTCTTCCCAGGCTGTGAATAATTGTTTGAACTCCAGGAAAAAGCTGTGTAAGTTAAAAAAAAAACAATGTTGTTTAGACATGATGGATGTCTTTGGTTGCTAGCTATAGACTTGGAGTGAGTTGCCCTGCTGCACCACAGATTTTCTAAGTGAGGCAAGGCAGTGCTTTAAAACTTCATCACCTTTAAAAACATTGCTGAACATTACAGAGCCAGAGTTAAAGCTTCCTATGCCCTTCCCTCGTGGGCCACAGAAACCTATTCAGAAAAACAAATCAAGGAGGGTAAGAGAGAGTCAGAGCAAACATCCACACAGTGCAGAGCCCCATATCTGAGAGTAGCTTTGAATTATTTTATGCCATGAGTATGCCTGATCTCCTCGAACCTGCTCCTGCATCACATTGCAATGAATTCTGACATTTTATTTCTTACTGTTACATACCCCCACTTTTTTTTTTTTTTTTTCCCAAGTCTGCCATTTTACCATCTTCTTTGGTAAAATCCACTCTTGAAAAATATGATGCACAGTGACCATCTCCTCCAAGTTCAACTCCTTTGAGGGACATAATAGTACCTATTTCCTCAAGAAATCTTGCTCAGGCTGAAGACTCTAAGCCAAATTTCATGTTTCTTTGGTGTAAGTATTTCCACTTCAGTGCCTATTTTTATCTTCCTTGTCTCTCTCAAACTAGGTCGCTATAATCTCTTAGAGATGAGGGGATGAAGACAGAATGATCAAACTGTACATGAACCAAAGATTTATATCACAAAACAATGTCAATTTTTGGAGTGTTTATTTTTTTATTTTTTTAATTTTTTTAATTTTTTTTTTTTTTTTTTTTTTTTTTCCTTTTCTCTTCCTTGTTCTTTTTTTTCTTCTATATTCCTTCCAGAAACACTTCTGTTTTATATACCACTTTGGTATAGGCCTTCTATGGGCTCAACCTCCCTCTGGTGGTTCCTGTCTATCTTCTTTTACTGTAGACAGAACTCAGGGAAACTGTGATCCTAATGCACACATACCATACGTACTCCATGTTATATTTCTAAAATTAGGAGAAATTGATACAGACTTCTATTTCCCAGTTTGTTTTGCTCAAAAAACCCCCAAAGATACTGTGAAAATTAGCCTGAGATACACAGAAACAGTATTGCAATAGAACATGTCAAATATGATTACTTACTTTAATTAAAAATACTCAGACTTAGTTAATTTAATGAAGTGTGGTTATCTCCAGTTTTGGCAAAATAATCCTCTTCTGCCAATTTTATTGAGAAAAATAAAAGCAAGGTATATGGAAAATGCTAACAATAGATAGAGATGTTAAACATGCTCCAAAACCAGGTATCTTAACATTCTGCTTAACAAAAATAAGTCTGAAATAAAAAGTAAACAAAAGACAATAAAAATTGTCTTTTCTAGATGATGCTGGGGAATAAGAAAACAACTACTTTTGTTGGGCATGCAATGAAACAGTTTTCATCCTGGCACAGTGACAAAGTTATGACAAAATTAACATTTTTTTTTTTTTGTTTTCACAGCACAGTTTGTAAAAGAATT
This sequence comes from Pyrgilauda ruficollis, assembly GCF_017590135.1. Classification (NCBI taxonomy): domain Eukaryota; kingdom Metazoa; phylum Chordata; class Aves; order Passeriformes; family Passeridae; genus Pyrgilauda; species Pyrgilauda ruficollis. Next base: position 132,471 of record NW_024527044.1, read on the forward strand.
TATTGGTCTTGGTTTGATGTTCACTTTGAGTTTTTTAAAGAGGTTAGAAGTCTATGAAAAGAATGTAAGGAAATTCCTCTTGGATATTTTTCAATCTGAAAATGTAACATTTCTTTGATTAATAGAAAAATAATGATTCTTTAATATTTACTTTTGAACACTTTAGTTGCAGGAAATTGAATAATCATTCAGATCTTGAATTTTGGACTACTTGAAAAATGGCTTAAGAAGTCATTTCAATACAAAGAAATAAAAAATGTTAAAGTTTTCATTTCAAAATGCGTACTTTCTTCATACTGCTTAGAATTTTCAACACAAAATTGCAAAAACCAATTTGTTGTCCCACCACTTGCACTTTGTCAGGATTTATTTATTTGTTTACTGTTTTGTTGTTTGTTTGTTTTAAAACTCTTGGGCAAGCAGCCGTTATCTGCACTAATTATAGTGCCCCATTGTACAATAATTAGTCCATTTTTTTAACTCTACACACTCTGAACATGAACCTCATTTTAAAGAAACCAGAGCTAAAGAACTGACTTTATAAAATGAATAAGTATCAGGGATTATGCTGTTTTGTCACACAGAATGATAAACTAGATAAAAAAAAAATATTGGAGTCAATATCCAAAATTATTTAAGCTGTTCCATGGTACACATCAGTGTCAAATTTTTTAGATGATTGCACATTCCAAAACCACTTAATTTACAGTGAAGGAAGGCTGGACTCTGCTTTTTATCTTTACCAAGCTTTCAAGCAGAAACAAATACCCAGGCCTCCAAAACCTAAAACAGAAGCAATAAAGTACCAAAGAAAAGATGAGAACTTCTCCATTCCAAAACAAAGCTGCTATTGGCAGCTACATTCCAGGACATCCTGTTTTGATTTTTCTATTTAATCTATTCTTCATCTCAACTGTTTTTCAAGCACTTTCAGTAAAGACCTTTAAACAATTGTGCAAATGCTTTCTCATCATTAAAAAAAAAAAAAAAACAACAAAAAACAACAAAGGGGACATTTCAGCCAGAGAAGGCCTTTAGGATGTTTCAGAGTGTTCTGAACCCAGTGCCACTCAGGTATCACCCTCACACAGGTGTACAAGGACCATGTGTTTGCAGAAGTGATGCCCTGCATTGTGCTTGAGCCATCAGGGATTTCCCTGCTCCCAGACTTTAGGCGTCCTCTACAAAGGCAAGACCTGATCCTGCAAACACTTACACATGTTAATTGGTAGTTCTTATAGAAATAAAGTAACTTTGACTCAAAATTGCTCAAGTGCATGAAGTCGGAGGCATGGAAGTGTAACACAGAATTAAACGTAACCTCACTTTTTATTTTCCATCCAACTTTTTTTCCTGAGCTACACATGGTAGCAAATCCTTGCTTACTTCTGCATTTCCCAAGACTTCTTCTCCCTCACTATTGTTTGGTAATGACACTGTTCTATGGTAATGATAAAAATACTTTGAATGCAGTATATATTAAGGCTGTTGTTGGTTGAAAATTACTTCAAGATATTTATAAATTGCTTTTAGTTTTGTTTTACCTCCTTTTGCACTCTATATTCTATTAGAAAAACATTTGGCCTGCCCTTTTTTTTTTTTTTTTTGAATAAAACAAACCCATTCTTTTCCAATCTGGCAAATAAAACTTAATAAAATTATATTCTTTGATCTCTACCTAACAAAGAACTGTATATTGTTAAATGAAGTGGAACTGCAGCTACACAGTTTGCTGTGGACACATACTCCTGGAATCAATTATCTATAGATTTTAGAGGAGCACAGAATTTACAGACTTTTCAAATGGGAACTGATGGTGAGCTGAAGAAAAAACAGAGATGTTTCATAGCAGTGCAATGACAAGAAAGAGATCAGTAAAACACTATGATGGAAAATTTTAAAGGAAATAATATTTCTAAATTTATATATAAGATTTCATTGGGCACTGCTGGAGGAAATAATTATTTGCAGAGATAAATATGTACATCTTTTAAAGTGAATTCTGTGAGAATTACTCAATAGAATGGAAATTTAATTGCAGTTTTAATACCTAAGTATTAAGTAACTTTTATGTATCACATATTGTTAATAAAGTGGTGATATAATGTCCATTCACCTCACAGCAGGAAGAGTGCACTGCTTGAGTTTACCATAACCAGCAAGGGTGATGGAAACTGCCACTATTGCAGCTGCTGCCAGAGCCATGTCTGTGCTTTGCTGGACATCCAAAATGCACTGAGTACCATGGTGAAGGAAATGCTTGCATGTTTTCTAGCTTGCCATCAGCAAACTGCTCTGAGCAAAAGGCTTGTTAATGGATGTCCAGCTGTGTAACCATTTGATGTCAGATACATTCATATCCATATCCAGGAACTGTTATCTGAGCATGGAAAACTGGACATAGAAATGCACAGGCTTCCTTTGCATTCAGTTCAGAAAGACGGAGTCTCCAAAGGGAGATTCTATTTCCCTAGTGATTCTAAAAACAATGCAGAAGGCTGACTCAGATGCTGACACTAATGCTGTGGATACCTACAGCAGGCCTAACCAGTCTCACGGGTGCCTCTGTGGGTGATTCAAGCCAGCTGAACACTTAAATTCAGCTCCAAATCACAGCACTAATTATAGCTGCCTGCTGAATCTGCACCTGCTTCACTCGGGGTTGGTATAGGTGTCAGGCAGAACGAGTTCACAACTTACCTCAAAGCTCTCCCAGGTGCATCCCTGGGATATATGGAGAAAGCATTGTAACAATGTCCTAGATCTTTGATAAACATAATATATGTGAATCATATGCTTTAAGAAAACCCAAACCCAAACAACAGTAAAGATCTATTTACCTTTCAGCTTCACCTCTAGTTTGTCATTGTAGATAAATTGCCTTTGGAATTTTGGCTCAGTGCAGTATTGCTCTTTGGTAAAACATCCAGCGTGACAGATGGAGACAATGCAAGACATGAAATAAGCTGTGAAGGTTTGTACAACTGTACAAGGTAAAATCAGGAGCTGATATGAAGAAAGAGCACCACTGGTCATAGAGTTTAGTGTGGAGAAAAATAAAACAAATAAAAGATTTATCAAGGAAAAGAGAACAGATATGGATTTAGGACAATGAATCAGGAGGATGTTTCTAGCTATCTCAATTTGAAGGTTCTGTAGGGAAGTCAAGAAGTTTCTGTCTACTTATCCTTTTCTTATACTCATTTTTGCTAAATGTTAATCTTTACTTTTTTAGATAGAAAAATGAAGGTGAAGACCTTTCCTATCAATGGATTTGCTATTCACAGTGCTCTGAATTAAAAATATTGTTTCTGTCTGATACCTGCTGTCCTATGTTATTTTGATTTACATTTTCTCTTTTCATGTTAATATTTCAGATTGCTCTTGGTCACATAGTTAAATTTGGCAAAACTAAAAGAGTATTGTGGGGCAGGACAAATAGAAAATACTAAGTACTTCATTCTAGGTGTGATTGTTTTCTTCCTACAATGCACACTTCTTGGAACTGGGAGGAGTCCTGCAGTCATGAATTATTTATTTGATAGATAATGGAACTGCAGCTCTGGCAAGTGGCCTGACCATGAGACCATCATGCCATCCTGGGAAATAATCATATCCACTTCCTCACTGGAGTGTGGGCTGCTGCAAAAATTGGGTGTTACCATGAAGAACATGAAAAGCCCAGCTCTGTCTGTTGGTGTCCACCAATGAAGCAACTTTTGAGTGTCTAGGTGTAACTAAAATGAAGGACTTGTAATTCTTTCAGCTGATACAGATGAATTAATGAATTCAAGTGACTACAAGGCCAAGCAGCTCTAGGAGCTAATTTGTTCTCTGGGTTTGAATAGAGTTCAGGATTCCACCTGGACACCACTCCTGAGGAAGTAGAAGCAGCAATTATCAGGAGTGGAAAAATCAGAATGATATTATGGCTCCTGTTTACAGCCCAAGCACAGCTGCACTCAACATTTGTCAGTTAAAAAGAGGCCTCCAGCTGTCTTGTTGACAGGTACTAACCTTGCATTGCTCTGCCACAATAATGGATTGTACTTTTGATCAAAAATAAAGTATTTTGTTATACCCATGTATCCACACAGCCTTTCTGCCCTGTACTCAACAGCATTTACATGCACAGTCAGTAATTCAGTGCTTGTGCAACTGTGCAAACAATAACACTAGATAGCACTGTTTCTTTTAAGATCTTCTTTACAGATCTCTGGTTGAAACATAATCCTGACCTAACCATGCCCTCCTCTTCTAGAAATGGGATGGTATTTGAAAATATGATGGTACAATGAAAGCCTGTGGAGCTGAGAATGGGGACATTTAAGCTGAAGTGTTTGATCTTTGCACTCAGAGTTAAGCATCATTTAGACAGCCAAGTGGCTTAATTTTCAGAAGGGCAGACTGACTGCAAATGTGCTGGGTAATTAACATCCCAACAGTCCATTTAAGTAACTTAATAATGTTATCCCTGATTTACAGAGTAGGCCTCTGGCTCGCAAATCAATAGCACAGCCAGAAGGAGATCCCAGAGCATGGAACTCCCCCTCCAGTGCTTCTCTTCATTAAGCAGTGAGTCAAGTTTAAACCTCTATAGAAATTTTGTGGACAGAACGGGTAGCCTCCCGCAGCAGGTGGGGTCAAAACACAGGCATGCCCTCACCAGGGACTTCCTAAGTAATATCAGATCTGCCCACACCTTCATTCCCTAAGCAACTTCCCAGGTTTTGACTGTCTCACAGAGAGAGTAAAATCCAGCCTCAACCCAGTAGTGGCAGTAACATGAGCTCCCCGCAGGGCCAAAATTTTTGATCACACACTCAGAAATATCTGTGTGAACAATCCCCCTTTTAATGTTATTTCTGTATAAATTATGCACTACTCCTTTCCAGCCAACATATTTTTTTATCAGCAAAAGTTATTTGGTAAGGTTTTTGTTTTCATACTGAGTTTTGATTAAGGAGGAGGAAAAAAAGAGTTTCACTTCATTTTCACAGTATCTCTCGGCAGAGCAAGCACTCCTGTTTCTACTGTGGGATTTTGTTTTTCTCTACAGTATGTCTTGACAAATAGCCCTCTCTGATTACTGTGCTTGCACAAGATTTCGTTATGGTTTTGATAACATGCCACAATCTTTAAGTTTCTGTTTGATATAAAGAGTCTGTCCCTGAACAGTAATCATGAGAGAGTAGGGAATATTGAGTGTTAGAGTTTCCATATTTTATGAGCTGCCAAAATAAATGATTTAGGGCAGAGAAGCCTGTATTAGTAGCAGATCTCCAGCTTCACTAAGGCAAGATACAGTGCTGACGAGTGGGCCAGTTTGTGGGAACTTATTTTTAGTTCCATTGTTATGACTTCAGTCTTCAGAGCCCAGATTCCCAGGTGGTATGAGTTGATCTGGTTGCATTGTCTTCTGTGCAACTGTGAGTTCCATGCTCATTTGTGATTCTCTCCATAGCCCATTTCTGTCTAAGCATCTGGTGCTGATGAGAAAAGTCTCTTCCGGACATATCCAAAATTTTCATTTTTCCACTGCCCAACATGAGCAGTGTTTTGATTATTTGCAGCGCTTCTTGGGGTCTTTCTGATCCCTGCTATACTAATTCTGTATCTGACTGTAAAACTGGTATCAGTCAAAGGGGAGTCAAGTTAGTTTTAAACTTTGGCTGGCTGCAAAAGAGGAGTAATACACCAGAGATCAAAGGGAAATATTTTCCAAGGGTCTCATCCAAGGGAACTCCTCTTGGATGAAAATATTCCAAGGGCCACACAGACTGTAAAAAGTCTCTCCAGAGGCCAGGACTGCCCATTTTCAGAATCTCTGTGTTAACAACTTCCAATTCTCTGTTTGAGCAAACTTCTCTGGTGGTTCCTGTTTCATGTGTTGTTTATTATCTGTCTACTTGGGAAATCATATGTAGGTAGTGTTTCCCACCACGTTAATTTTATCTTGCATGTATCTTAAAAAGTAATGCTGAACTGCTCCCAAAGCTGTGGGAAATTGTGTTTCTGGGAAGTTAACTGATTTAGGGTAAATATCCTGGTGACATTTGTCCCATTAGTAGAGTTTCACTAGTAGTGAGTTGAAATGATATGATATCCCCTCAGCAGACTCTCATATGTTTGGGTTTTTTCCCCCTTAACAGAGAATTTCAATGCATCTATAATCAAAGAAAAGAACAGTGCAGTTTGTAGTCATGTGAAAATTCTGAATAAAAATGGCATTGAGTCAGTATATTGGACCTAAATTCCAGATTCTGTCCAGACTTTTACTTTGCTACCTTCTCCCACAAAACAGAGTGCCTGAAGGACTTCATTTTGCTGAAATCATTCCCAGTTAGTCATGGTGACTCCCATTCTTTGCATACTGAACTGGTGAGTAAAGATCTTGCCAGGAAGGAAGGGAGGAAGGGATTTAGATTGCTCATTGTCATTGCTGTAAAGGATATAGGATAAAGTATCAAGTGTAATCTATTGTCTGCTATGTATTGTCCTTAGTGACAAAGGTGTAACAAGTCACATTATCTTGGCGATCCACTTCACACACCTGTGTCCTCCTGTTATTTTCAAATTACATTTTAAAAGATTTGTGCCTATCTTAAAAGAGTACACTGAGGTGTACACATTTTTACATGGCTTCATATTCTCAGAGGATTTTTTTTTTTTTTGGAACTGTCATTTGACCTTCCTAACAGGTTGAAGGGGAGGGGAGGAAAAATAGTGAATCAGAAGATCAGGGAAATAACAGAACTTCTCTGGAGGTTATCTACTACAATATCTTGATTAAAGCAGGACTACAACAACAGTAGATCTGACCAGCTGAGACCAAGTCTAGCTGATTCTTGAAACCCTCTGAGGACAGGCCTTCCACGCACATGTGGGTTCCAGTGTTACACTACTACCAAACTGAAGAAGTCCTGATGTTCAAGGTGAATCTCCCAAGCTTCAACACTTTGCTCTTGCCTTTTGTTAAATCATCTACTCCTGAGAGTAGTTTGGTCCCATTGCCTTTACAACTGTCCTTTAAAGAGTTGTAGTCTGCTGTTAAATTGCCCCTTTGCCTCCACATCACTGCTTAAAGGCAGGGCAACTTCATCTTACCTTCCTCTGGCCACATTCCTCCTAATGTGATCTATTATACAGTTCCCTGTGCTTGTGATCAGAGCACAGTTGTGTCCATTGGTCTGGTATTCCCTAAATGCCAAATGTCCTTTTCAAAGAGGCTGCTGTTCAGAAAATTTACTCACGGACTTGTGCTTGGCCCACGTATAAACCTTTGCATTTATCCTGACTGAATTTTGTGAGACTTCTCTGAGATTAATCTTCAAGTTCGTAAGGGTCCCTTTGGTTTCAAACTCTAATTGTAGAGTGTGTCAAATCCTGCCTTTTCTGCTTAATTACTACACATTTGACAAGGGTGGCTTCTGTCTCATTATGCAGGTCATGGAAAAACATGCTGAAGACCACCAGTTTGACTATCAGCTCCCAGGCTGCTCTGCTTGTTGCTGGCTGCCAAATTGATACCGAGACACTAATTAGAATGAGGTGCCTTGGCCAGTATTCAACCCATCTTGAAGACAGTTTGTCTAGCCGGTATTTCCTCAGCCTACACATGAAAACACTGTGTGGGATGGTGTCAACAGTTTCACAGAAGTCAGAGTGTATTACATGTTATCTGCACAGACACTCATTTCTTCATCAAAAGCACTTGGGCTGGTGGTGTGTGATCTGCTGATGTTGACTGTTCCTGATTACCTTCCTGTCCTTCAAGCTGGTGAAGCAATAATGCTATTGTGGTGGTGCTGGAGAGGATGGAAAGCTCCTCTGATGGAAAAGGTTTCAGTCAAATGATACAGCAAAATATTTTACCATTCAGTGCAAATGGCCATGCATTAAATCCGTGTGGGTTTTGGCGGCACCAAAAAATTTGTCTCTGGAGACTCTTCTTCCCTTTAGCAGAGCTTCATTGCTGCTGGAGGTTCTGTGTGTCTTGACTTGGAAAGCACATAAGTATGCAAGGATATAAGAACATTTATAACTTATAAAAATATAGTTTTAGCAAATATAGTTTGTTCTTGGTACCAAATTAAGCTGTCTCTTACAATACCTGGTCTTTCCTGTATCATGCCCTTTTCTCCTATTCTGTTTGTCATGTTTCTTGATAAACTATTTTAAGTATCATTGTTATTAAGTATCATTCCTGGACACAAGTCAGGATGAATAGCTCATTTCACATCTCCCACAGTTGTTGTTTTAGGGTTTCCATAAACTCAGCTAGACATCAATGTATCAGTTACATTTGGGCCATATGTTCAAGACTTTCTTTAAAGCATTAGGAATAGCATCTCATATTTTATGCTGCTCGGTATATTATAATGCAAAAAATAAATATGAAAGACAAAATTAAAAGGATTTTGGGTTTGGTCAGACTGAAACCTTTCAATTGACCCCAAATTAATTTCATCTAGCCATTTCCCTTCAGAGAATTTTGAAATTTTTTAGTGGGGAAAAAAGCCAAGGTTTTAAATCCTTTGTGAAAAAGATTTTCATTCCCTGCAGAGCTGTAAAACTCAAGTAACAAACATGTACATGTTTTATCCCCTCCTAAATCACATGTCAGCTTCCTGCAGGCGAATGCCAGCAGTTCCTGTCAAAGGTATAAGGTATAAAACTATTCTGGTAGGAGCTGAGCTTCAGAGACTTCCTGGCTAACATGGGGATTGTAAAAATATCCAAAATAGATTGGGAAGGAAGGCTGCATTCATGTGAAACATGGAATCCCTGTTCCAAGATCAGAGGTGATTCTTAAAGGGTCAGGATCCTCTGGATTGTTAGAATGGCCTTAGGCTTTTCTTTGGAGAGATAAAGCTTGAAGAAGAGAGTGTTAAGATAATAAAAATTACTCCAGTTACAGGATTCTTCAGCTGGAGCTTTCTGAAAACTTAGAGAAGAAAAATGTGTCCTCCCTGGAGCTCACACAAGAACTATGAGTGGATAATGGATAAAATGAGAAATGATCATTTTTCAGGAAAACAATCCAAGCCATTTCACAAAAGAAACTGAAGCCACAATGATAATCAAAACTAAATAATATTTGGTTATCTGTGCCAAGCTGTGAGAATATGTCCATAGCATAAGTCAGAAGATGTGCAGAATGAGAATGATTTGCTTTAGAATTAGCCCTTAAAATAGACAGAGATAATCTTAAAATAAGTAAATGAATTTATATTCAGTGTTTCATTCTCAATCACAGCAGATGCAAATAACAGATAAACACAGATAAACACTACCCTATCTGGTGTATCTTCTGGCCTGTGCTGGATTTTTTCTCTGCAGATTAGACTCTTATTATTTTGATTTTTAGGATCAAAAGGTTAAAAGTTCCAAAGAAGTGTATACAGTGATGAATATAATTTTGGAGACTATTCTATAAATAGTCTATAAAATATTTTTATCAGTGAGGAAGCTTTACCGATCTTAATCCTAAGGACTTTTTTAACCAAAAATATAACATCTGCAGTAAATATAAACTGATTTTGTCTAATACTTTAAAATCGTCTACAACTTTATTTTTTTTTAGCCTGTAGGCCTGGATTTATATTCATTTCATCTGACATATACAAATGTCCAGCCTTGGCAGCAAAGGTCAAGTAAGTTACCTATGTTGGCTGTGGAACAAGGTCATTCATGGGTGAAGTGGCTGAGCTTCCAGAAATCCACACCCTGGCTTCCCTCACTGCAGCTTCACCAGTGACTTGAGCCCATTTCTGTGAAAAATTAATGGAAGCCACTGAAATCAAAGGAAGAAATTAAATGCTTAACTCACAGAATTAAAAAATAATTTTAATATAACTTACCTTCTAGCCATATCTTATTTTTCCATTTATGTAATAACAATATTTAATAATTAATATTTAATATAATTTACGTGTTATTTTTTAATGTACACTTCTATACACCTTTTCTGTCTGGGTGGATATTCCTTTTCTTCACCTAGATTCTGAAAAATCTTGCAGACTTCTTTGTGTCCCCAGGACAGGGGACTATGAGCCTGATTAAACTCCAGACCTTGATGGTTTGCTGCTGCTTGGCAGTGCAATCCTCATACTAACATCCAATTGTTTAAAATCAGTTACATGAAGCTGAGGACACAGATACTGGTAATTCCTGGAGTTGCATTAATGAAACAATCTTTTCCAGAACTGCTGAATTTTTTTAGAGCAGCAAAACTTTAAAGAATCTTCAGAGTTGCAGAAGGTTGGTTCTCACACTATGAAATTACCAGCAGTGTTAATAGTTTGATAGTAATAAGCTGGCAGATACAATTGTTGATAAATGAACCATCATAAATCCACAGAAAGCAGTGTTGATAACACCTGTGAGATAAAATAATGTCTACTCATCTCAGACTTGCAATGCAAGTTTATGCCTTTCTCTTAGAGCCAATAACATGTCATTTGGTAATTTTCAAATAAAGACAAGATTACATGGAATCTAGTTTGAATAGGAGCTATGGCCTGTAGGTGGTCATGGCCATCAAGATGATCAGGCTGTTTAGAAAAATGTTCAGCAGTCAGAAAATGAAAGGTCTGAACATGAAGATCTTTGTGGCCAATTAAAATACACATCTGTCACATTCAATTCCAACATAATCAAGGAAAAAGATTATTATCTTCCCAACAGAGGTGTTTTCAACATGTTTTGGACACACACCGTATTTCCAATTAATTTCAAACTCATGTTATATCTAATCTACATCATCTTTCTTAGGTTTCTGTCAGAATTGTTAAATTCTTGGTTAATTATCAACATTTGTATGATTTTTCTTCCGTGTTATGACTTTTTTTCTTTTTCAGTTTTCTTGTCTTTTACTCTATCAGGTCTCTCTAAACATTCTCTGTCCTGAAAAAAAATGTGAATCTTCCCAAATAATCCCTGGAGTGCATACCTGTTTTAACAGCATGAGAAAACCCACTGACATTTAAGTGCCTTACTTGCTCTCAGCTGGACATGTCTTAACAATGGTGCTGAACTGGGGTTTTAGACCTAATCTCTAGACAAATCCTTCTTCTTGGAGCCTGCTGTGCTGGAAAAAGACATTTCTGCCACCAAGTGCACCTCCCCCTTCCTTCCTTGGCTCTGGCCAGAGGTTCTCCTCTCTGCAGCCCTGCTGACAGAGCTGATGCTCCTGTCCCAACATGGGGCTGTGCTGTAGGAACAGTTCAGCCCAACACCAAATCCTGCTGACACTGATGGTGGGAAACATCTCCAGCAGAGCCACTGCCTGGACAGGGGCTGCCTACAGCATCCCAGCTCCCTTTCCTCAGGAACCAACGTAGAGGTGAAACTGGGAAAAAGACCAAACACTTCCAGAGCTCAATATAAAAGTGATTTAAGGTACAGCATGTGGTGTGCCAGGAAACACTTCATTATGATTGTAGGTGTTACCCAAAGAGCACTAGTGTGTTTAGCATTTTAGATTTTCTACCCTATAACACATGACACGAGGTTTATGCTGCATGTGTTTAAATCAGAAAAGGTGTTATGAGTAGGAAAATGGGGAAGGAATCAAAGAACAAACAGATTTCTTGGTGTGTTTGTGTTCATAAATAGCTTCTCCAAAGCAATATCTTTCTAGAAGATGAATCAGAAAAACATTATTTGCTTCTCTGTAGTCCAACAGAGAAAAAGTGATTCATTCTGCATGACTGAAACATTAGATATCTTTATAGGATGGTCAGCAAACATCCTGCTCCTATGTACTCAGTATCACACAGCCATTAGCAGAACCAAAATGGAAAAGTAAAGTTTGTTTATTTTGGGGACAACTCACTGTATATTTTCCAACGGTTCTTCCTTCGGTAAGTGAACCTGCATTTATTTAGGGCCAGGTATTTCACTGTAAATTCTCTCCCACAATGCAGGAGATGGAGCAGAGATGGAAAGCTTTTATTTTTAAAGTAACAAATGGCCACAATAAACAACAAAAAGATCACATTATAAGCTGGAATGATGAATAAGTTCCACACACATAGGATCCCCTTCCAAGAAAGGAAGGTCAAATAGTTAAAAGAATTTTGAAACTTTGACTGTGATCTATGTGATTACTCAATATTTCTCTCATCAGTTGTTATAAACATATATATAAGAATGAAAAGCTTGTTTAAGGCAGGAAGGATAGGCTGCTGGAAATGGCACAGCCTTTGAATTTAGGAGTAGTGCTGTCTAAATAACTAATCTTTCCACTCTCTGTCTAAACTTAGGGAAAAATTGTTTCAGGTTAACCCAAAATGACTTTTTTGTTAGTCTTGCCAGAACAAAAATGAAAGAACAGTTATTTCAATTCTGATCAAATTAAACATACTGCTTGATTTAAAATACCTCATTTATCTTGCAATTATTTTTTTCTGCATTTCAATTTTACATCAGATTTAACTAGGCTTACTCCCAAAGTGTGTCAAAGTGAAAAATCTGAACATTCTTTTTTTTTTCTAAAACAGAGTGAAAAAATTCTTATTTCTGCCTCCAACTTTATTATCAATTTATGTCATATTTTATTTTTATATCACAAATTCTCTTCATCAGGAAAGACTTTTAGAACCTTTAGATTTCCTAGGAACATGGCAAAAATTAAATCTAATGATCGAAGTAGATAGTCCAACATTTTCAAAAGACAAGGAATTAGGCAGATATGTGTAATAATTAATAACCATATCCAACAATATCTTTCAGTTAAGAGGATTTTTTTAGCAACATGTCAATATTGATTTGAAATGTAAATTCTCCAAAGTCACCAGCCTTCCTATGTCTGGAGCATATTTCAGTCACAACGAATGGAACACATTTATAACTGCAGAGAATGAAGTCTCCTTTCCTTTTAAGAGTTGCCTCTGTTAAGTGAGCTCCTAAGTGAGCATTTGATGTCACCTCTACCTTTCTGCCATTTTCATGTTGAAAAGAATTAGCAAATACAATAAATGTGTCAGGGAAAGAGGCAGAGTTGCCCTGCCAACATGGTACTAATTTGTTTCCAATCCAGTGGCAAATTATTCTCTTCTAAAAGAAAGGGAGAGGGGTAACATTTCTCTTAGTGAGAGAGAGAAAGAGAAAAAAAAATTTGTAGAAGGTGAACTTAGAGATCCTGTCGCAAATCCTGAACAAATTACAGGGAAGCAGAACCAGCTGGTGGAGGAATACTGCTGCATTAAGCACAGCTCCTGGCCTGGCTGGCCAGCACTCTGCAGTTCCCAGCTTTACTGTTGCAAAATACCTTGGCCAAATAATAGGCAGAATGTGTTGCATTTATTCAAGAAAAACAAGAGATGATCCAAGTTACTTTATGAGGGAATCTGAAGTGGACCCTGGGGTTTCTACGCCAGGTCACTGTGTGCTCAGAAAAGCTCAGCACAAGAGGGTTGCTAAAGGGAAGCTCATGAAGAGGTGTGGAAGGAAGAGTGGTCTGTAAGAAAGGGAGGCTATGACACAAACCTCATGGACACAGGAAGAGCAGTGGTTAGGGCAGAGCTCACAGCTGTTATCTGCTACAACACCAAAATCCAGTGATTCCATGTATGCTGTAGCACGGGTGATGGTATCTTGTTATTTTACCTTAGTTTTGGTTTTAATTCACTATTTCAAGTTACCCATAACAAGCAGCCTGACCACCATCTCCCTCTGAGGGAGGGAGACCTTTTCCAGAGGGCCCTCCCAAGGGATATAACCCTGCAGGTACAGCTCTGAGAAGACAACTTACCATAGTATGAAAGTGGCAAGGAGTTGCATGTGTCCATTACTTATTCACTCTGTTCTCTGTGGGGAGCCTCTGAGCCTTTAAACTTTTTCTCTGTCCATTAGATGCTGCCTATGTAATTTTTGGAACAATGAGTTAGCATTTGATCATAATAACATCAGCATGAGTGATCCCTAGCTTGGATGGAGCTCAGATTCTACCAAAAACCTAATTCTTAAGTAAGGATTTTTACTTTTACATATAATATAGAATGTAAATGAAGTGAAAGAAGGCAAATAAGAGAGAAGGGGGAAGGCTGCAGTAGTGGAAGGATCTTTAGCAAACTATTTAATATCTGAAATCTGGAATCACATGAGTAACTGCCTTTTTCAAGCTTAAATATTGAGTTATTAAGGATTATTGAGAACTTCAGATTTAAAAGAGATGGTTTTCTAGGAAAGATGAAGTAGTTCATCCAGAAACTGCTGTCTCACTGCAGAACTCCTCTAGCAAGGTGTTGTGACCTGTAATCTGCAGGAAATCAGATTCAGTCCCCCAAACAGTCCCTGATGTTCCTCAAATATATGTGTCTGCATACTACAGCTCCATTTACAAAAAGTTAATGGGTAGTTAGCAATTTTCTCACAGGGTGCCAATAAAAGCCTAATCAGTCCTTGTAGTAAGGGATTCTATAACAGCTTCTATTGATGGACTGTCTCTACCATGGCTTGTAAATCCTTTGTTTAAGGAGTCTTAGTATAAAGTGTTGCAATGACAATAATAATCTAAATGTGCAACCAATTCTGCCTCCTCCACTGCCAGAAATGCTGATAATGAGCTAACAGAAGCACTGCTATTATTGCAATGAAGCCTGCAGGGAGGAAAACCCAAAAGGCTTTTATTAGCAACACCAAGACATGCTGCTGTTTCATTCCAAACCAAAATGAATCACCTTTTCTATTTCTGGATTGGAACAGCCATTGCCTGCATTGCAATACATTGCACAGTATGGCACAAAATTGCTGCCCCTATTATGAGTAAACTTCAAGTATTCCTGGAGTTTTATCCAGGCAGTTTACATATTCTATTTTATTTTTACAAAATGGGATGTATAAACTTGGGGACTTCAAATAAGACAACTTGGCATACTCTTACCTTTCTAAACATGCGCAATGCTTTGGAAAATTTGTGTATTTACAGCACTGAAAAATAAAATCCAGTGTGCCAGGTAAAACAATGGTCCCATGACAGCACCACTGACAACCCCACCTGTGCTTTGGAGTAACTATTTCTTAAGAAAAGGAGATTCTTATTCAGTGTTTGGCCTATATGTTGAGGCAGCAAGAAAGAAACTCAAGTAGAAGGGTAAGGTTGAGAAGTCTTGAAATTTCTTTTTGGAATATATTACTAATGTAAAATATTTGATTGGATCCTTTACTCATGTAATAAATTCTGTAAATAACACAGACTAAATTCAAGTCTCTATTTGCTATAAGTTTAGATTCAGAACAAAGATATAAGTTAAACACTGTTTAAATGGTGTCTTGTGGCATGGCTTTTCAAAAAACCAGAAGCCATATTTAGCACAGTACCTCATGGTCACAGTTCCCCTTGGCTCACATGGAAGCTATTAATTGCCCAACACCTCTGAAAACCAGGTCTGAATTGTCTCCGTCTGGGACCCAATAGATGAATAAATACATACAGTACCAAATGAGAAGTGACCATGAAAACCTTGGCCTCCCAAAGAGAAAATCACAGTAGTTTATCCCCATGCTTTGGCTGCACACCTTAAAAACAAACTAAAGAAATATTAAAAACAAGATTGGGGTGGGCAGAGACCTTGCTGCTGGCTTTTTAGGTGCTGAAATAGAGCCAACAGAGCAGCACAAGGAATCTTCAAGAAGCCAAAGTGTTATTAATTATTATTATATTTACGTGCTAATGCTGGTAATCTTAAGTAACTGTTTGTGAGAATGTTTCAGCCTGGCTGAATCCAGAAGTATTGTGTAGATGCAGTAACTGTCAAGAATATGAGCTGTGGAACAACAAAAGCCACCTGCATTGCTCATGAAGGTCTGGAACCAAAGCACCGGAAAGACGGGGTTACATGCCAAGAAAAGAAAAATCCATTCTGTATGTTCTGCATATGGACCGAGGCATGAGGCCCATAAAGATGAAAAGCTGCCGCTAATTTTAGTGGGATGTTTCTATGACTAATGGGCCGTGTCAGTTATAAGTCCTCTGGACACACCACAGTGCCTGCTCAGAGCTGAAGGAGAGTTTGATTCCCACATGGATACCCTGGAAAACTGGCATTCCCACGAACCAGTGTGTACCTTTAAAATGATGCTGTAGCAATGGTGATGAAAATAAAACACAGTCAGATCCTGTGCTTTCATGGCTGGAGGCAGCAATCAGCAGATCGTCACATTGCCAGAGCTGACTTCATTTGCTCTTTGGCAAATCTGTGCAGCAAATCTTAAATCCAGGTATTATTATTTTCCGTCAAAATTCCAGCAACTGACATCTCTTGCTACTTTTCAAGTAGCCCCTAGTGACTCACCAACACTAAAGGACTTTGCCATATTTGCAGGAGCACAGCCACTAAAAATAGTCAAGCATGTGCCTACAAGATGGCTTAGTCTGTGCAGGGTTATAAAACACACACTGGACATGTGATTTGCTTTGCTGTCGTATTTTCTGAGTTGTGAGCAGCAAGCTGCCAAAATAGAATTCATTTACTGATTTCTTCAGAGCTGTAAGCTTAAAACTGGTTTTTCTGTTATTAATTTATGTCATAGAGTCTCAACAGCAATTTAATTTGAAGCCTCAGAGTGGGGGAAAGCCAGCTACTGATGTCTGCAGGCTGGTTGAATGTGTGCTGGCAGAGGGCTGGAGTCAGAAGCCGGGCTGGTAACTGCTTCAAAGAAGTGGCTGCTCAATCCTCAGACAGTCTGAGCATTTTCCTTCAGCAGGTGACATAAGAACTGGAGCAGAAGTCATGCAGATGCTGTACCTGAGAGTTATGTGGCCAACTTGGTATAAACAAAAAACAAAATACTACTGCAGTGATTGAAAAAGCCACAATAACATTTTCTCCTTCAGAGAAACAGTTCACTTCTTTCCAGGTTTATACTTGACCATATGGAAAGGGGCTCAAACACTTTAAAATCTAGAATACATGCAGCAAAAGTGTTTGAAAGAAGGTGACTGTTAAGAAATTATTTGTGTCCTTCCTTCCTTCCTTCCTTCCTTCCTTCCTTCCTTCCTTCCTTCCTTCCTTCCTTCCTTCCTATATGGTGGTGTCTTTTTTAAACATACCAAACCATGAGCAGGAGAAAATACCACTGTCACAGATGTACTCACATACTTCTAAAACCTGTGATGTCTCTCTAAAGAGTGTTAAACCTTGCATCTGACTATTCTGCAGTCTTTATCCACTGAAACTTTATTCCTGTGTATAGAGTTTTGAAATTATTCCTTCCAAATCCACAAAATCTATTGACCAGAGAGCACTGTGATAATATGGTCCCTGCGATTCCAGGCATTAATGCACCCTTTCTTATATACAGTAAATTAACACGGCACATCAGAGTTTATTTTTAATGTAGTTTCTTAAATTTGATCATACAAATCAGTTTTGACAGGAGCTTTTCACAAAAAATCTCTGCCACTTGAGAATTTCAACTCAAACATCAATGTGGAAATCCTAGTGATAAAAATAAAAACTAAAATAAATAAAAAGAGAAATGAAACCTCAAAAAAAATCAAGAAACCCAAATCCTGTATGCTAAATAGAATTAATATAATAGGACTGGATTTTTCTGCTACTTGCAAGAGTTCCTGGTGAAGCCCCTGCCCCTGCTCTAGAGAAGCTCTGGCAGTGCCACTTGCTGCTGGCTGCACCACGGTCACCACCACTGGGGTAGAAATTGCCCTTAGAAGCAGCACTAGTGTCAGCTCAGGCAAATTCCTGTGTTACTCTGGAAGTCAAGAAAAATTACCAATAAAGATTAGATGGTGAACTAACCTACATTTTTGAGCATCTAAAGGTTTTCTTGTTATGGTTATGTGCGCATCAGTTTACTTTTTCTCAGTATTTTCATTCCAGTTATTTTCTTCCACTTCATTAAACTTCCCAACAGGCCAGAAATTCCTCAAAATGGCTCTTCCAGATCAAAATCAGAACTCTTGTTCTTTCTGCAAGCATGCCAGCACACCACAGTGTATTCTATCTGAATTTTTCATGGCTGTGCTTTTGGAAAAAAATTAAAACTAAGGAGTAAGAGGTAATTTCAAACATCTACTAGTTCCAATGCCTCCGTGGCAGGGGGAATCCTATCAAGCCCCATAGACTTATAGAGGTCCAGCCGGAGCAGCAGATCCCACACAAGTTCAGGTTTGACTGGGAATTTATAATTCCCACAACCGTGGTCCTTCCTTTTTGGCCTTAGCTCCAAAAGAAGATCCCTCCTCAGCAAAGCCAGTCTTCTGCCTCATTTCCTTCCCTTCCAACATTTAGGAATTGCCTATTCCTATGCTGTTCTTACCATCCATCAGCCAGATGGACCCCAGCCCCTTCAAATGCATTTTGCCAGGAAACCTTACTCACTAATTCCCTGCTCTCCTTGTGTCCAGGGTAGAAGTTTTGCTGGCACTTCTCCTCCTGCCAACAGATTTTAAACGCAATCACTCCATAGTTGCTGTGGCCAAAACAGCCACGAATCACCACTTCACTTATGAGACCATCTCTGTTAACAAGCAACAAATCAAGGAGGGCATCTTTCCTAGTCTCTTCCAACCCAAAGCATTCCATGATTCCATGGCCTTTAAAGAAAAAAAAAAACAAGCACACTTGCTAGTTTGCATTTCCTAGTTGGGGTGGAAGGACTCCTTCCTAATTTTCTGAGTAGATACCTAAATCTGAAGGTGTCATTCTGGGTTCTCTTTGTCCAATGGAGATGAAATAGGTGGAGTTCTGAAGGGAACAATTACATTTTAATATCTACTTGTCAGCTGAGTCACTTTGCACCCTAGAAGTACTTACTCTGACCCACTGGGCACAAAGGGAGCACAGAGTGACCAGCCTTGCTGTAAACCTTCAGGCCACAGATGGCTGCCTGGAGCTTGATGGATGCTGGTACCTCACACCACACCAAATTGTGATGAGTGGGGCACAGAGAACATAGGAACCTCTGCTTTAGTCTCTGCTTGCAAAACTTTGCTCTTACTCCTGGTTCCTACTCTGTGAAATTTTTTTTTTGCCCAATGTATCATGGGGATGAAGTGCAGCCAATTCTTTACTTTGAGGAGAGACACAGGGAAACCTAAGGAGCTATTGCTGAAGTCCCAAAGGTGACCACAGTTATTGGTTTAATTTTCTTTTAGAGCCTTCACATATGCAAGCAGATACAGGGTGCAGGTGGTTCACACAATGCCATTTTCAGCATGCTGTGAGAAGACAAGAATGGTATCATGGCTATTACTCGTTTCTATTTCTTGTTTATTAATGTGCCTGACCTATGGGCTCTCTTCCTCTCACCATGCCCAATTTATGTGCATATAACATATTCATGGAAACCCAAAGTGTATCATTTGCTGCCAGCCAGCCTACATTGAGTAAGTACAAAAAGGAGACTACATTACAGTGTGGGAAGTGTGGTATCACAAATGTGTACAAAAGTAAGGGCTCACCTCATAATTCATGTGTGAGGGAATGAATATGACACAGCTAAGATTTTTATTGTTAATTTTTTGCAAGCACATTTTAATTGCTAACAGGCAGGAGCGGTGGCTATGTGTGGTCCCTCTCCCATCTTCCACTTTTGGCGGTTGGAGGGTGTTGGTGAGGAATTTGAGCAGATCTTGATGTTCTCGAATCACCCCCCTAACAGTCACAGAGATGGAGCTGTTAAACGAGCTAAACTTGCCAGCTCCCTTCCAGCTGCAACCACAGACCTGATGTCTCTCAAGACAGCATCCCCGCCTCCTCAGAGCCAACATATAATGCCTGATCAGAGCAGAGCCCACTTCTCTGGTGTGTTATGACAAATCTGGTGCCTTATCAGCTACAAACCTGGTCCCACTGCTGTCAGCCAGGGAGTTGCCTACATAATCTTTGATGAAGAGGATTGAAATAGATGTTGCTGATTAAAAAAGCCTGCTTTGATTCTGTTTTAAGTGTCTTGTATAGTGAGTTTTCCAATTAAACGTCAGAACCATAATGTACCATAGGCATTGTAATTGCAGTTACAGATGTTTCTGACTTGTACAAAAGATTTCCTTATGTCTTGTAATATGGCATACTCAGTTTGAAAAACAAACCCTTTACTCAAACCCTTAACTTTTTTTTTTTTTTTTTTTTTTTTTTTTTTTTTTTTTTGTGCATGGGATACAGAAATGTCCTTCAGTTTCAGCTTTTTGTTTGTTTTGCACTGAGGTCAAAATCTTTAAAGATTTCTTTTCTCTTATTTTTTTAGGAGAAAAATATAGAACTAAAAACACAAGGCATCATAAGTCAGTAGTAATGGCCGGGAATTTTAATGGTATTTTCCAGCCTGGAGATAAAGCTAAAAGCAAAAAAAGAGGTTTTCTCTTCAGTGGTTACCTCTGATTTTGAAGAGCCCAATTAGCTCTAGCCTAACCAATAAGCACATGAATAGCTTTGAGAAAGCTGGTGAAGCTTTGGCTGTCACACTGAAATACACTTATGAACATATTTCTACTTCTTGTGGTTTTATGGTTTTCAGCAATAAGCCTCTTGAATTCAGTTATATTTTTGCAAATTACATAAAAAATTAGCAAAATACTTTCTTAATGTCAAAAAGATATAATAATCAGAATGTAATCTGATGTGGTGTGGCAGTATAAAACCAGTCTTCCAGAAAATTGATTCCAGCAAGCAGTAGTCCTGGGAAGAGATTCTACCCACCCCTCCATTCTCCAGCTGATGTCATACATAGCCTTTTCAAGATTTAAATGGAGAAATTATCAAACACAGTGGTTCTTTTTTTCTTTTTACTTCTTCCACTTCTTTCTTTTCTTTAAATTAAAGTAAGTGCATCACTGAAAAAACAATTATTAAGAAAAGCAAAAGTAAATTATATTTGGTGTTCCCTGTTGTACACATCAGAAATTTTAATGTAAACTCAGAAAAACCTTTCCCTTTTCAATTTTTGGTCATGAGAGTGGTGAATACATTAGAAATCCTGAACAGCAGCAGTCTGGCTGTAGGCCACATACCCACAGGACTTTTCTGAATGAAGAGAAAGAACAAAAAAATAGTTAAAAGAAGAGATAAGCATTATGTGAAATGCAAATGCCAGTGCACAAGCTGACTTCACACCTGAGTTATCCTGATAGACATCCTCTGTCTGTGAAATCCAGAAACAGGATGTGACAAATGCTTGGCATGCATTGAAGTGACTCAGAAACAACACTGTGGCCAGAGTTTGATATTCCTAACATGAAAGATGGGTTATAGAGGTATCATTGTTGAGAATCAGGTATCTTCTTCCACCTTGGTGGGAAAGCCTCCATTTAAATCACTTTTAGTCCATGGTCTGTGGGTTTTTTTAGCTCTAAAGGAAGAGCTTGAGAGAGAACAACTGTCTGTTGAAAGGCTGCAGATGTATAGTCACCACAGATATAACTGCTTTAAGCTGAGGTTCTTCCTTTACTAAAGAGAAAATAAGGGCAAAGGTGTGTGAAGGGAGAGTTTACACATTCTTCCTTGAGTTCATTATGTTTATAAAAGAAAGCAGAGCTTTGTGGACTGTGAGTCTTGGAGATTCTGAGAACATTTGTTTTATATGCTGATCCAAATGCTTGCAGTTATGGTATATCTATGCATTTCAATTCCATCAGCATTCATAAAGCAGCTAGATATCATCCACAGGACTAAAATACATAGCTGAGTAGAACCAGGACTGTTCTTTGACATAGCTCAGAGATGTTTTGAAAGGCTGAAGTACTGTCATCTTCTTCACAGCTGAAATGCACAGGTGGTTCACTATATATATATATCTATATTTATATATATAAGTATGTACATTACGGGCAGACAGCTCAGGGGGAGTACATTCAGATGTGAGTATTAAAATGTCTGTTTCAGTGTTAATGAAAGCTATTTCCACTTCCACTTGAAGGTATTGCCATATATGTGAGAAATTATGCGAGGAAATCTGCGTGAGCAACTTATACCTCATGTTTAAAACCATCTACAGAAGCCCTAATTATATTTGCAGTATTTACACTTCATATCATGCTTACTGGGAGTACAGACATTTAATTGACAAGGAAAACATTTAACAATGAGAAAATCAGAAATTTATACAGTTAAATATGGCAGACTAGAATCTACAAGGTTAATATTTTCTGCCTTATTTGGCCTGAGTTTTGGTTGAGCCACATTGACACGTAGTAAAAAAAATGAAGCAATTGTAGCTAGACATGAAGGAAGATTCCCTTACACATATTAACAAATAACAGTACCAGAATATATTCTAGAGAAGTCTGGTACCTTATTATTCTCTGAAAAGCCACTTCTTTAAAACTAATTTAATTTTTACTGTACTGAACCTGTGTGCAACAGAATCAGAATGGCATGAATGACATCATCATTGCCTAAGTTTCCCTTTCTTCTTCTTCTGTAGTCACTCTGTGAAAAACTCTGCCTTGCTCCCAATTTGAGGACTCGTCTATGCTCCAAAGCCACCAAATAGTACTGAGGCTCAAAAATTACCAGATGCTAACCAAGGACAGTGACCAAGGTGGCTGCTGTTACCTGTGCCAGGGGTTTTCTTTGGTCCGCAGGTAGGAAGGAGAGGAAGATGATAACCCAGGAGGAGGTAGGGCCCTTGCAGACAGCGTGTACCCACCCTAAGGTGAGCCTGCAAATGGAGTTCAGCTCACCTGGCATCTCTGAACTCTGCATCTCTGCAAAGTTTCTGCAATGCACAGTGGGGAGAACAAGGGTGCGCTTCCCCTGTTCTCCTGGGTTCTGAGGGTGCCTGTCTCTCCCCATCCACAGCCAGAGAGTTCGTGTGGGTTTCTTAGGGGCCACACCTGGTGTGGGGCAGGGCTGGAGCTCCCCGGCCGCCCCGCTGCTCCCGCCTGTCCCGCAGGGCGCTGCAGCCCTGCAAGGAGCTCGGCGCGGTAACTGGAAAAAGCTCGTCGGCTGAGCCTCCAGAGGCAGCTTCCTTGCGCTGGTAGGCAGGAGGCGCCATTACACAGCTTGTGAGGGGGAAGGAGCGAGCAGGCGAGCGGGGCCGGGCGCGCCCGTGGCTGCCAAGCCCCCGCCGGGGCCCGCGGCCCGGCCCGGGGCAGCACCGCCGGCAGCTCACACGCTCCGGTCACCACCTCCAGCTCCAAGGAACAGCTGCTTCCCAGCTCCTGGCCTCGGAGGAGCAGGGGGAGGCCTCAGCCCGCAGCAGCGCAGCCTCGCCCGGTGTCTGCCAGGTGCGCCCCGGCCGCGGCTCCCTCAGCCCGGGCCTGCTCCGCCGCGGCCCCTCGGCAAAGGATTCCAACAGATCGGCAACCTGCCGATCATGAGAAACGCATGTGAAAGCATCGCGTGTGCTGCTTAATGTGCGCTTTTAGTGTTTGAAGTCCTTCAGCGCAGGCGATAATTCTGATACTAGCACAGGCGTTGCCCCCGGCAAAACGCAACCGAATGCGGCACAGCTGAGCTGCGGTGGGATTCTGTCCGCTAAGCTCCAGGGCTCCAGCTGCTCTTCTGCCTCCTGGAAAACTTGTCTCTCTTTTCTATTCTTTTCATTTTCCAGGTAAATGAATTAAATGGAAACTTCCCCTTCTTTCTCAAAATAACAACAGCAGCAGCGAAAAAAAAGCTGTAAGAAATACAACAACGAAACGCACCACCACCACCACAAAACAAACACAACAACAAGAAAAACAAAACAAAACAATAAAAAAATCTATGGTGTTTTCATTAAAACATCAAAATCTTTTGGTAAAAAAAAAATTGAAAAATATGTTTGAAGAGTTCTTTTTAAAATTCATATAGTATGTCTCAGGGAGGAGAAGGGAAGGACAGACGAGAAAAAGAATGAAAGAGAAAAAATATGGGGGGGGGGAAAAGAGGTTGAATGGAGAGGGGGAAAAAGGAGAAAGAAAAAGAAAAAAAGATTTTTAAAAAAGAGAGAAGAGAAACTGGTATTTCCTGCAAAACTTTGTTTAAAAAGAGAAGTAATGTTCAGCTGAAAATAATTCAACAGCAGCAATAAAAAAGTAACTTTAGCAAGTAGTTAAACCACATAAATAAATTTACTCACCTGCATGGCATGATTTCCTTGTCTGAGCAAAGTTTATGAACTGCTCATGTGTCAGTAGGATGGATTCCTGGTAAAGAACTGATTTATTTCAGTGAGTAATCCTAACACAAATTGGGTATAAGATCAGAATAGGTGTCTGGCTTCAGTGATTCCTGATTTACATCATTAGCCAGCAGAACTGAACTCTGACATTTCTCCTTAAACATGCTTAGTATTAAATGAAACTGGCTTGTTAGAACTAATGTTCACTGCTGCACGGAGATAATACTAAACTCTGCCCTAACATGTATGTACATTAACCCTGATGATCCTAAAGGGAAGCTGAACTTGTGCATGTATCAGAGGGCAGAATTTACCCCTGTACTTACAGTAACTAGAAATTTCAATTAGATGTCTGGCACATGATGGATTTTAAACTGATTTCTGAATAAAAGCAAGCGCTTTACTGGCTTTAGCACTCAGCCAAAGCAATTGGAAAGAATGTATAAACTTTACCTTTTGCCTACTCCATCTGCCTGTGCCTTGAGAGTTGCCTTTGCATAAACCTTACTTGCGTATTTGTTATCTACTCTACAGGCACGCTGTGAGCTTTATTTTCCTTTCAACGCCAGCCACCATCGAGCCTAATAAGAACTGGCATTATGTTGAGTTTTTCTAAAATAATACTGGGGTTGAGGCTTATGTTTAGGGATGACAGTAAAACCCAGCCAAAGCTATGTTCTGAAGAAGCTCAGGAAGGCACAACATGGACGAGAGGAGTTCAGGGCTGCAGGAGAAGTCACCCCTTCGGCTGCCTGGTAGCAAAACTTGGTGTGAAGGACTCGAGGACTTGCAGGGGGTATGTTTTGCTCAGTGGAGTTTCTCCCTGGCCGGTGGCTCAGAGCTCCTCGAGGGTTTGGAGGCTGCGGGCTCTCCGCTGGCCCCCGGAGGGAGCTGCAGGCTGCCGCAAGCTCCGCTCGCCGGGCCAGGCACCGGCACGGGATGGGGATGGGGATGGGGACGGTGCGGGTAAATCACTGCTGTGACCAAACAGCCCGCGGTGGGAAAACAGCAATCCAAAAACCGACGAGGAATTCAAGGTCTTTTTCCACCTACAGCTGAGAATGTGTTTGATAAGCAACACCTAAAACATGTTAGGAGGGAGACAGTTTGTTTGCTTGAGTGTGACTTTCTTGGCAGCAGGATTTCTCCCTAATTTATAACCATTATGTAAACTTCTGACTTCCAGATTCACACTGTGAAAATATTCAAGATGAACTAATCAGGGTGGAAATCTGAAATTGTTTCTGCATGGTTTATATCCCCCATCTGGCAGCACAGAACAAACAGTACGACCCTGATGGTGTTTACATGAGTTACCTTGTTGGAGGAAATGATTGTACTTAGAAAATCGTCCTTGCTCAAGGAATGTAACAACTTGTTGGCCTAAGCAGGGCTTTATATCTTTTCAATCTCTTTTTTTTTTTTTTTTTTTTTTTTTTTTTATTATTATTGTATGGGTTTGAGGAGGGGGAAGTTACTAACTGTGAATTCGAGCTTTCACACCACATCTGTCTTTTAACTACAAGACAAATTTTGGTTAAATGTTCAAAAGTTACAATTGGTCCATTGGATTACACTCTATCGAGATCAGTACTGGGGAGCATTCTCAGAAATCTTGATTATTATTCTTATTACCTATTTAGTGTGACTCTTTCCCTCCCTAAAAATCTTGGCTGTCAGCAGTTTCAAGTGGCTGTGTAAATGCCGTATGCTTGGTCAAAAAGCATAAACGTGCTCTGTGATTTTCATTTTGCTGCACCCTTAAGTGGAGTTTCGCTACAGCAAAGTTTATTATGGCCAGTTTTCATGGTATTTGGTTGGATTTGCAGTTCTGTCACTCACCAAGGTTTTCTTTCAGGAAGAGTTAAAGAATAGAATATTCTCTCTCTATATATAGAAAGAATATATATAGTATAGCTTGACAAACACTAATAATGATAATAAGACAAATTCGTCTTTGTGAGCTATGGAGTTTTCAGCAACTTTAGAAGAGAAATTTTGTTTTAGTCATTGCCTTGTAGTGCAGAATATTTTACATCTTTGTAACAGCTCTGAATCTGCATCCAGAAGTGTTTCAGAAAAAACATAAATGCATAACATTATACCGTGAGAATTTATAACCCTAAAAGGTAATTGTTTTCATTACAGAGTGGTCATTTAAGTTAGAGTTGTTGCACAAAGTTATCATGGGGAAAACAACATGTCTTTTTTTTAAACCTAAAATAAATGAGGTCTTGTGTAGTGAACCGTTTAAATTTTTTTGGCTCTAGTTTGTATTATTCTGTAGTTTTCAGTTGGCCTTCTAGTGATCATTGTGAATTAATGGGATATGACTCTGTCATGTGAGCTTTCCAAAAAAATGATGGAATTACATTAAATTTATTTTACTATGAATTCCATCTATGTTCTCCCAGAAAAATTCCTGGACACAAATAATTTTAAAAACAACAAAACTGGCTTGTCTTTCAGGCTGAAAATTATTTTCCAAACACTTAAATTCATAATTAAAAAGTGGGTTTTCTTTCATCCTAATATAAGGAGCCAAGAAAATGAATACTTTGCATTAAAATTTTGGCAGTTTTTATACAGTTATTTCTTAGTCCAAATCAAATTTATATACTAAATGATTTACATTGAAATTTTTTAATGTTTCTTAGCTTGAAGGTTTAAGATTATTTGAACGAAAACAACATATCCAATATTCCAAAGTGACTTTACATTAAGACCTGGTTACTAAATAAATTATATATTTAATTTGGAAATTTCTTTAAACTTTTCTTTTAATGAAAGAAGTGTTCTGTGTTGGAAGGAGTTGCTGCTGTATAAGGAAGTAAAAGAAGTGGATCCTATAGCAAAGCAAAAGTATCATTGACATTTAAGGAAACAGAATTAAGGTCAAATAATATAAAGAAAAAAGGGGAGATTTTAGACATATGAAAGAAAAACTTATTTCCTGAATGCATTGTAGTGCTAGAGAGAGATCCTAAGGGTGTTTGAACATGACAAACTTTAGGAGCTGGGAGACGTGCAAGGACATTGTGAGCATTTTAAAAAAAACATATCCAGTTAATTTAAAAGATCGAATTACGTATTACTTACTAGAATGCAAGGAACTAAAAAGAAAAGATATTTTTTGGAAGTACTTTTTGCCTTGTTCATAGGTCTAATGTGAAGAGTGCAGATTTTTCTTTTTAATCTTTTTTTTTTTTTTTTTTTTTTTTACAGACAGCTGAACGGCAACTTATTTTGAAACTTCAAGGGCTATTTTAAAGTACATAGTAACGAAATAGATTTTAGATTTGTTGACATGAATACTCTTATCATTGCTTACAGGAAATATAAATTTTATCGGGAGAGAAAACCTGGTGAATGTTGAATAATATCTAAAATAATATGGTAGAATGAGTGTTAATTTCAAATCCTTTACATGAGGAAAAAAAAAAAAAGGAAAAAAGTGAAGGTAAACTGCTGTTTAACAGCTTCCCACTGTTATATAAACTTTCAAACAACCATGAAATGTAGGTCTCTGGACATCACTTAAAAGAACCACAAATAAACAGAGGGTCGTACCACACTTCTGTTCCCTAATGTGTAACTAAAAGGTTTAGCTAAGAACAGAAAGTGTCTAAAACTCCTTTTTGTTTATCTACTGCCTTGTGTACCATAAACACAAATAAGCAAAGCAAGGCTGGAAAGGGGAGGTAGGATGCTGCCTGCCTGTGAATAAGGCATGGAGGAGGTAAAAAGCCTGTTAATGTCTCTGGAGGGTCATCTTACCTTTGTGCATGCAGCAGGCTGGGACATTTATGTAGCAAAGAATCACCTACTTAAAATATAAGGATGCTGCACTTAACACTCCCGTACCAGAACATCTCTGGGGACTTGTACATCTTTCATGGAAATTTGCTGAAGTGTGACTGTTTAGCAATTACTTGGGACTTAGAATAATGGTGTTCTTTTAACAGAGCAAAACGCAAGTATGGCTGTTGCATCTAATGTACCTCCAGCTTGCAAGGCTGTATCTACTTCAGACTTGCTGATCAGGACCAGAAATTTGTAGTGGTCCTAAATCATACAAAATTCCTCTGAAATTGAGGGTGGCCCTGTAAAAGCTGGAATTTCCTCCTGTGAGGAAGTGTTGATACCTCTGTTGTTACTGGTGCTGCATATGCCGAGCTGGGGAGAACGGCCTGCTCTTGGGGAGAAACCCAGCTCTGGTGATGGCACACTACCATCTCACACTACCAAACTCACTACCAGAAAAAAATAATAATCTGTTACCTGCACTGATGTAAACTAAGAATTATGCAAATTATCCAGAAGTATACCTGGGCAGAAGGATTTATTTTCTCCAATGACAATACTTGCAATATTCTTATTGTTTGACACCAAAATAGTTTAAATAAAACAATGCAAATAAAACCTGGAAAAGTAATTTTATTTGAGTTTTGCTCCAAAACTATCCAACCTTTTCCATATCCCTCATAAAAAAAAAAATAAAAATTCTCACCTTTGGGGATTTCATTTCATTTTCACTTTTGTTTTAGCAAATAAAATATTTAGGTCATCACAATGATGAGCGACAGCATAAATACAATAGCTCACTGAATGTAGCATATTTAGGAGAAAAGTGGGGCCTCTAGTTCAGACAGAGTAATTAATATCTATTGGGGTATAGGCTTCCTTGAAGTATTCATTATGTGAAATGAGGTACTTACATGTGCAGCAATTAAGTTGATATATATGTGTGTATTATTTATTTATTTGTGTAACGTGTGTGTGATAAATTACCAGTATGTGGACATACTTTGAAACCTGTTCCTAATCTCAGTGCTGGTCATGTAACCCAAGAAGGAATGAAGACATAGGCTCGAGTGATGATGGTTATACAGCACCCCAACAAGAGCAAGATATAGCACAAATGTCATTACAGCCTGGGGCTGCACACAGAATGTTGGGACTGCTCACGGGTTTCATTTGGGTGGTAAAAAAATGTGTGCATGTGTGTGTGTGTGTAGCAAGGATGAATCAAAGGATCCATATGCTCCCTTTGTTCCCATTTACAGGAACATTTCATGGCAGGAGCTCACTGGTGGCTTTTCCAGAGCAATGTGGTAGGTGGGAGACTATGCAAAGGGTTACAAGCTGTAGAATGAAGTCAAGAGCCTGCAAGTGACCCAATAATAATGCAATTTGCAGAAGGAGTATGTACAGGAACAGAAAGGAAAAAATATATTCCCCATCTGGGCAGTTATTGAACATTTTTGACTGTGGAACACGCAAAGTGGGGTGGAGCAGAGATTTTCCTGGCTTGCCTTCCACATCAATCAGTTTGTTGGGAATTGTGCACAGCAAACACAGTTGTGCCACTCTGAAAAAGACAATGGATCAGAGAAACAGCAACAACATTTTTCCAAAATGACTGGTGGTTCTGGGGTCTCGTTGGACATACTTTGAAGCTGTCACACTTTCAGGAAGCACTGAAGCCCTATTCTCTGAAACTCAGGCCCTCTCAGTCAACTGAGGGCAAAACACATTGTGTTTAGGAAGGCTTTGAGAGAGGGACATGAAAATCTTCATCCGAGATAATTGTGTTCAGGGGATTTCTGTTGCTGCAGTAAACAACTGTGAGAATTCAAATCCTCTGTTCTTATTATTGATGTAAGTGATTTTCAACCAAACCAGAGAAATAGCACTACATTGCAAAACAGCAAAACAGAAAAAAAAAATTAAATTATAGATACCCTCTACAAGTTAAAAGTATTTAAAGTAATGTACTGATTTCACACCTTTTCTGTAAGAAGTAATAACACCCACAGCCACGTTTTAGTCATGAGCATGATTTTTAAATAAAATACACAGGTTATACAATATGGGAGATTTGCCACTGAAATGACTTTGTTTTGACTGTTGAATGGTATGTAGAAGGCTTAGGGCCCAAAATGGTACCTTTCACTTCTCAAATGCTTTACAAAGGTTTTTGTGGGTTGTCAAGATTGTAATAGAGTTTCACTTTTTGAAATTCAAGCTATTTTTTCTGATCAAAAACTAAAAAAAAAGAAAACCAAACCTAACCAAGCCAAAAAAACCCCCAAACCCAAAAACTGGTGTAAGAATATTAATGTCTAATTTAGAAGACCGTATTGGCCCAGGGCTAGCACTGGAGGTTGTTGAATTTTCAGTTGAATTTTTTTTTCAAGAAAAAGTAAGTTTTGTTGACATTTTTTAATTGGTAAAAAAAAAGCCAGGAAAAAAAGAAATTATTCTAAGTATCAAGGTTTCTTTTCAAAAGAAAAGCCCCACTTGTCTGCTTTTGTTTTTTCTTCCTTTTTTTTTTAGAAACTGAAAGCAGTCAAACTCCACTTTTATGATCAACGAAAAACAGAAAAAGGGAGAAATACTTTATCTTTCAAAAATGTCATCAATACATTTAATTATTACTGGAAGCTAAAGTCTCTGAGTGCTTGAATATTTTTCTTTTCCTTTCTTTCCTTTTACATACTTTTGTGTGTGTGTGTGCGTATCTGCCTTCACAAGGCTGTAAATTGTGATTAATCTCCCAATCTATCACCAGGATTGAATTACACTTTGTACTGTGCTGCAAGACTAATTAATTTAATAGTCTTATGTAAGTGCAGTCTAGATGTGGTAGTTTTGAGCCTCCTCCCACATTTTGAGACTCCAAACTGAATCTGAAACTTTTTAGGTTCATGTTCTGGACAAGCCTGAGAACGTGCCAGCTCTGGCTGCTGTGGGCTGTGCATGCTTAGCTCTGCCAGACATTATTTGGGTTAGTCAAGCAGAAGGACAAGCACACATGTTCCTTCCTCACCCATCCTCTCAGTCCCATGTAAATGCCCCCATTCCTAAGAGATCCTTTCTCGACTATATTGCTATAACTAAGCTAAATAGACTTTCCAGCTTACTGTCTTCTCCTCATGGTCCAGACACCTTCAGTTCTTTGAGCTTTGAAAATGGTTGGGCCAGAAGCAGTAACAGCTCCTCTGGTCTGTTATATCACTGTAGTTGTTTTATGTGCCAAACTTTAAGGAGCTTAAAATAGCACAGTGACTTGTGAAACGTTCTTCCTCATCAACTCAAAGAAGTCACCAGAGAGGTAGAGGTAGGAATGAATTGAACCCAGAGTATATTTTACTGTAGTATTCCTATGCAAGCAATGAAAAGTCATAATATTGGAAGAGTAAAATTCTTTACTCAGGGAAGGAATTAAATTCCTCTTTCCATGCAAAAACGTGCATGTGCACATCTGACCTTATTTTTTGTAGCACCGATGTATATTCTCTCCATGTTCTGATATCCATTTCCAAAATGACAGAGCTGGTTTTGTACATATTATGTTCTGTATTTTCTAGCGTTGCTATTGGCTTCCTGCCCATTGTGGATGTCTATTTGCACTACTGGTTTTGAGTGTGTAACTTTTTATTTTCTTTTTTTTTTTTTTTCTTTTTCTAATTTACATACCATGAGCTTTTACTCAGGTAGAAATCCTGGCCTGGGTTTTTCCACAGCCCTGAAACTCATGAAGCAAAGAGGACATTCATGATATGAAGACAAAAGCAGAGCTTCCAGAACAGACCAATGGATGTCTTCACCCTCTGTACATAGCTTCAAGCTCAGGACAATGAAGTGGATTCTGAAGGTATCCTAAGCCAGTTTGGAATGATTCCTAATTTCTCTGAAAGCTAAATTAGCTTCCTTGCGCTGTCATGGTGAGACCAATGTCACCTAAAGCACAGGGATACCACTGCCTGGGTTATCTCAGCTGCATCAGTCAACAGCTTTACAGTTTTGACATTTGGGAGAAACAGTTGTAAGATTTTAATAAGAGCAGACACTTACCACCCCCAAGTAGCCAAATGGGCTAAAAATATCCCTTGTTTTGGTATTCCTAGGTTTCCTGAGGTTAGTGATATGTTTAATTTGCTGTCCATTTGAATACAGGAACTCCCTTGACAGATTCTTGACAGTGGAGAGTTTTGTTAATGGTAAGGTTTGAATCAAGTAACATTCCCACTCAATCCCCTTCTTTAGCTGTCCTCAACACTATATAGCTTACATTTTGTTCATAAAATGAGGGGCAACAAAGATTCCAAGATTTGACAGGTTCTCTGTTTTTCTTTATTTTTAAAATAGAACTATTTCCCAATAATTTTCTCCTATTAATTTATTCTGCTTAAGGCAAAAAGCCCCAAGCAAGCAGGCCCCCTCAAAACAAAACACCAACAAAACCCCACAACAAAACCCTATATTTGAAGAATACTTTATAGCCCTCATGAACTTTTCTTTTTAGGGTTCTCTAATTCTCTTATATTCCTTTCTTACTGATTATAGCTTCATGCCCTTTGCTTAGTAAAATGTTCAGGATGAATGACAATGGGCTGACTGTGGGAATTGTGGCAGAATATGGGCCTTTGTTTCTTGTTCCATTTTAGGAGCTGTACTCGCAGCAGCCACACTGCTGAAGATGTAATTGTTTCTGAGACCAGCAGCTTCTGAGAGATGAATGTATGTCGTTTGCACATCAACTTTTTTCTAGTAGTCATGTATTGAACATCTAGATGAAGGGCTGGATGGGAAAGAAAAAGTAATATTTTAATTTATATTAAACTTGCTTCCCTCGCATGAGATGCATCTTACCTTTCATATGGAAAATGTCTACCCCAAACATTCTTTTCTCATTCCTACTTGGGATGCTCCAGAGCCACATTTTCTACTAACGGTCCAACTGATTAACCTTGTGAGTTAGTTAAAACATCCCTGTTCACTTTAGCAAAATGAAAGCTTACTTTGTCAGTGGATTAAAGATCCAGGAAAGTGTCCTCAACATTGGTCTGCAGGTACAATTTCTTTTGGGGAGGTTCAACAGCAGAAAAGCTGGATGGAGACCAGCCCTCCCCAGGTGGAGACACTTACCTGAGAAGAGATGTGGAAAACAAACAGAGCCCAGTCTTTTCAAGCTAAACAGTTCTATGATTCCATATGAGAGAGAGGAATTAGCACAGAGCAATGAAGATCTGGAGAGCAAAGGCCTGAGTAGTCCCTGAACTGAAAGCAAGGTTCAGCACTCTGACAAATCCCCTCATGTCTGTACCAGGTGCTTTCACAGCACTACCCTATGCAGTGTGCATGCACTTCACAGGGGTTTCTGCACCCCATCCACGGCTTAGCCAGTGTAAGCCCTAGAGAGAGGGTCTGCACATGGTTTGGGAATCCCTGGAGGTACCTCAGACAGTTGTGCAGCAATGAAGGGTATTTGTGTAGAAGCCATATGATGTCTACAGGTCAACTACTATTTGCAGTCAGGAATTTACACACAGGGTTTTGGTATTCCCACTGTTACTCTTATCCCCCAGTCAGCTACAAAATATTCTGGAGTTTTAAGTGCTTTTAAAAACCCACATCTTTCTAATTTTTTAAAGTGGAGTTTTATGTGGGGGGAAAACCCCTTCTGGATATTTCTGCCACTCTTTTCTTTCACGGATTTCCTTTCACTTGGTAGGGTTTCTGGGAAGAGGCATTCAGAAATACAGTGTTCCTGTGCTGAGGTGTCTTAGTCATACAGGCTAAGTTTACACTACAGAGCAAACAGTCCAAGTGCCTGTACTCCAACCATAGGGCCAGCTGGCATTGTCATGACATTTAGATATTGCTAAGTTTTTTTTATTTCCAAAATGTGGACTATTTCAATCTGCCTGTTCTGAGGGGTCATTCTCCCATATTAACTTCTGCACTGTGCCAGGAAATTGTTTGGGAAATGCTAGGTGATTTTAACAAAACCATGCCAGGGACCATTCTTATAGTTTAACCATGTAGGTGGCAGAATTGCAGTGCCCAGAATATTCTCTGGCATACTCATAAAACAGGACTATCGTGTCCATAACTGGCAATATGATGCCTTCTTGCTTGCAAGCCAGAACTTATTTTTGGCAGTTCAGTTCCTGTGTATTAGAATTACATTTGAGATAAAGTCTAAAACAAGAACACAAGTTAACAGACTGTTTATCCCTCTTCAGTATTCACATATTTTGGGTAAGAAATTAGAGGCTGCCCTTTCGATTATTTGAGGTTTGATTTATGTTCTGAAGTTATTTGATCTGCTCTATTTCATTTTTCTTTTTAAAATAGACCCAAAGACCCTGACCCTCTTAAAAAGAAAGAACATTAGCTTGTGGTATTGCTGTACAAAAAGTAAACACCAGTTTTATGAGGAAAACGTCTTTGGGATGCATAACTATCGCATGCCAAAGACTGAATGTGGGATGCAGTGTGTGACAAAGATGCAAAATGAGGGACACAAAAACTATTCATCCAGTATATTTAAAATGTGGTGGGATCCAGTCCTGTAGTATAAATAAGTCTTGTTCTAACCTCAAAATAATGATTCTTTATTTCTGATATAAATGGTTGTCAACAAAAAAATTGTGGTATAACTTGTGTGGAAAGCAGGAATCTGAGTCTAAAATTAGATGCTGGAAAGGAATGTCTAAATATATGAGATCTATATCTATATATAGATATATATATATCATACCTATTTAGTTCTTGTTGTTGTTCATGAAAGTCTTAGTTTAGCAATGGCAACTGATTCTTTTACTTACTATATCACATATTTTCATTGACTCCTCACTAATATAAACTGGATGTCAATCTGAAATCAACCTGTCAAAGAGGAAATGAGGGACATGTGAGGCCACTCTGATTTCCACCAGTTGAGATCTTGGACTTTCCTCATTCCTTTTTTTTTTTTTTTTTTTTTAATTTCTCTTTTTTCTGTCTTTATTTTTACCTCTCCTTTTTATTTTAATACAAGATAGCACTTTAAATTCCCAGCAGCAAACTACAAATACAAACTGGTAAACTAGTTATTTTATACGAAGATGGTTTAACAGTGTTATTCATTATTTTGAATGCTACTGTACCTAGTCGCTTGGCTAAAGTAAGTCAATCAACTGGAAGACTTATTTATGTGCCTGAAACCTTGATGTAAATTGGAACTTGTAAGGAAGTGCTAATGCAGCCTCTGTTGTGATATAAGAGTGAAAGTGTGGTTAGTCGTGTAGCTAACAAGCAATTTCTGTGGCTGTTTTTACTAAGTTTATGGATTAAAATCCATTAGATGTGATAGTAATGACCTGCTTCTAATCCAGACAGATTTTATAGTTGTTAGCACCTCTGACTTTAGTGAAACAATTCCAGGATCAATGTGATGCAAATGAGAAGAAAATCAGGCTGCAAATGCTGCAGTTCTAATGAAACCCTTTTCCCTGATCCTGTCTCTGACCTCCCATACTTTATCTTCCAAGGATCAGCTTTGTGGTGTTAATTATGGGGTAAGTAAGCAGTTACTTCCTAGAGCAAATCAGCAAAAGTCCAGGTTTGCTCTAGAGGTCCCAAAGATCAGAGCTCTGTGTTTCTTCAGGTTTCAATTTACCAGGCTCAAAACACTTAAAAGCACAAGGAGGAGAGGCTGGGGAGTGATCGGTTTACAAGTGACCTGGGAGTTCAGAGTCTCCATCCCGTGAAATTACAGCCCATATAATAGGTCTTGTGCAGACAAAACTGCAACAAATTAACTCTAGCATCTTTTTTTGGGAGGAGAAAAACACCTCTGCTTTATCAGCAATTCCCAGGTTGCCCTTCATTGCAGCCCCAAACTCCTTCTTTCCAGGGGAAATGTTTTGGGCATGACACACATGCTTTGCTATTCTGCCAAGAAGGTGAACAGCATTTACCAGAGTGCCTTGGTTTGGGTCAAAATTCAAACCCCAGCCCTTCAAGAAGTGACGAGCACCAAGGACTTGTCTTACATGTGTAGTTAAACCAAACCTCATCACTCTCCATCTGTTACCACTCATATGAGTTCCCACCAAGTTTTCATGGTCAGAAAATTCTTCTGTGACTAGTATGAATTTAATGGCATGGTGTTTGAAAGACTTAGTGTAGGGTGAGCAGTGTTTTGTCATCACACATCATTCAGTGTGCTTGATGCCATCTTATAGGTGGGTCTGAGAATGTCTATGTGTCTACATTCTGTTAACCTACACCAAAACCATGAGTGTAATGACTGCCATATCTAGAGGAAATTGACAGAGACAGGTCAGAAGCACTGGTCTGTAACAAAAAGAATGTGCTTAAAAATGAAAGTGTTATCTGCAACACTTTTGTTAAGAGTTTCAGAAAACATTTTGTCAAGTCATGTTCATTTTTTGCTACCCCACATTTATTTTTGTAGATGTCAAGTCTGAAAAATATTTTATTATTTTACTGTGAGATCTGCCAACTTTGCAAAACCAGGCAGTTTTAATTCTGGGATTGAAAACTTACTGTTAGTTCCAGCACTGAATCCCATTACTTCTTTTCAATAAACTTGTATTTGTAGCTAGGGTGTGCTGCAGCAATCCTGAAGTTAGACTGCAAGCCAAAATTCAAGGAGGTTAATTTCATCTCTCCAAGAAAAGTACATTCAGAGGTGTACATAATCTGTAACAAGGAATTTAAACAAAGACCCTGGAGATTAAAGCATGTTGCCATCTCTGAGATTAGCAGTTGTTTCTAGGTCCTCACCTACTTGTGCAATATACTTGGCGGGGTTCCAGGGGATAACATCTCTCCATATAAAAATACCATATAAATAACATTAGGAATAGGTTTCGGTGGGGCTTTGTGCCGAGGATGAAATATTGTCTGGTGTTTCTATGTGTTTGGGGAGCAAAAATGAAACTAATTCTATTTAGAGAAACATTAAGGCCCAAAAGGACTAAGAAGAACTTAATTGCTGCATTTCTCTTGGGATACACCAGTCTGTTGAAACAGTGAGGTGAGCAGAAGGCAGAGTTGCACAGAAATAAGTTGGCCTTTTATGCAGGTGTTGGGAACCAGAAATATCTTGGTAATATTGACCACAACTGTGCAGATGCAGTGAATGTGCTTATCTCAAATCAATCAGTCATTACAACTAGATGATACTTTGCACTCCAGACATTTGAGCAGAGTTGTTTGACAGTCAGCTATGTAGGTTTTGTGACTTCTTACTATCTGTACATGTAGACACTAAAGAATATGCATGCTCTCAGAAGTCTCAAAGTCACTGGAGGAGAGGTGAAGGTTGTGCTTTGGCATGTAAAACAGCCATCTGCTTCTGCAGAGGCAGCCTTTGTCTGCCTGTCAGAGAAATTTAGAGATGGGGTAGGGGAGAGAAACTTTGCTAATGAAACCAGAACAGGATATCTCTTGCATGATAGTCATGCTGTGCCTGAGAGTTCTGCAGAGTTCTTTTTTGGACAGAGAGAAAGATCAAAGTTGCTTGGGAAATAAGTCCAGTGGATGACACACCTGATATGTTGCAAACAAATGGAATAGTCAGAAAACTTTACAGAAGATTATATTCTCACTCTGCAATACATGCAACACAGGCTTAAATCTATGTCCTAGTGGATACTGTATGAGACCTGATTAGCAGACAATGGTGAACAGTCCTCCTGCCAGCTGAGGCACAGCCCTGGAGGACTCCCTCATGCTCCTTGGTGCCTTGAGAGGGCATTTCTGCAAACTCTGGCTTGTGCCCAGATGTTGGGAAAAAGTTAGAGGCACTTCCTCAAACTTCTCTTGATCATTTCAGCCTGCAAAATAGACCTGAACATCATATGCTAGCTCACCTTGCACCTTAGGAGCCTGAAGGACTTAAACCCCTGCCATTGAGGGAATTGCAACCTTGTTTTAGGGCTGTAAATTTTTGCAGTGTCTGTAAGTTAGAGTTCAGATCCAGAATGCTGACCTGAGCTTGACATGCAATATAAATGTATCCTATGATGGGTTTATAACATCCTGAAGTCTGTTGTGGTTGTGGATCCAGACTGCAGACTTTTTAGCTGTATCCTAAGGTTTCATTTTTACCAGCAAATTAAACAGGGCACAGGCACAGACACTAAAACTCCATTATCTGTAATGTTAAATGGTGCCTTGCCTGATTTTGACTCAAGATAACTAGCACTCTCCCTGATGATTCCCAGGTGTGGTTTGAGGATAATGTATGGGATAAAGATATTCCCCATGTTGAGTCTGAGTGTGGCCATCTTATTTTGGAGGTAAAGACAGATAACCATATCACGCTAAGTTAACTTTGGGTTCACACTATCATTTATTTTACTGGTATAGATTCTCTCAGAGGCTCTGAGAGGAACCCATTCTTACGTGGCCTGGACCCCAAGCTGGTGGAGAGGCTGTTCTATTGCTTGGGAGAAGATAAAAGCCTCTCCATGGGAAGGGCGCAAGGAGTGCTTCCACACATGCATGCCGTGAGGCAGATTTTACACTGGAAATACAGAGCAGCAATATTATGAGGCTGTTTGCATGGAGGAGTCTAGACTGAGTTACTGCCTACTGGCTTCTCAAGCAAATTCTCTGAGGCATCCAGCTGGTTGCAAGTGTAGGTGTATATTAACTCTATTTTCTAATCAGTTGCAGAGCACATGCTCTTGATGTTTCACTTTTCCTTGTAAAATCTTGAAAAGACTGAGCTGTGGTCTCTGCTTCAGCAACAAAATACACCAAGGGTCATGAAGAGAAAAAGAGTGAATGAAAGTGCATCAGTACCTCATAATCTATTATAAAATATCGTATTTCTGCCTAATGTGGCCTGGAGTTATTATCACAGTTTTGGATCCCCTTTCTGTCACTACTAGAAACTCATCTCTCTCAAACCATTAAAATAGAAAAGAACAAAAGTAATCTCCTTCAGAGAAATTATTATGATCAAAAACCAGACAGAGAATAGTCTTTGGCTACTGTTGCTGTTCCTTCTCTAGCACCTCTAGTTCTGTGCAAGACTTGACTCTAAACCAGGACAGAAAATCTGCTAAAATCTGAATATATGATTAGGCTGAGAGAAAGAATTTGGATGTACTGATACTTCAAAGAGCACTCATTTTTTTCAAAATGCTTCCATGGCTTCAATTTTCCTAATTTTTAACAGACCACTGCTATAATTATTTACACAATCAGTTGGACAAATTTTTTATCTGCTTTACAGTTCTTCTTCACTTGTCCTTTCTTACAGTGTAATCATGAGAACTCTTTGCCACAAACATGCAGAAAACAAAGTTAAAGGATCTTGTAAAATGTCCTCTCTTCAGATTAGCAATATTACTTTTTCTTTACATTGTATGAACATTCTTATTTGGCTGTGGAAAAAAGTCTTCTATATCAGTATTTTGACATGCAAATATTTAAAATAAAAATGTTTCAGGGCAGCTGTCAGATACTTAATAAAAATATTAGTTCAGGTTACACATATTTAGAGCACTGAAAACATGGGATATGAGAACTGAATTGAGAAAGAACGTTTTAATTGTAAACTAGTGGTATAGAAATTTTAAACAATAGTAATGAGACCCAGGATATAGACATCTTGAATTCTGCAACTCCTATTAAGCAAAGTACAGCCAGACGCAACAGTTAAAAATATGTAACCACACAAGTTCCCCATTTGCCCTCTTTTATTTGCCCTGTGTTTTCAATTTGTAATGACAATTTTGTATCAGAACAATAAACCAAGAGGATCATCTTTCTTTTGCCAGCTGTGACCCAAATGACTAGATTTGACTGTCCCACGAATGGAAACTGACAAATGAGACTTCAAAAGACTTCCCATTGCCAAGTTTAACAAAATTCTGCTATCTTTTAACCAAATATTTATGTATTACATGACTGTGCTTTATTATATTTATGTATTACATGGCTGTGTCCTATTAAATTTAAGTTTCCTCTGATCAGCGATACTCTCTTTCAGTGTCATTTGTAATATTTGGTTTCAATTAATATACATGGGACTGAAAGAAATGCACAAAAGCTTGTTTATTTTCCAGCAGTTGATGGTAACTGATTAAATCATTGCACATGGCATGGTCTCCATCCCCTGTTTGCTGTACAAGGCAGCTGGCAAGCCGCACCTGTCAGCCTAGGAGAGAATCTCATAAAGCTGCCAGTAAAACAGTGTAGCTGAGTACACATCTGCTAATAAATTCTTTTCATCATATCCTAATCAAACAGCATATGTAGTTTATGGCCTTGCTAATAAAGGTTTGAAATATCTGCCTGTGAACTTGATTTTATCACTGTCAGCCAGCATGACCAGTTTTTATTTACTCCGCTGCTCAGTGGAAAGGTGTGTGGTGAAACAGCCGATGCACAGGAAAAGGGGAATGAACACAGGTTGTTATAAACAATGGGTAAATTCAGCCTTTATTAATCCTTTTTGTCCATTAATGGGACTGCTTCGCTGCCTACTTTGCCGGTCTTCTGTTCCTGACTCCAGCTGCCATGTGCAGATACTTCCCTAGCCGTTCACACGGGCAATATTCTAAGAGTGTCTACTGAAATATAAAAATGTGAGTGACAACTTGAATTTAAAGTTGGCCATGTCCAGCTGTCTGTTTGGGTGATTGCAGCTTAAAATATCAGACAAATGATTTACCATTTTCAGCTAGTATGTAAGAACCAGGATGTGCATTGGCTTGTGGCACTGGCTTGAAGATATTGAACAACAAAATGTTGTTTCATAGGACTATCCATGGATAATAATCAAGAGTGGCTGTGACTAAAATCATTATATTTAAAGTTGAAATAAGCATTTCTGAGACAGATTTTGTCATTCAGATAGGAACAGACTGGAACAGACCTCATCCAATATGGCTTGTTTGACTGATTTTCCTACTGGAACAGTGCTTTTTTCCCCACATGAGCCATTGTTGTTTTAATGTGTCAGCTCAGTTTGCCACCTAACATATTCTTCCTCCTTGGTGTGTCAGTGAGTATACAGCAAAAATATATTTCACAGGGGAAACTTCTTCCTGTGGAGTTGCTAACCCCACTGCACTAATTTCTGGAGTGTCCTCAGAAGCTGTACAAAAAGCAGTTATTTCTTTTCTTTACCAGTCCAAATGATCTCTTGCAAGCATCCAGCACAGTTTGTTCTTTGCCCTGATTATTTATGCTATCCTACAGCTCAGCCAAATGTTTCACCATCAGATTTTATCTTCCATACTGATCTGGCAAAGTGTCTCCCTTAACATAGCTCCATGCATTTTTAGGGTTTCTAAAGATGTATAGTATGTTGTGCAGCCAGCTATTACATGTATCTGTTGTTAACTACAGACATGCACTACTTTTAGTTTTATTCTTTATCTCTTGTGCTACTATTCCATTGCTTTGTATGAAATGCTACTTTTATGCATTCAAATGGATGTTCCTCTTCAGTGTCTTCCTAATCCTTCTGAAAGACCTCCTAAAACGTGTGGTGAGTTTTGAAGGCAGGATTTGGATGTAAGTTCATTTTGTTGTTTCAGGAGCCCCACTGCTGATTTGGACTCTAGCCTACGCACACCTGATGTCTTCTTTGTTACCTTTTCTTTGGCACCACTGACCGCTGAGTTGTGCAACATGGTGATATCCACTCTGGTTTATTTTCTTTTCCTGGATATCCAACACTGTCCTTCTGGCCTGCACATCTTGCTCCTCTTGTGTGGATCTGGTATCCATGTGAACTACAATAAGTGGAAATTCCTCGGTATTCTTCAGGATATCCTTTGCTTTTTTAGTCACACAAATCTTTAAAAACTTTTAAAATATGAAAGGCAATCACACAGATGATTCAAATCTGACAGTAATTTTTTTTGTCACCTTCCCTTCTTTTTTTGTTTCTTTCTCTTTATGGTACATTGTCATCAGCAGGAAGTTTCACTCACCTTGCCTCATTGTTTCTGACTCTCTGGACTATAGATAAACCATAGGACTGTTATCTTCTGTGTATCTAGCTCTAAAGAACCTAAAGAGGAAGGAAAGGAAAAAAAGTCAAGACATTGGCAATGTCACAACACATCCTCTCTGAACTAGAAAACACCACTTTCCTGCCTTTGGAAAAAGCTTAGTGTGGAGAAAAAAGATTGGGAAATACAAAGTTCATAAATGTTATTGCTGCTTCAAAAGAAAAGACACCCCCACCTCCACTACTAGCATAGTATTACATCTTGAGTGTACATATTTTAATGCAATTTCCACATGAAAGATTTTGTAATATTTTTAGAAATAAATGTATTTAATATACAGTATCAATATCTAGTTATTCTTTCAAAAACTTGGAGTGCTTTATATGTCAGAGCCATTAACAACCCCTTTGCCTTTACATTAAGACTGACAGAGGATGTCAGCGGAGAGTTACTTAGCGTTTTCTGTAGTCTCAGCAAGATTTCCTAGAAAATCAGCCTTTGTCAACAAGAATAATTCAGTCCCACATAATGGTATTATATAGATCCTAAAACATGTTTTTGTTTATTCATGATGTTTGTAACACTGGCAGTTTTTATTTTCACATTTCTTTGAGCAAGGAAAGCACTGTTTCCTGAGGTGGTTTCAACCACTCCAAAAGGACACATGCCTGAAGCACCTGATAGAAGAGAGCTTTCATGAATAGAAAGAGGATCGATTTTTGGTGTACAAGCAGCTGACTTGGGCAGAGACACAAAAAAATAAAGATGTAACTGACCCATTGCAATCTCTCTGCCCCATCAGCTTTCTCCTGATTCTGTTTTTTAAGCTTGGACAGATGTTTAGCATATGATTTCCCTGCAGAAAAAGCACCCAGCTGACAGTATAGAATTTAAGATTAAATCTGTATATCCTGGGTCCAAGAAGGACAATTTTATCACTCTGTGTCAGATAAGCATCTTGTTGTGGCAGCTGTACATCCCATAATCACCTCTCAGGTTCAAAACAAGTTGTCCCTTCACATTTTGGTAGCTTAAATTAGAGATGCTTTGATCAGGCCTAGAGGATTACACTTGACTAGTGAGATAGAGTTTCCTCGAAAAGCTTGAACATAAACTGTGAAGCCTGTGACTGTAGTCTGAGCACAATCTCCAAGCAGTTTGTGGCATGTAGAGCATGCTCATGGCTTAAACATATTGAATCCAAAGACCTGGACATTTATGGAGAAGGTGACATTGGAGAAACCATTCTGGGAATGACTAATTACACCCCAGTAGGTTCTATAGAGACACCTTAACCAATCTTGAACACGAGACTTCTCTTAAAACCAGGAATGAAGCCTGTGAATTCAGGCAATATAATGTTGGTGATTTCCAACCAGCAATCTAAGGATTTCCACATAGGTTGTAAGCAGTCAGCAAAGAACTGAGGAAAATAGTGAGTGTGGATTGTTTGGACAGAAGCCAAAGGAATAAATTTCAGCAATAATCTCTGAACGGGGAGAAGTTCTACTGGATAGCCATAGCTTATTTCTTTTATGCATCCTTGTAGAATCATAAAACAGATTGCAGATTCCTAGCTGATACAGAATAAATTCTCATTTTAGTACTACATTTTGGTGCAGAGACCATTTCTAGGCAGTAAAACATTACAAAAATGTACTCAATGGGTATAGGATCGAAACAGACCTTTTTAATTATTTAGGCTGTCACATAAAACGGCCAGTGGCCACTATTTAGAATGCTTTTAAATTTCATGACCAGGAGCTGTACAATGCATTAATCTCAAAACTGGGAATATAATCCCTCCTGGGCCAGTATTTGGCTATAATACTTTAAGCAGATATCTGTAATTTTGTAATCAAAGCCAAACAAATATGAACTCTGACCAGAGGTATTCTGAAGTGGTTTCTATTTACAACTTCTGAAAAGAGATTTCTGCCATAACACTCATTTTACTTTTCAGCTTGTGAAATAATCAGCAGATAAAAGGCAAAGACTTCCAAAGAAGGGGGTAAATATATTCAATGAGTAAATATTATATTATTTAAAGAAATGTGTCATACTTAGTTTCTGCATATGAAGCAAAACTGGCAGAACTGGATAGAGATCCTTTATTTAACTGTGGAGTTTCTGACTTTTACAAGCACAGAATGTGGTTTTGTGTCTGTTAGAATTTTTAGACATGTACAACAAGCTGCTCCTTGCAGTAGTGAAAAATGTGGAAAAAGAATCCATTTTTATCTTTAGAAATCTGGGATGGAAAATGATAATATTGTAGCAGGTGAGTCTGGGAAGAACAGAAGAAGTGATCTTATCTCTCCATTTGACCCAAGAAAAGATCAAGTAGACCTAAACCATTCCTGGCATGTTTGTCTAACCTGTTCTTACAACCTGTCAACAAGAAAAACAGCACCAGTTGCCAGGCGAGCTATTCCAGGGCTTAACTCTTCTCACCATCAGAAAGTTCTTTCCACTGTCTAACCTAATTGTCCCTTCCTGCAATTTAAACATACTGTTTTTCTTCCTCTTGTCAGGGGATCTGGAGAGCAGACTATTCTGTTCCTCTTTGCAGCAACCTTTTAATTGCTTCACTCCGCAGCCCTCTTCCCCAGGCTGCCTATGCCATGTATTGGATCCATTCTGGAGCTGAG
The DNA here is from genome assembly GCF_017590135.1 of Pyrgilauda ruficollis. NCBI lineage: Eukaryota > Metazoa > Chordata > Aves > Passeriformes > Passeridae > Pyrgilauda > Pyrgilauda ruficollis. Next base: position 176,980 of record NW_024527044.1, read on the forward strand.
AAATTAGGCATCTTCTTGAACAACCTGTGGTTCATCTTTTAGGTAGTCTGAGGATTGATCCAGTGAATCAGTCGAGCATCCATCATCTATCCACAAAACCTGTTTTTTCAACTTATACTCACTCCATTGGACATTGCGCACTTTTTTCCTCACACTGCATCTTTCTGCCCACAATCTACGTCTGTGTTGTCACTGTGAAGAAAGTAATAAATATGACAGATGGCAAAGCATACATTCTTCACATCTAGAGCAAGAAGAAAAGATTCGCCCTCTCAAAGAATACCAAAATTTCAGTCCTAAAGTTAGGCCACTTGGGGGCAGGAGGAGATCTAGCCCTCGTGGCAGGATAGCTCAGGCTACCCTGGGCTGAGGTGAGGAAGGACATGAGAGGAAAGAAAAGGACTGTGAGAATATCCCGAGCTGCTGACAGGGATGTGGCAGGGCAGCCGCAGCTGTGAGCTTCCAGTGGGAAGACTTTGATAGACAAACTTTGTGCAGATCATGTGAGGTCAGTGCATCGGTTTGTGCCAAATTCATGGGGCAAGTACTAAGCCAGGCTTTGCTCCAAGGGCTTCAGTGTGTGAACACAATCAGTTCACATTACCAGGAGTGCACAAGAGCATAAGCTGATTGTTAGAAATTAAGAATGGAATACGGGATTTTAAAATGAGAGCTTGCTGGTCTACCCTATAAATTCACGAACGAAAACTGGAATAGTTGTGCACAGTGCAAAAATCACTCAAATATAACAGCAGCACTGAAAAAAGTTTAGGCAAAGGCAGGAGTATGGATAAACTTCTTTCTGAAGCCTGAAGAAATGAGGACTGCAGGTCTGGTAAAGCAATGACAGGGGGGCGGTCACGGAAATGTTCATCCAGCCTAGAGTGATGCTGAGGAGGCCATAAGGCTTGATTGTTTAGCAGGAGCTAGAAGCAAGGCATAAAACCAGGCAGAAAGCCCATTCACTTGGGGTGCAGTTTAGTGGTAGAGTTCCTTGGCATAGGGTGCTGTATCTAGCAAAATTTAAGAGGAGAAACAGGCAAATTAAAGCAAGAGAAACCTGCTGAGCTCAGAAAATCCCTAAATTATGAGCAGTTGGAGGTAATGCAGTTTTACTAGCTGCTTACCTTGTTATTATGCTCTTGCCTTGGCAGTTGCTTTTTGTATTTGTGTTTGGATCTAGGTGGACTTTTTGTTAGATGCAGTAAAACCACTTCAAGGTAGGAACACTGTGAATGTGAGTCATTCTGGGCCAGTGACCTTTCCAACAAGGAGATCAGAAAGCAATTAGAAAAGCTGTAGGGACATTGCCACAAAGTTGTTGCTCCAACATTTGTCTCTTCCTATCACCCATTCAACCCTTCCATCCTGCTGTCCTCACAATAGCCACCTATGTCTTCAGCAGCACACTGCTAACAGCTGGCATTGCTCTTTGTCCTTGCTCAGCAGCAGCTGTTTGTAGGTACCCTTATTCTTTTGACTGGCGAGTTTTTTGTGGTCCCTTATCTTTTCCAGGGATATTAGAATTTCCCACATCCTCCTAAGGGCAGAGTTCACGATTTCCATATTACTATGTTATTTCTTGCACACAAAGACTAAAACTGTGCTGTCAGGAAAATGGTTCAGGGCCTGATTTCTGGACCTGAGGGCAGATGGCACATGGATCACATCCATACATCTAACCCCTTTCTCTGTAACATTAGTGACATTAGTCATATCCAAAGAATCTATTGGGATTTGGATACTCACCTTGAACTGGGCTCAGCTGCCATCTGGGGAAATGGTAGCTGGCATAGACCAAAGGTGTGTTAACAGTTTAAGCATGTTGACAGTCCCATTCCAGAGCTTGAGTTTTCTCTGGGGCACTACTCTGGCAGCATTTTTAAGCTGGAACTGGATTTCAGAAAAGAAAAGTATTGTTATGTCTGATCATGATTCCGAAGGAGTGCCACATTCTTATGAGAAACCTCCAGAGATGTCCCATTGTAGACAATTTGGTAGAAACAGTTGCTCCAGATGAAAATTTTCTCCTTGACCATGGATAGTCTACAGTTCATATCCCTTCTAGATAGGATCTTAGGTCATGTTTCATCTTGGACTGTAAGGCCATCCTTTAGCAATACACTGATTTCGGTGATGCTCCATCCGTTCTCTGCTTCATGTCTCTCTCTCAAGGGGAAAGAAAATATATGTTAAAAGTTGTGTCTGCTCAATAAGACTGCAAGTATGGTTTTAGAGTTTGGCATAATATTCTTATACCTTCTTTGATCTATATAAACAAAAACAAATGGCTGCACAAAGAAATGTATTTTGAACCATTAGTCATATCTAAAGAATCTATTGGGATTTGGATACTCACCTTGAACTGGGCTCAGCTGCCATCTGGGGAAATGGTAGCTGGCATAGACCAAAGGTGTGTTAACAGTTTAAGCATGTTGACAGTCACATTCCAGAGCTTGAGTTTTCTCTGGGACACTACTCTGGCAGCATTTTTAAGCTGGAACTGGATTTCAGAAAAGAAAAGTATTGTTATGTCTGATCATGATTCCGAAGGAGTGCCACATTCTTATGAGAAACCTCCAGAGATGTCCCATTGTAGACAATTTGGTAGAAACAGTTGCTCCAGATGAAAATTTTCTCCTTGACCATGGATAGTCTACAGTTCATATCCCTTCTAGATAGGATCTTAGGTCATGTTTCATCTTGGACTGTAAGGCCATCCTTTAGCAATACACTGATTTCGGTGATGCTCCATCCGTTCTCTGCTTCATGTCTCTCTCTCAAGGGGAAAGAAAATATATGTTAAAAGTTGTGTCTGCTCAATAAGACTGCAAGTATGGTTTTAGAGTTTGGCATAATATTCTTATACCTTCTTTGATCTATATAAACAAAAACAAATGGCTGCACAAAGAAATGTATTTTGAACTTTAAGAGATGTTAAAGTGTGTGTTAGCTCATTAATTAAAGAGTTAACCAATAAATTTCCAAATTTTCATTCATTTTACAATTATACTCTGAGCAATCTTAAAAATTTAATCTAAAAATGACCAAATTTTTCCCAATTGTCTCATAGCAAGGAAGTTGACAAATGAAGTGACTTTTTAGGTAGAAAAGTTTATTATTGTTTTCAAAAATAATATTAATATATATTATATTAATATTTTCATTATTTTCAGTAAGGCTAAATAGATTCTCAAAGTTACATACATACATATATATATATATATATATATATATATATAACATTAATCATTGCACATGGCTAAGGTATAATGTCCAAGCTGAATCTTACCCTTTTCAGATGTTCCACAAGTGCCTCTTCTAAGTCTTTAATCATTTTCATTCCTTGTCTAATGTTCTCATTTAAGTTAATAGTCTATCTAGAAGAAGTGTTATGCATTTTAAAATGTGTATAAGTTAAATGTACTTTGGTATTAAAATGTTTCTTAGCAAAAATGAAACTTCATTAATAACTATTTAATGAGAAAGTTTGGTCCAAGCATCGTGCATGTTAGCTGTTCTTAAATCACTACAGAAATGGTTTGGACCGCAGCTTTTTGTTTCAATATAAGTTGGTGAGCAACCAAATTGTAATCAACATCAATAAAGCGTGCAGGCTAGAACAGTAAAAAACTGTTGAAACAAAATGGTTCATGTCAGTTGAAACAGGGAGATAGATTCCCATGTGGCTCATAAAGAAAAGGAAAATAGCCCTAATGAACAGTACATTGAATCCAACCCTCTAGTCCTTCCTGAGGCAAATCTTCCCTTGACTTCAAGCCATGTTGTTTGTGTAAAAAGTTGACCAGGACTGGTGTGGGAGATTTTGCTTATTTCCAAACACAAACTCCTTCAATCTTCACGAGCCCTTTAACTCTGTGTGTGTCCATGTGCCTGCTCCCAGTGATTGAGGCTCGCTGTCCAGGAAGAGTTCTGAGTTATATTTCATTCTCAAGTTTTCTTCTGTTGTTGGAAATATTTATTCTACCTTGTTTTAATGTGGAGTTCAAAGCAAACAGGAAAACATCCCAAAATTCAGAATCACAGCAAGTTCTTATTTCAAACTGGAGACTGTTTTGTTCTGTGTCCTCCTGCTGAGGCTGGATTACTGGGTGGCAATGAGATGTTGGGCCTTTAGCAAATACAGACATTCAACTCCTTGTTTTTAATTCCCCTTTGAAAATCTATTTCTGAAATTTAGGGAAAACATAGTTTTATATTGTTTTTCTTTAAATTACATCTCATGCTGAAAAAAAGGGAAGACAAAATCTAAATAAATGTATGTAAAAAGCTAAACATTAGTCACAGAAGAAATATCCTAAACCTCTACCTGACCTAATCCAAGCAGAAATCCATGCACTGCCTTTCATGTCAAACTAGATGCATTGCTTAGGAATTGTCAGAATGCCTTCTTGACACTCAGACACAAAACTTAGTCAGAATTCACCTGACTAAATGTGTGCTTCTTCACTGAAAATCTCTAATCAGAGCTGGTTATTCAAAGTCCCTCTATAGTCTCTTTTTGTTCTCTTTATAACTTCTTTTTTGTAATAGAGAGAAAGAGGAACCTCTCAGGATTAATCACTTACTAATGGAGGTTTCTAAAATGGGTGAGATAAATTCAGCCCTCTAAGTGTCTTTTGACTCTAAAGCAATCCTGCAGAGGCTACCTGAGGTTCAGATATCTACATTGTAGACAACTAAAGTTAAATTACTTGTATCCTAAATAAAGTGTTTAAGTGCAGAAGAAATAATTGAGCAATTTAATATGTTAAGTTGAGCAAAAATCTCTGACTACAGAATAGCTTTTTTTTTGGCTGAAGCACATCTTTCTGAATTGCAGCCAATATTACTATGAAGAGAAGGAGAATTCACTACTTTCCCTTTTAGATTCTTTTCCTGACTAATCTCGCTCATTGCTGAAAAATGTGCCTTATTTCCAAACTAAACTTGTCTGGTTTTAGCCTGTATCTACTGATTTTCTTTAGGCCTTTTTGCTTTGGTTTAAAAGTCCTTTAAGTGCTCAGAGCTTTTTCTAGTGAATATATGTGCATATATATTCAAGCCACCCTTAAATCTGCTATAATCTAAATAGATTGAGGATTTCCAGTGCCCCACTGTAAGGTATTTTCTCCATCCTGAAATGATTTTTAAGGTCCTTTCTGCATCCTTTTCAATTTTTCAGCTTTTTTCCCCCCCCAAATATGGACACCAGATGTGTATGCAATATTCTAGTATCAATCTCATCAATATTGCACACAGAGGCAAAATCATCACCCTGCTTGTATTTGCTACTCAGTCTACACAACAAAAGGTTCATATATTTTGATAATAACATTAAGAACTTCTGCTCTGTTTATCTCTAAAGATTCATATTAGAACTGCTACAGAAGCTTGGCTGTAGTACATTGTTAGTTGAAATTGCCTCACCTGGCTAAGTAAATCAGCTAGTTTTGTGTATCGTTATAAGGTCTTCAACTGATTTTTATATCTGTCATTCACAACTGTCTTCTGCCACTATTTTAGGAATATTTTACATTGCGTATGGTCAAGGTTGAGCCAATCCTTGAGAGCTGACACACTAGGGTTAGAAGTGTACCCCATTACTGGTTATTTTAGGGAACTCTCAGCCCATCTTAAAGACATAAATTTATTGCTTTATCGGCTTATTCCTTTTTTTTTTATTTATTTTTTTTTTTTAACTGGGATTGATATCCAGTAACTTGCCTAATTCAAACTTTTTGTATATTGGCTCAGGATCAGTACTTTTTTTAGTCTTCTGGAATTTCACCAGTATTTCAACATTTATTCAAGGGCAACATTTGTGATTCAGCTGACTCCTCAGGAAAATAAGGGCTCTTGGATTCAAGCTACCCAGCCTACTGATTTAAAAATATTTAACAGACTTTGCCTAAATTCCTCCTTGCTACTTGAAGGACTGGAAAAATCTTGATCATCTTCATGTGAAGTGATTAAATGAACCTGTTTTTCTACAAGGCAATATTTACTGAAACCTTATCCTTCTCTATGATTACTAACAGATTTAATATCCTTATCTAATGTCAGAATTATATCACTTTGAGCACTTTTTTATCTTTAATAAAACTTTTAAAGTTACTGCTCTTTTTCATACAGACAGGAATTTTCCAATGCTTTTAGTTTCTCATATTAATGATTTAATTTTGTTTATATTTTCTCATTTTTACTGCTCACTAAATCTGCCTTTTTTTTTTTTTCCCATGTTATACATTGCTTTTATATTCACAGTTTCCAGAAAATTATGTTGGACTTATAGCCAAAGTTTGTTCTTTCTTGATTGTGAAACTGCAGGGGTTTAGCCATTTAATAAACTTTTCTAAAAGAACGTCCAAGTTTCATTCAAAGTTCTCTGCTTACATTTCAGTTTCCAGGAATTTTGCTCATAACATTCCTCACCTTTTAGAAATGATGCCTTTTTAAAGCAGAAAACATGCCATTAATTGGGAATTGTCTTTGTTTACATTCTTAGAAGAGTGTAGATCATGATTGCTGGTCTCTAGGCTGTCACCCTCCTTCAGTTTTGAGAGACCATTTTTTGGTCTAGAAGAGTAATTCACCTGTATTGAACACCAAAAGGCTGTATTTAAGACAAGAAAGAACAAAATTGTCATAGGCAACATCTTTAGATGAATAACTGTGTATTAATTTTTTTTAGGATTCTCTTGGTTTTCGGCTGCTTGAACTGAACTTGAAGTATTCTTGTTCCAAGCTGGAGCTTACACATTGCAAAATGAATTATTTTGTTGGGTTGTGTAAGATACTTTGGAAAAAATGAAAATTATTGAGAGTTTTGTCACTTGTATTTTAATAGACCCCATCCTGAATAGGTATGGCACATTGTTTTACTAATTTAGCTGCTTAGATTTAGGCCTACAGAATAGCAGCAATCCTTTATGCCTGATAAAGTGATAAGCTCTCTTAAAAGCAACTAGAGCTGCAGTGAACTTTGGAAAACAAGCCCCCTAAAGCTTGTAAGTTTTATTGCCATTTTCCAGGTGGGCTCATAAGGAAAAGGGAGGTCTTAAAATGATGGAAATAGCCAAAACACACTCAAGGGTAATTCAGAAATTTGAAAGCACAGCAGCCAACACAAATGTCATGCTATGGTGCAAGATGGAAGGCAGAACAACAGTCTTGCATTTCACTGAAATACGACATTTTAACTTTCACTGAGCACATCTTGGAGGAGACATGACAAGCAGGGCAGGTGCAGAGACAGGGGTAGCAAGAGGGAAGAAAGTACATGATTATTCAAAATTCAGGCCAGATTGGGGATTTGCTATCAGTTATGGAAGAAAACAAACTTGTCAAATTTGTTAATAGAAGACACTTTGTTTATATAATGAAGCTGTGTGACTTTTTCTTCCTCCCTTCCGAGAGGGAAGATAGTGGGTATGAGAAATTGCAGTGTTTTTTACAGTAGGATATCCAGACATCCTTCTGCCGCTGCGAGATGACTTTTTTGCGCCTGAGTCATGTTTCCACCTCTTCCTGAGTATGAATTCCTGTGGATAACCAAAATCTAGCCAGTAATTAAATCCCAATCTTCAAGAGAAGGTGTCCCACATAGGAACTAGAGTGTAGGTGTGCCCCACAGTTCTGTGTGTGTGATATCCAATGATAGTCCAGAAAGCAAAATGAAGTGTGTGCAGTCTTCTTTCATTTGAACTGCTTGTGCAATCCTCACTATCATAACATGTGGCTGCTACCTTGTCCTGAATGTTAGGTGCTTATTCCTCCCTAAAGATCACAAAATTACGGGGAAAGACCTGAGGTTGGAGGGGTGAGTCAATTTTTTCAGGTCTACATAAGAAATCTTCTTTTGAACAGAGTTTGAATCTCCTGAGTCATGATTTCTTATTAGCAGGTGGTAGCACAAAGGTCCAGTTTTAGCAAATATGGCAAACTGCCCTGCTCTGCTCCAATTTTATGACTAAATATGCAGAATTAAACCCAATGCTTCCTGGCTATGGCAGGTCCCATAGGCAGATCATCCTGGGAGATTTCTGAAGGACCACATCAACTGTAGGGGCTTAATAGTTGTGCAAACAGTCTTGCTCCCTCCTCAGGAGAGGAATAAAATGCAAAGATGGTGGTTTAGATTAGTTTAATGGTACCAAAGCATGAGGCACACAAGTCACAGGATCTAACCATCCCCATGTTCATATGTGTATAGATCTCTTAAGGGAGACCCTTACAGAGCAAGAAGAAAGAAGAATGATACTTTCTAAAAAATGAAAAAAAAAAAAAAATCCAATGGAGGACAATTAGTTCCTAAAAGAAAATACTTAAGAACACTTTCTCCCTGAAAAGTTTCTGTTTTAATGTATTCTGTTTTATTTTGAGATCTGGAAGAAACTGACCAGGAAGAGAAGATAAACTGCAAAATGTGTTGTAGAACTTGGGAGGGAAGGACACAAAAAGTCACTGCACTTTGATGTGTTTTTTATGGTTCCCTCTAAGAGATTTTTGTGTGTAAATAATGTAGCTGAGATCACCCAGAGTAAAGTAAACCTTTTCCATCAGATGCTCTGATTTCCTTCAAGAGCTGTTTGTGTATGCATGTGTGTGTGTTCCCATGTAGCTGGGAATAGTCAGTGATTTCAAACACATTGAAACAGTACTTGAGAATTATTTCTGAGCCCCCCAGAGTGTTTGCTGCTTTGTAAAACAGAGGAAATCCTAACTGCTATTTCTAAAGAATTTTGTTGTGTTTTCTAAATTATAGAAATGGAGAAACCTAGCTGCTTTAGGGACTGGAGTAAAGAGATTTTGTTATCATCATAGAGTTATTCCCCATCTAAGTCAGATGGGAATCAGATACAAAGATGTCATGTTTAAAAGTGATGGTTTTACATTTGCTTCAGCATCTTACCCTGACTTGGTCAACTCTAATGAAAGAGGAAAACCACAAATATGATATCCAGGAGAGATGCTATTGCTGTTCCACTATTTGATTGGGCAGGGCTGTTTCAGCACACGGGCTCAGTTACATCAATTACCACAAAACTCAGAAGGTATTTGGCATCCCTCAATGAGTGGCAAAGAAACATTGTTTCTTTGTGACCACTTCAGTCCACAAGCCCTGCTCTAATGATCCAGCACAAAACTTTTAGGAGCATTGACAGCTGTACATAGCTCTGTCCTGACCTCTGTGGAATATTTGACACCACAAAGGGTTTGGCAATAAGTTATCAAGTGGTAATTCTTAGGGAATTGTTATGTTCCCCCAGCACAACCTATCTTTATTCTGGGAGTAAACTGTCATTTCCATTAACGTCAGTCAGAAATGTTGAGGGTAGATGTACATTTTGTATTTCATAGCTGACTTTCCGGAGCTTCCAAAGTAATGCAGTCTATGCTTGTTTGCAACAGGCCTAAGCGCTTGCTTGGATTAGTGTTGATTAGGTCTGTTGATCTGAGGTTAGACCACAATTCTTTCACAAATGGAAATATTTTTGGTTGTCTTTAACCACACACAAAGGGCACTTTTTTGAATAAGGATTTTCTGGGAGGGTAGAGAACCTGTCATTCAGCACTCTCTAAAAGAACTGTCCCTGTTTGCCATCACCCCTTCTTCATTCAAGTCAGTGCTGTCAGTTACATTAGTTGTTTCCTGAGCACTACTTTTACCCAATAAAGGAAAACAAATAAACAAATTGGAAGCATGTTAAGCAATCTCTCTTTTCCCTTCAGTACTGCATAATAGAACAATTGTGTAAATAAAACTGTCATTTTTATAGACCTCAAGCCAGTGTAGTTCTCAAGCGCATCAGACTCTGTGGGATGTGGTTCCACATCCCCGTGGCTGCAGCCTGTGCTATTGCATGACCAACACAATGTTCAGTTCCTTGACCAGAGCAGGTGACAGTGCCCAACAGCATCAGCAGCTGCTCTGGGAGCCAGACAACACGAGTTTCTACTCTCTGTCAGTTCTACTGGCTGCTGCTTGTATTTCCATGACTTCAAAGCCCTATTTTTGAGCCAAGTGTTATGCCATAGAGTGGAACAACATTTTTGATTTTCCAGTAGATTTTAGGGTTCACACACATTTGGAGTGAGAATGGAACCTCCTCATGCACCAATAGGGCAAACTGTAACCTCTGAGTATCAAGATTCAATATGTCATGATTTTGACCTCAGCTCAGAGTCTTTCTAAAGTGGTTGTTATAGGGCAGTTTCCATGGTGAATCACACATAGGAAAAGTTTGAAAAGTTTGAACTTGGTGCATCAGCAGCATCAGCAGACATTCATATGGAACAGGAAAGGATAAATCTTCATCTCCTCTAATGACTGACCAATCTAACACCAGTGTCCTTGAAATATAGTGAAATATATGTTTATGGACTATTTTTGGTTGCACATGGCAGACCCTTTTGAAAATGTTTTTTCTCTCAGACTCAAACAGTACCATTTGAATAAGTTTTAAAATACAAGCTATACTGACTTCATTATGGAAACACTTATACTCTGCAGCTGGATGCTTGTGGTGAAAAATCACTAACTGCTTTGGCTCGTGCTAGGTGAATTGGGAACTGTGAGAGATATTATCCAATCAAACATTTGCATCTGGTCAACTGACATCCTACAGTGCTATAGTTGAGCTAATAAACAAGGTATTATCTTTATGGACTTGTCATTCACTACTATTAACAATAATGAATGAATTAATTGCTCCTAATTAGCCAATTTTTGATCAGCAATGAAGGTAAAAATCAGAACATAAATGGTTATCATGTCATTTCATGCTTAGTTTTGTATTATCATTTGGCAGAATGCTATGTACCAATTTAAAACAGCTGGTCCAAGTGAGCTAAACTAGTTTAATATCCGGGATATATCACCAAGGGGATTACTTATTAAATTATAGGAAGTGATATTAGATTTCAATAGTGGTTTATTTTTCAAAATTGTTTTGCCTTACAACAAATTGTAGTTTTTGACCTCAGAGTTTGTATCTTTCATTTTAATATTGTGGTAGTTTATTAGAATCATAAATATTAAGATATAAAAGTTTATTATCCCAAAACTTCAACAGAGACTCTTTGGGAACTATTATTCCCAAATGCTTTTTTGATGACAGTAAAATGTACTGTAAGCTAAGTGAAAACTTTTATTTAACAGTTCAGCTAGAATCCTGTTTCTCTGTTACATAAAAAAAGACCACACCATTTCATTAGAAGCAAACTGTATGGTTCCATCTTCATGTTAGGTAAGATTTGCTGCCATTTTAAAAATAGGAGGTCCAGATTCTCACTTCCTACTAGGTTATCACCATCAATTTTGATGTAATTGCTCCTGATTTGCACTGGTTTGAGTGAGATCAATAACAAATTCCAATCTTGTTGCCAAACAAGGAGAAAATATGGTTTCTGGTTTCCTCACAAAATTTGCATAGTTTTTTGCTGAATATGTCTTCTGAAAGATAGGAAGGTAAGAAAAAATACAGACCTAAATGAGTAGACTGACAAACTGAATAATCTCTTGTGGGTCTCATCATTCCTGCAGCCAGTGCTATATTTTGGAGTGCACTCTCGAAAGGCAGCTGTACTGTACTCATTTACTTTGTGCTGAGTAGATTGCAGAACAACTTCTCAGTGAATCAGAGTGAAAAATATTCAATACATTTGGCTTAAGTCTTGTCTGCTCTGTGACTTGTTAGTCTCCCTGCACAGGATTCATCTGACTGGCTGGAGATGTCTATAACTTAAGGGGTTTTTTTCTTTCTCAAGAATCTACCCTAAACTCCCCTTCCATAAATGAGACAAACAGGCATTTCTGGGATATGAGTCAGCTCACAGTCATTTAATATAGGCCAGAGGAACTGTGTTCCAAAATTGCTGACTTATTTTCATGGGCGATGCAGGCAATCTACAGTGACGTGCTCACATACAGTTATCTAAAATGTTGACATTAAAACTGTGTAAGCTGTATCTCACTGCAAGACCATAATCTATCCACTGGGTGAAAAAATCACAAACTACCTCCTTCCTTAGCTCTCAGGATATGATCTGACTGAAAGTGATTTAGCAGATTAGTGGAGAATTTTATCAAATATGATAGGCTTGGCCAAATTAATCTCTTCCCAGAAGGAAGGGCAGCTTCTCTGTATGGTGCTGCTCTACACTGTGCAGAGGCATGGACTGTTCAGCAATAACAAACAACTCATGACACTGTGGAACACTGCTCAGTTGGCTCCCACATGATATTAACTCATCAGCAGTCCTTATGCAAAATTCAGTCCATAGCATTTGGTGGTTGCAGATGCCATATTCCAGAGAGGGAATGACACGACTACCCTACAGACAGTAATGCTGGATTTTGATCTCCTCTGCACTGAATTAATGGGCAGTATTAAGATGCCCAATTCTGGAAACAGTTCCTACATAAGAGTACTGGATAAAATATAGTGATTTGTAGCGCACACTTTGTCACACAATGTGATGAGTGATGATGCAGTTGGACACAAAGTTATATTTTCTTCCCCACCTTACTTTAACCTCCTTACTGAGAAGAAGTCAAGAAGCAGACATGTCTCCATACTGACTCTTTTGCAAGTGAAACTTCTCTTCGTTTGAGCAGACATAGCAAAACTGTCTGGCCTGTCCTACTTTGCTTTGAGTACAAAACATTTCCACTGAGCACTGGTTTATGTATTCTGAAACTATGATTTTGATGTCTTTCTGGTAAGGGCAGACTGAAGCCTTGACTTGTCTTTTTAGCCAAGTACCACAGCAATAACTGATATTAATAAGGACAAGAAGTTGGGAGTGATTGTGCTTTTTATCTGTGAAGCTTCACAGAACAGAGCAAGTGGAACAACTCCTTTGCTTATATTTTTAAAAGGTCAGATTCCAGGCCTGTTATTCATGGTTTGTACTACTGAAGATTCTATTCTGTATGAAATCTGACTGATATTCACATATAACCTTGCATGCTAGCTGGGGCCCAAACCCTCTTCTGTTCACAGCCTCTTGCATTTGAAATTATTTTTTCTTTAAACTTGGGCAGTCTGGAACTATCCAACTAATATTGGGATTTTGTTTCCATGTGAACAATGGCCTAACTATGCAAGAATTTAAAGGCTGGACATATTCTAGTACCCACCTTTAAGTTCCCAAACTGGCTTGGAACAGGTGAATTCTGTAGTTGTTCTCCAGGAAATCATAAGAGGGCAGTCCAGTGCACTGCAGGAAAGAGAATTATGGAAAGTATTACCTTGGGTGTGTGCAGTAACAGTGAAGAAGAAACAGTGGATTATGGCTAGAGAAGGGCAACCTGAATGCACTAATTCTGGTGTTGGTCTTCTAGAGGTCTGTCATGAAAGCATATCCTCTGTGTGAATTTAGCTAAGAATCAGTGGGGTTTTAAAAAACAAAAAACTTCTGACTTTTCTTGCTTTGGTAATATGTTTTAAGTATGATTTCCTTTCTTTCATCCTCTCAGTAACCCTCATAAAATATTTCTTTTTCTGCCTGTCCCTATCTTTCGATTCCTCAACCTGTGATTCATTGTCTGGGAGATCTGCTGGGAATATTGAGTCAGGTCAGTCATTCTTCTTTAAGCCAGGATGACTTGCACTGCTACTGGATGTACTACTAGCACATATGGCAAAAACACCTGCTCCGAATTCTGAAGTTCCATGAAACATCTCTTGCTTACACTTTGAACTGCTTTTCAACTAATCCCTTCCTTTAAAGAGGTAGGGAAGAAGATGACAGTGGTTCTTTGATGTTTTTAAACAGTACCACTGCTAGGTTTTTTTTTTGGCAATTACAGGAGCAGGTTTGTTTGTAGTGGATCCATAGCTTTGAAATACTTTGAGTGTGGCTTTGTAGTAAATTTGAGCTCTGGATGTGCATTTCCATCACAAAACTATTAAATGTAATTGATCTTTATTTTTACATTTTTCTTATTTTCATGATTTTCATACTGTTTTAATTACAAGCCTGATGTATATTGTTACTACAATATGAGTAAAGATGAGGATATTAGAAGAAACAGCAGAGCAGAACATATAATAAATGTGAGGCAATGTGGAAAATTATCAGGATACGTTTTTCATTAGATAAATGGCAATTATATTTTTATGCATGAACATGTATAAATGGCATTAAGGACTTCAAAAGATGATATTTCTAACAGCCAGCACTGCAAACTCAAGCTGAAACATGGGAGACAAGCTTTGTTTCAGTTTTCACCCTTTCATCATAAGAACTAATAGAAATATTCCATCATCAGAACATAATTGGCATCTTCAATGACACTCGAAGCAGAGGGGAATCCATCTTGCTCCCCACATAGATTCATTGTCTTTCTGCTGCTGACAACAGATATGATCTGAAGATAGAGCTGAGGCTTGATATGTCACATATCAGATTTGCATTGCTATTTTTCAGACAACTTTGAAAAGTGGGACTTTCCAGCAAGACCCAAGAATGTAAATCGACAAGATTTTGGTCTAGCTGTTTGTTTCAGAATCGTCCAGGTGTTCAGATCTGTATGTAAAGGATGGAAAAGATTTGAGTATAATTTTTTAATCTGCTCTCATTTTGAGGAGTTATTAAAATTGCAGAAAGCATCCAGGTTTTCTTATGCATTCTATTTGGAAATTTACATGGAGTCTGACACCATGGATATTGTAAAAGACTGAAAAAGCCCTAATGTTACACAGTCTAATAGGCAGAAGAAAATCATCTGTCCAGGTATTCCCAGAATACTGAGGTGTAGATGGCTTTCACAGGGAATTATATGTCAGAAACATCATAGAAAAAAAGATTGGTATGGAATCTGGCAGTTTTCCTCAAGTAAGGAATTATCAAAACATTGGGCAGAGGGCTTGACAGGTGTGTAATATCTTAATATAAAAAGTGAGAATTACACCTGCTTTTCCTTGATACCTTCCGCAAAGGAATCCAGGGCACATTAGCTGCAGTCTGTGCGGAAAATGTCATTTTGACCACTGTCAGATTGTGAAGCAGGGCAAGAATCAGGAGCTCCTGTTGTATAAATAACCAGCTGAGATCTGAAACAGATTCACAGCCATTGAAGAGCAGCCACAGATGGAATCACATCTCACATGCTTACCAGTATAAGAAAAGGGAGCCTGGTAATTTTATGCAGGCTTTCCCATCCTCCCCACTACTTGGCTTGCAAGATGTAATGAACTCTTTTTTCTTGTCAAGTATTCAATTGCTTCCTTTGCAAAAGACATGAAATAAAGCATTGCTATGTTGTTTGAACTTAAATCAGTAAAAAGATAGCAAACTTCACAATAACTAAGGTTGGTCATTCTGGCCTTGATTCAACAGTGCACTTAAATATGTGTTCAAGATCATCCCCATTAAGCAGAGCACTTAAGCACATTCTTAATTTTTAACATATGTATAAGTGCTGTTCTGAGTAACGATAGATTTAAGCACATGCTTGTGTGTCATACTGGATTGGGGCTAAAATCAGCACATATTAGTTCTTTCCAACAAATCAAAGCATCTGTTTCAAAAATAACAATGGGTACTTCATAGCAAACAGCTGTCTTCATCTACAAAGTGTTTAAACCCAAGGCATGACTTGATGTGCATAATAAGAGAAATACCTTTTGAAATGACGATTTCAGAAAGGTATTGCTCCTTTTTAAAGGTGAAAGATGAAAAAAAGCGTTGTTACATCTTTTGTGTCTGTAAATAGTTTTGTTTTTGTAATAAGAATATATGGATCTAAGTGCAGGTTTAAGGAGAAAAAAGAAAAATATCACAGTTTGGATATCAGGTCACTTCAGTGCTGTATTTAGAACAGCTAGAATTTCAGTTTGCTAAAACATTTCCAAAGCTATGGCTATTTTCATTTTTCCACAGGCAAAGGTTTACATATTTTTAGTGTCAATTCACTTTAATAAATAGGCACCCTTTAAAAAGCTGTACAATAGAGAGAATAATAGTGGTAATGAAAATCATCTAGGGATTAAGGACTAATAATATAACACCACTCATCCCAAAGTATTCCTAAACACTGGAATGACTTTATAAAAAGATATCAGTCCTGAATCACTCACTCTTTCCCTTTTGGGGTAAACCACAGTAATGATTTATCAAGGCATAGCATTACATTTAAGAACAGAAGGAGAAGGATATTATCGTTGGCTACAACAAAAGAGAGAATTTTACGTACTGTAGACAGAATAATTACCCAAATTGGAATCGGCCAGGGCAGAGGGAAAAAAATGGAGGAGGTGAACAGAAGGTCAAAATGAAGAAATGGGTGACTTCTAGAGAGCCATTTGTCACCTTAAGGGGAGAGGAGGAGGGGAGAAAGAAGCAGAGAAGAATTATGATTCTCTGTGGAAATCAAAGCAAAAGTATGCATTCCTGCCTTCAACATTGTTGTTTGGTAATACAAGGTTGTGGGGAGCTTGACAGAGAGCCAGAAATAAGTTTCTTTTACCCAGAGAGACAAGACAGATATATCTGGGAAAGAGGCTTGGGAGCCCTGTAACATGCTGAACTTGAGCCAAATATTATTGGAAAGGACCTGGGAGAAAAGAGAAACTCCAGGCACAGCACTGGCTTTCTTTGTTGGAAAGATCAGATCTTTTTCTATGTGATTTGAGATGTTATTATACGTATGAGCGTGCATGTGTATGTGTGTTTGCAGGGGGAGAGGTATTTTGCTTTTACAGGAGCAGCTCTTTACCAGCAGTGAGCTCATCTGAATCTTTGGCCATCTCCAGGCTTAGGGGTGAGCATAAATTTCTCTGTAAGCAGTTCAGGGCATGTATTTGTTTGGCTTCAAGGCCCACAATGGCATCATGATGTTTATTGATGACTACTGCTGCTACTGAACTATTCACATCCGTGTATGTTTTGAAGTCTCTTGCATCCACCTGGCAGGGCATTGCAGAGCAAATACCATTAGGTTGAAATATAAAGGTCTAACTATACTGTTAGAAGATTAAACAGAAGGTTCTCTTTGGGCAGAAAGACCTGAGTTTCTGTCTACTCAGGTAGATTCAGCAATTAAAAAGTCTACAACAATTATTCTGTGAGTTCATTGCTATTGTACAAAAGAAAAAGGTAGATTGAATATCTAAGTGTTATGCACACTGCGTATCTTGCAGTCATGGCTATGTAAATCATATTTGAGTCCCTATTTACTAAAGATGAAAAATTTATCATTCTAAGTAGAGTAGGAATTTGGAAATCTAATTTTGCGAATTCTTCCATTCCGAAATATGCTTTCATTTGAAAGCAGCCATAACAAAAATGGTTTGAGCCAGTGAAATGTTGTGTTTTGATAACAGAGAGATGTTTTGCTTCAACCTTTTTTATTACATCAGATAGCATTCATTTAAAAATGAAAAATCATTTAAAATGAAACATTCCTTTCTGCTCGTTATCCAAATTCTTCTCAACCTTTTTTTTCCTCTAAATATAAATGAACCAGCTCGATATGACCGAATATGAATTAAGAGTTTAATGAAACTTCACATACTGACACAAAAATGGAACTTTGATATAAGAATAAAAGAACACCTCTTTTACTTAGCACAAGGAAACCTTGACAGAAGGAAAGTAAAGCCTCCTAGGACTGTGAGATAGCTGTACAAGCCTGCAGGCAGGAGTACTGAAAAACCTTGAACTTAAATTCTCTACCATTAGAATTATCTTAGTTCCTAACCTGAGAAGTACATTTAAAAGAAAAAAATCTGTGAGTTTTTCTTGACACTTTTATTCCAAAGCATATGCAAACATGTAATAGATACTCTGGCTATTGTCACCTAGTTTTAATTTTCATCACAGGACTGTGCAACTCTGGTTTTTGTGACTCCTTTACTTCTAATCTCTGTCATTTTACATGCTAATCCCATGTGAACCCTTTGACTTCTAGTATGGCATTGTGTGTACTTATAAGTTGAGTGATTATTCTTTCAGCTGTTTGGCTCCATTGATATGTTTCTGAATAAAGGGCTGCTCTTACACCTCCCAGTTTTGCTGAGGTTTCCCCTAACATCCAGCACAGCTTCATAAAGAGCTATCCCTATCTATCTCAAGCTTAAAATGCAGAAAGAGTATCTTGCACTAAACAAAGAGGCCACTGGGTTGGATAGGCAGGTTATAAAAATGTTTTATATTATTTCAGTGAAGATATCTCCTTAATCCTGTTATCTTCAAACTAAAGGCATATTTTAAAGTTACAGCAACTCTGACTAAACCATGTTGTGAGTGTCCTGTAGACACTCGTATTAAGAAGCTTGATGTGCTCAATCTGCATAATTGTTCATCGTGGCATGATGTATCCCAGGAATTTGTGTGAGTTTCATTCTCTACCTGTCTCTGGAATTCTTTTCTCCCCAAGAAAAGGAATGTAAATAAGTCAGCCTCTGTGGAATAAATTTTTTTCAGAGACTGAAAGGTATTTCTCTTGCCAAGTGGTTTCCATGCCACCCCTGTTGTTTGTAGGAGATCCTATAAAAAGAACACTTTGCTCAAAATGATCAAATGTCCAGTGCCAAGCCATCATTATCAGAATGACAGCTAAGCGCATACATCCTGTACAGTAATTCATACTTAGTTACTATCCTGACTTTTGATGGGTTTATTCACTACACATTTGTTTTAAAAAAATGAATTGGATAGAACTTAATTTTTGTTGTGTTAACATTAACCTGGAGGTTTAGAATCCTGCGTGCATTACACATACAGCAATGATGTGGTGACAGGGGGAAAGCCAGACTCGCTGAATTTGTACCAAGACCTGCACAGCCAAGCTTTGCAGTTCCCTGAAGCTGCATTAACTCTGACACAAATTCACTGGACTGTAGTTACATCTTTGCTATTCATGCTTGTACTGGTAACTTAATAGTGCAAGGATTTGGTCTCGGATTTGAAGCCAGCTTGCACAGCCTTGATAATCCATGCTTTAAAAATATCTTATCATTTAAAAACTGTGTGGTTTTGCTAAAACTGACTGGTGTGAATGGTTAGATTCACAAAATATGCTGGGCATGGTTTTTTTTGGTTTTTGAGTATGGTCACTCCAGGACTGGCATATAGACAGACAAAATATCCTTTGAAATTTGCAGTTTCAACCAAGAGAATCTAGTTCTTGCACCTTGGTCTGGGTCCTACCAGCATTTGATTAATCACTAAAGTCATAATCTCAGAGTCCACCAGAATTCCTTTCCTTCAGTCTGTACTGACCCATGGAAACAATTTCAGCCTGCCAATTGACATTTCCAGATCATCCAGGCATCTTTCTGCATCATTAATTTAATTATATAGTAGTGAAAGTGCAACTGTTTCAGCACAGTTCTCTTTGTAATGTGTTATTTCCTGTATATTTGTGACAATTAATAGTCTCTGCATTAACACAAAATTGACATGGAAATCAAAAGAGGAAGGAAAGACATATAGGGCTAACAAAGAGAGGAAACAGTTCTGCAAGAAATATCCCACGTTTTAGCAAAAATTTCTTGTAGAACAATTTTCAGAAAATCAATATTCACAAATTGGTGCTTGTAAATGCTGCTCCATGGCAATGTTAATCATTAAAATAATGAATGTCTTCAGTGGGTTGTTTGCTCTACAGAAACCTTCTCATGAATGACACACATAAATTTGGTTTGGACAAAAATATAAGGCAGTGTTGGAGGGAGCAGTTGTTGACAGAAGAAAGCAGAAACTCCCCTCTTTTAAAGCCAGTAGAAGAGAGGTGGCAGAAGTTAACAACAAGAAAGACTTCAACATAGCCCTGATAGAGTATTAAGGGAAAAAAAAAAAAGCAGATATCCTGCCTTACTTATACCTACTGATCTCTTTGCAGAGGTCTTTTTACATAATGATGGTTTCTTCACCAATCAGCAAAGACTGTACACACAACACTTATAAGCTGGTGCTCCACTGAATTAAGTCAAAGAATTTCTCAGAAGCTGGTGCAGAGTTACTTTAGCTGGACTTCTGATATACCTTGGAACCTTGCCAAGCTCATCACAGGCACAGCACAGGACTAGGTCTTACATGTGCCCCTGTGATGCTTTAACCCATGGATTCTTCAGCTTAGCATCTGAAACTAACAAAAAATCCCATGTAGAAGGTCCCACAGCTTCTATATGGG
Source organism: Pyrgilauda ruficollis (assembly GCF_017590135.1). NCBI lineage: Eukaryota > Metazoa > Chordata > Aves > Passeriformes > Passeridae > Pyrgilauda > Pyrgilauda ruficollis. Next base: position 197,129 of record NW_024527044.1, read on the forward strand.
CAAAATTAGAGTTGACAAGTTTGTTTCTTCTTTCTCAACAGCAATGAGCACCGTCATTCAACAAGTTCCTTGTGCACATTTTTCAGTGATGTGGCCTTACTTTCTAGGGTTTCTTTGTGCCTCTGGATCCTGCTCGTTTTGCTCCATATGAGAGGTCAAACTTTGTAGATTAGCCCATGGGCTTCCAGTCGATCATAGCTAAGGCACCAGGCTTGTAGGGAGACACTTTTAAAATGAGAACTAGATCACCTGTAAATAATGAGAGAAACTAGTGAACCCCTCCTTAGGAGTTCAAGCAATCAACAGGAAGAGTCTCTGGTATTTTCCTGAGGTGCACAACAGACTTTCAGAAGAGGCTGAGCACTTCTGACTTATTAAGACCCTGAAAGAGGCTGGGAAGTGGAATGGCCAGATATTTCCCCAGTGAATTCTTCAGCAGATGTACAGATGGGATTTTGACACAATCTGAACCACAAGACTTGGAAGCAGACTTGGCACTACTGTGTAAAAAATTAAATCTCCCCTTTTATGTTTGCCTAACATTTCATTGTGATATATGGATAATGAGTGTTATGAATAAAAAATATTTTTACAAATTATTACTACAAGTCCGGATAAGATTTTTGTGCCTACACTTCTCTGGCATTGAGATTGACATAAAAAAAGGGAAGAAAACTAAAAAAAAATATATTAATTATAGGAGATAAAGATGTAAAAAGACATTTTTAAGAAGACCTGAAAGGTCTGATTTTGATCTAAAAGCTTGGGGTTTAATCACTCAATTAATAATCCAGGTAACAGTTTTAGTTTTTTAAATGTCATTCATTGCAGATAGGATTTATCCTTAAGATATTTAAAATGAGTCATCTATGCCTAAATCAGACATAGAGTTTATATGGCAAGTCTTGGATACTTTTATTACAGTCTTAGTACTATACTATTTTACTATTAATATAATTAAAACTGTAAATGCAGACAAAATTTTTTAAGTTTCGTGGTTTTTGCACTTCCATTGGTTGAAGCTTCTCAAACTGTTCACAAACATAGGATCAATAAATTTTAGAGCATTAGTCCTGTACTAACAGTAAATTAGGTACTTGCAAGCGAGAAGTGGCAAGTGAAATTCTTTACCTCTGTGCCTATATTGTGAAATCTATATTGTTATCATTTCTTTAAAGTGTAATTACTTTAGGAAATCCAAATAATTAAAAGAAAAAAAAAGGTGCATGACAAAGTTGTAGAAAAAAATCTTCCCACTTTGAAAAAATCAGGTCTTAAAATGAATTAAATTATAGAATTAACTTTGCATTTTCCCTGATGGGTAATAGCAATGTGTTGTAACAGTCAATATATCAAGGTTCTATTCATTCGTTCCGAAAAACGCAAGCTTGGAGATATCTAAGATAGCTAGGTAAACAGCTCAGTTAGAATAGAAAGGAAAACAAAACCATGCAAACCTGTTTGTTTCAGAAGGAATGTTGTTTTTTTTTTTCCTGGATGGTCCATTTCAGAAGTGGAAATATTTGAACTAAGTCATGCTAGCAATGATCATAGCTCTAGCGTCTTTTCTGCAATTTGTTATAAATTCTTTTTGGGAAAGGAAAAGTTTTGTGTATTTTTAAAAGTCAAAACATGGCTTTAAATATTCATATTTTCTGAAAGAAAGCATATTGCTTTTCTATTGAGTCATGCTATGGGAATAGAACCCAGACCATGCTGCTGGGATTCCTACAAGAACTTTCAGTTGCTTGTGCATATTGTATAATCTGAGAATCAAGGGACTCAGCTGCAGTTAATTTTCATTTGCTGTTTGTATATAAATGCTTTTAGTACTTAAACTAAATTCAGATCAATTAAACTAATGTTGTTTGACATAATATTCCTTGTTCCAAAATCAATATCCCTTCATTTGACAGACTTATTCTTGAATTCAGGATGTTTATTATTCTTAAAGCTTACCTATAGACCTGGTTTTTGTCTTTGATGATGTAAACCAGTTCTTCCTTATGTACTATGAGCCAGAGTATAATGGGGTTCAAATTTCTCTGGTAAATATCTTTAATTGTAAGATCATGTCTGTTAACCTCTTGCCGTAGTGCTAACTTCCTATCCTTTCTTTTGTCTTTGCTATTATTTATTATTATATGATCTTTGAGATCATATTCTCCCAAGGAAGATACTTTTTTTATAGTACTCTGCTACTGAGGACATCTTTTGTCTGAGTTTGTGGTATTTGGTGATGAATGGCCCTCCACCTGGTTTCAGAGGATGAAGTCTTCCAATTTCATTTCAATCAACAGATTCCATAAAATTCCATGGTCAAAAAATCTTTCTGCAGACTGTTCAATATCGTTTGTGTCATTGCCTAGAGACAAAGTAGGAAGGAAGGGGAACTTCAGGGAAGCACAAACTTTTCCAGTGTTCATTGTCTAACAGTGAGGAAGGTGCAAAGCACTGGTTCCCTGAGTTTCACAGTGATCTAGGGCTGAAGTGAGTCCCAGAGCCAAGACAGTACTTGCTCTCCACTGCTTGTTTCATAAACCCATTCACAGACAGGAAAGCTCTTGTAGGGAAAATCTCTACCGTCAGGGCTGCATTTACTTTTCCTCCCACAAAGAAAGCACGAGTCACAATTTCCCACTCAGTTTTCTGCAGGTAGTGATAGCCTTCAAGAACTTGTCTGAATGATGTCTGCTTAAGGATTGAATGGAGTCCTTATGATTTGGTCCACCAGGAGAATTTTTCTTAAGCTTGAGTTCTGAGAAGACAGAGGAGGGCTCATGCCCTTCAGATCCTCTTTACCCTCCCAGTGCAGTACTTATAAATCTTGTGATTTTGTTTTGTCTGGCCCTTGTCCAAAAACAGACCTGTCGAATGAAAGGCAGCTTTGGGATAATTTATCAATGTAACAGTGGGAATAGTGGGCTGAACAGTAGTTTTGTGCTGTTACCAAGTGAAACCACCATGAGCAGTTACCTAATTGGAATAATATGGCACATGTTCCCATAATTGCTCTCCTTTGATAACTTTACTTAGGTCATGTTTTCTTAGTTAATTATCATTAGAAAAATATCTAATGAAGGTAACAAGGACTAAGGGTTGCAAAAAAGTGTGTATGGGCTACAGTGTGACATTTTCAGACACAAATATTTTCTTTAAATTAATGGTAATAGAAATGGTATAACTTGGCATCAACTGCAAATGTAATCAACAACTATGGTTCCCAGGTATTTATTATGACTGAAGGTCAGAGTGGAAGAGGGGTTATTAATGAGACTTAAGGCAAACTGTCTCACTTATGCTGCTGGAGGGCAGAGTCGTGACCTTCTCCTCCTCTGCAGCTCCTCAGACCTCCAGACGCAGATGAAAAGTGAAATCCTACTGCTTCAGGTAGATCCTCTCAGACAGTCAATCCCTGAGCAAAAAAAAAAAAAAAAAAAAAAAGAATGAAATGGGTATTGTTCCATGCTTAGAACAAGAATGAAGATAGCATGGCTGCTGATAAATTATGTCATACTTCTGGGAGACATGTGAGAGAACATTAGTGTTCTGAGCAATACATTTAGGAAAAAACCCAAAATTTTCACCCTTCCACACTATTCTATTGAGAACAGTTTAGGTTTTCTGACAGGGCTTTTTCTCTATGAGTTTTTCTACTGTTTTTCTTGAGTAAAAATCTATAATTTAACCTACAAGGTCCCTAAAAGTATATTTTAACTTGAAATGTACACTGATGAACTTATTAGTATGTATTAGGCTGGTATCTCTCACCTTATCTCAAGTTCCTAATAGTTAGAGGTCTAAGTCTGACCTGAAGACCTCAGACTCACTTTATAGTCAGAAGAAAAAATGGACATTCCCAGATTGCAATCCATCTTATTTGAACTAAGTACACAAGACAGGTCAGATGAATTGTGGCCTGGATTTGCTTCCACTGAGTATAACAGGAAGCCAGGGTAACTAGCAGAGGTTTCATGTTGAACTTTCGGATGTCTACATTAAGGTAGATGGATTACACCCTGAAGTTATGCACACTAATAAATTAAGCAGGAGAAAGGAGCATGCCCTGCCACTTTGTTGCCACGCAAACAAGTTTGGATGGTACCTGGCTGCTTTTGACCCAGGAGTGCTGCTGCTGTCCAAACCAGCCCGGGAGAGAGCTGGGCCAGGCTGTTGTGAGCAGTTCGGGTGTGGCACAAGGATTCCATACTGGAGGTTCCAGCCTTTCCACGCTGGAGAGCTGCAGGGCCAGAGCACGGCTGTGAGCACATTTAGTTTTACAGGATGGACATAGGCTTAGTAGCTACAGCAATCAACTCCTATCAAACCTAATTTACCAGCCTCCAGAAGTCACACTTTCCTACAGATTTCAGAGGAGCCAATCTCTAGAGAGATATAGGGATAGAAATCCCTGCCTCCAGTTTCCAAGGGCCTCCAGAAGCCATAGAAATCTCTTTTCATAAAGTAGGCAATGCTAATCTTGCTGATACAAAATAACAAAAATGTGAGCAACTGTGTGACAACATCTAACTGAAACATTATGTTTTAAGGCCATGATTCTGTTCCCGCTGACTTCAAAGCTACAGGATTGGGCCTGAAATGTTTCTGAAGGGTTTTTTTTTGCAGAAATGATAATGACCAGAAGTGGAGTTATTTTTATTCTTTATGAGAAACAATAAATAAGAGACCATACTTACTTTTCACTGGAAATTTTGAAACAATCAGTTCACTCCAGGGGAAGGAAAAAAAAAAGAAAAAAAAAAGAGCCCTCTGTACAGATTTTTTTTTCCACTATGTCCATGAACACTTTCAAAGAAGCCGGACTCAGGACAGCCGATGTAGGATAAAGCCAAGCTACTAAAACATCTTTCCTCTCCTTACATATTTGGGGTCTGTACTTTCTTTGTATATTTTGTTACTGGGAAAGAAAACAGCTGTGTTCTTGAAATCCCTGTTTCTCTTTCTTGGTAGGTCAATTCTCTTTGATGCATTGTGTTTGGCCCTGGTAGTATCGGTGAGGGAAGCTGTTTTTTGATTAATAACATTTTGCTTTTTTTTCCTCTAGACTTGCTTGTTGGCAGGGTGGTTTTCATTAACCAAGCCGGTAACTAGAATCAATTACACAAACTAAACAAAGCAGAGCGTAAAACTGTGGAAAGATGAAGATAATAAGAGCTAAAGACCATCACACACAAAAATTCTTCAGCAGAAATAACTAAAACAAACTTATGCCACCATCTTTTTTGCTTTATAAATTATGAGAAAAAACAATATACAATTCTGTGTTGCTACTCTACTGGTAGAATTCTAGAATAATTTAGATGGGGAAGGACCTCTAGAGGCTTCTATACAAACTAATAATAAAGGCAGAGTCTGCTATGCGATCAGACTATATTTTATCCAGTCAGATCCTGACAGCTTCCAAGGGCAGAGGTTTCATTACCTCTCTTGACAGTCTGGTCCACTGCTTCACTGTGTCCATGAGGACTGACCTTGTCTTGTTTCAGTTTATCTTTGCTGCTCCTCTCATCACCACGTGCTACTTTGAAGGGCTTGGCTCTGACATCTCTCCAAACCCTTGCTCAGGGTCAGCCAGTCCCCTTGGTTTGGTGTTGTCTGCACACTGAATGAGACTGCTCTCCAACATTACACCAAGTCACCAGGGAAAACATTAAGAAGGACAGGCCCTGTGACAAACCTCTGCCATACTCCACTGGTTACCAGCCTATAGACAGAGTATGACTCTTTAAACCACTATCCTCCTGGCCTAGTCATTATATCAGATTTTAACCACCTAATTATTCATCAGTACAGAGCATGGCATTCTAGCTGGAATGCTAAAAACCCAGCTAAAATCCAGGGTTATCCAAAACTCTCACCTCATCTACTTACTCTTCACAGAAGAAAATTAGGTTGTTGGGAATTAATTTTTTTTCAGTAAACCTGTGCTGAATTTACAAGTTACATCTTGTCCTTTACATGTCCATGGATTCCAAGAAGACTTGCTTGATGATTTTCCTAGGGACCAAAATGAGACAGCAATTTGTAGTCCTTGGATAACCCTTTTGCACTTAGCTTTAGAAATATGCGCACTATTTACTTTCCTATACTCTTTGGGGTCCTCTCCTTATTGCCATGACATTTCAGAGATCTTAGAGAGTGATTTTGCTCTGACATTGCCTGTCACTCTCTGACACAGCCTATATGGTCCAAAGGACCACAGGAATTGAGTTCTCTTACCAGAGTCCCTGACTTGATCCTCATTCGCTGCTTGTACCTCTTGTGCCTTCCTGTACCCACAAAACCCTGGGAAACTCTCCTGGTGAAGACTGAGACAAAGAAGGCATTGATCCATCTCAGCCTTATCCATGGCTGCTGTCACTGAGCCACCTGCCCCATTTAGCAGCAGTGCCACACTTGGTTTTCATTCAGTCTTTTACTATTAAAGTTTCAACTTTAAGTGAGCTTTGACTTACCTGACACCATTGCCACATTCCTGGACAGTTTAGAAAGTTTTCCTTTGTGGCACATCCATCCCTGTTTCCAGGCTGCCCATCCAGATGTCAGGTAGATTAATGTTTCCCATTAGAACTGGGGTTTGTGATGTAAAGTCTTGTTTTCCTTAGAAATGATGGAATTTCCCAAAACAGATTATGATGGAAATATTTTGCCAAGAAATTTCATTACTGAAATGAAATGCTAACATGGATATTTAATTACGGTGCTAATAGCTATGAAAATTACTTATTTATCCTAACATTTTTGATGGATCTAAAACCACATCAGGTACAGGAATTCTTCAAGATAATTATGAATAATTTTTACTACAAAGAACTCAGAAATCTCTTGTATTTTTGTGATGGCTCATTATTAAATATCAACAGTTTTTGTTGGAACAAAAGGTAGGGTTTTGTTTATATTCATTACTAAAGACCAGACTGCTGTATTCACTGTCAGAGTGACTACCTTAAATTAAAAGGTCTTGTTTCACTTAGGTCAGCATGATTCTTCAAAAAGTAGCATAAAACTCAGTATTGGTAAATTCTCAATACAGTTAAGAGCAAAGTTACTATTTCCCCTTCTTTCACTAGAAAGAAAAAAAATATAAAAGACATAAGTAGGGTATGTTTCATAAAGCAATCTGGCTCAGCACCTTGATGGTCCTTTTCTCCAGAAACCAATAGAAATGCTCTGAGTTTAATCAATATTTGAATCCTGTCATACTTTTCAAGAGCTTTTCAAGAATGTGAAAACACTGCATCCCATCTGAGTCCAAACTTGGGTTGTTGAATGTCTATATAAAAATTGGAAATTATTTAGAACAAACTGTTCAGAGTTTGTTCTAAACCAATGACCTTTCACCGATTGCCAGAAACAGAAAATAATATGACGTTTTGAGCTTCATTAAATATGATACCTTTTTTTCCTTTTGCAAATGTAAGAGGAACTCCCACTACAGAAATATAATTATAATGCCTCTGAAATTTCAGGGTAGGATCATTATAGTCATTATAAGTGGGATATGTTAAATGCTTTTACTATTATCAAAGTAGGAAAAAGAAAAAAGAAACTTGTAACACAATTCATGAAAGCTAAAAAGTGCCATTTAAATGTTGCCTACATCCCAGTGTTTTCCATGTTCCAAGCCTGCAGCATTATATTGTGTAGTTATCCTCTTACTTAGACAAATGCTTGTAGGCATGCCTAAATGGGTTTAAGTCCTAAAACCTCCTTAATTGATCCTTATCCTGTTTGGAGTTTTATAGCTCAAGTATTGTCTGGCTTCTCTGGCAATTCTTCTGGCACAAAAGACTTTTTTCCCTTTTTTTTTTTGGGCATCCCTTCTTTCCTTGTCCAAACAAATCCTTACTTATTCTTTAAGAGATGGAAGCACCAACTCTTGTAGTAATTTATGGCTAACAATAGGGAAATATTTTAGGAGACAAGAAACCTGAATCCAGAGATCTTATAAAAAATGAAAGTGTCAAAACAAGAACAGAAAATTTCCCTTCCTGCATAGCATCTAACCCAGGTGGTACAGTACTGGGAAAAGGTAAATATACATTTGGTCTGCCAGAGGAAAAATAAGTGTGGACGACATTCTTTGACAGCTAGGGGAAACCTAGGCCCCAGTAGTCCTAAAAGTGTTTTTTGAGACAGAGTTTGTTAAATTGTCAGAGCTCAAGACATATTTGCATCTGTCCCTTCAACATGACAGTCATGACCTCTCCCAATTCCTGGCCTAGGTGATCTCCTATCCATCAAGCTGGATTTTGACTGCTGTTCTTAAGTGTTTAACACTCCCATTTTGTCATTTAGAGAAATCCCTGTATCCAGGGCAGGGTTCTGCTCTCTGAAAAGGGTCACAGGTAGTTATGGGGAAGTATTCCCAATGAATAATATTAGCACAAAGAAGGATGGTAAAACAAGAGGAATCATCAGAACAGCAAAGTTAGCAAGTGCTCTCATAAAAAACTAAGCCTTTCTGTTTAACTCAAACTTCGTCAATCCCTCCTTTATGTTTTGTTAATTTAGTCGTTCAAATAGGAGAAAGTAAGCTTGGAACAAACTCCTTTAAATTTCTCGACATGGAGAGATCTGCCTGCCTCTTTTTTTACATAATGATTCATCTCACAACTGTTTTGTGAGACGAAACGTTATGTAAGCCAGCCAAGCTAGCTCTGTCCACACATCGGAAAACTCCCTCTCCAGTCCTTTTCTTCTGTCCCTAAAGGGACAGCTCATGACAATAACATTTTCTGGCTATTCCACTCTAATATTGATATTCTGGGACAAGCCAAATTTCTGATCCAAAGGGAGACAAAACAAAATATTCCAAAATAGTTATTCATGACCAATGCATCAACAAAAACCATTCTGGGTTTGTTGAAACCCAGAGTTTCAGCAAATATATAGAAAACTCACTTCAGTACACTATGTCAGTCCATCTCTGTTCAGGAAACTAGTTAACAACATGTTTAAATCATGTCTTTTCATGGGATTTTTTTCTAAAAGAGACTCTTAAGTATTTTGTCTCAGGTGGGTTTTTAAAAATAGCTTCAAAATACTATCCTAAACCACAGCTGCCATGTCAAAAGAACACTTTTTCTGTAAGGAACTGCATCCAAAGTCAACCCAGCTATATCTATTTAGAGAATATATAAATATACACACACATATATTTTTAAAGTTGATAAGGGCCTTTCTTGTTTTCATCCATTCTAAATTTGCTTATAAATGTATTAAAGTTGCACTCCTCATATGTACTAGAAATATATCTGCTTTGTTTGCAGTGCTTAGTGTAACACCAAGGTGAAGGACATACAAAAGAGTGACACCACAGTTTTAAATACAGTGTCAAAATTGGTAATTTCATGACATTTCCATGCAGTAAAAGGACTGTCAGGTCAAATTAGGTTCCAGATTTTCTTTTGATAAAGAAAAGCCTGTAAAAGTCTTAAAAATGAAACACTATGATGATTATTTGTTCAATATTCGAATGGGAATTTTTTCCTTTTTTTTTCCTCCCTTTTTTTTTAAACAAGCATAGACCTACAGTATTCATAATGCAAACATCACACTGTTGAGCTGATCACTGCTGGCCAATGAGAACCTAAATCTCTGAAATTAATTTAAAGAAGTTGTAAAGCTTAACACAATAAGACTGGTTTTGCTCTCAGAGCTAAGAAAAACGGGTAAATAAACAATATAAAAGATAAGGCAAGGATATTCTCACATATAAAAGATAAATGGAAATAGGTTTATTAAAGCCTGTTTGGAGAAAGATGGATTTGTTCTCTTGTTTTTTAATGGCAAGTGATCTGTATTGAGGAACATTCAATTCAATAAAATAATTGCAAATACTGTGTTTGTGTTACAAAAACATCTATGCTTAAAAATAATATTTTTTACCTAGATAGCTAATCTAAACAAAATTGTCTCAGGTTATAATAGAATCCAAACTAAAAGACTGTCAGTGAATTGGAGTTGCAAAATGTAAATTTCACACATTCAAATAGGTTGTGAAATCTTCATATGTGGAGGTTTGTAGCTAATGTTTAATAACAAATGTTCTGCTCTATTTGTGAGGATTTTATGGAAATTTGTTCTCTTTAGACTGAGGGAGGAAGATTATTTGGAGCTTCTCTACATCTGCCTGAAAGCCTGAATGTTCTCAAAAAAGATTAGTCTTTGGTTCCTTCTTTTTTTTCCATAGAAATTTGAACAATGAAGAAAACTATGTAGTTAAAGCATTAAACCCATGGAATTGGACAGGTTTAGGGATTTTTTAGCAATGTTGTAGTTATCAGAATTAGGTCTTTCATGTTTTCTTAATAATTTTCATAGAACATTTCAAATATATTACTTTGGAAATGTCAATGATAATAAATATAGTATTTATTTAGAGATGTAAATAGGAATATGTATAGATTAGGACAGAGCTTCTCTCCCATGAGCAGTCTAGAAGAGAGCAGCTCTTTTTAACCATGCTGTCTTTGAATTCTCAAAGTAGTAGTTTGCCTATGTGGTCTTGCATCTGCTTAATTCTAAATTCCTGGTTTAAAAATTAAGAACAAAAACCTCCTTAAACAGACTTGGAACTTATCCGGGGATTCAGAAGCTGTTTATTTCCATTGAATGACATTAAAAGATATTTTTATTTGTAGCCTACCTACTGGTTCCAATCAGTCCGAAACATTGGAGAAAAATAGGAGGCAATGATTGCCAAGAAGACATTTGCACTGCATTCCCCAAGTTATTCAGTGAAAGGGTAATTTATATTTTAGTCCCTACTCCCATGTGTAGGACAGAGCTTCTCTCCCATGAGCAGTCTAGAAGAGAGCAGCTCTCTGCTTTTGGGTTTCCTGGTGTCCAGAGAAGCAGTGATTTACCCCATGTTATCCCCTCAGCTCTCTCATGTGTCTCTAATGGGTTACTCCCTGGCAGTCTGTCCTGTGGCCTTGACACACAAATTTTTCAGGTTATACGACCAAGCCAACGAATTTGAATACCTAAATTAAACTTTGCTGCTTAAAAGTCTTTTCCAAACTGAATTATTTTATGATACAGTGATTGCAGGAGTTCTTCCTAATCCACTGTCTATTCTCAATCACCTGTGATATGCAAAAAGGGAATTTAAGTAGATTGGCACAACATGCAGAGATTTTCAGTATCATGTACAGAGGATGAACCTGTCACATTACCAGCATAAATGTAACTTGTAAGGTGTCCAGCAGCTGTGATGTACAAAATCTGGGCTTGTTTGAGTCCTGTTCCCAAGCAGCTTTGTTAAAATTGAATTCCTCTTTGTCATGCTGTTCATGGTAACCATAGGCACTGTAAAGCAATGTAAATATGCTCTAACACTCCCACCTTTCCTCTGTGCATGTACAGGTCAGGCTAAAATCTGGGTTTGATTAAATTAAACACAATCTAAGTCTTGAGCAGAAGGGAAAGAAACACCTTGACCTTTTTCTTTTGGTACAAAGCAGACACCAAAATTGTTTTAAAATCAGTGAGGATGCAGGGTTTTATAAAACAGTAATATTTACATGTAATTGTCCTGACCGTGTTAGAGCCATTGAGTTCCCATGTTTATACTATGGTTTCTTTTCCCTCACTGTAAAACTGCAAGAGATTTCTCACATACACCATGTTACTCAAACAACAGATCAGATTTAATCCAGCCTTGTTTGCTATCTTTAACTCATTAAACACTCTCACTCTCTTTGTTCCTCTTTTACCTATTTTTCCAGTTATATGGTGTAAATTTCTGAACAAGCTCAATGGGTTTTCTAGAAGACCAGGAGTTTTGAGCTTTGAGTCAATGTTTTAGTGGGACTGATTTTGCCATTTCAGCCTCTCAAAATGAAAGAATACTGATAAAGGCTGAATCCGAAGTATGACAGGTGCATATTAAAGCTTTTTGAAACACTGAAACGCAACAGAAACATTTTAGCCATGGTAATGTATTAAAAGCAAGTTTTATATGTAGGGCTATAACTTTTAAAACTTGCTTGTTGATAAATTCATTGCCTCTAACAGAAACCTTTATGTTTGATAGACATTTGTTACTTTCAGGGGTGACATGACCCCTCTCCAGGCGGTGAGTTCCTACTGCAGCCTTGTGTTGACTTGATTTTAGGGAGTCTTTGCATGTGTAGCAAAATCAGACCTTTAAAAAGAAAAATCCTCTGCAAACATCTTTCATTTAATTTAGACCAATGTATCAGCATTGCATCAATCTCTGTTTAAAGAAAGACATAGAAAAACTTCATTTTCCTGTAGATCATAACAGCCATACTTCCGAGAAAAAGATTGCTGATAATTGCAGTGTTTTGCTTAATATTTATTTGTTTGTTTAGGTTGGTTAGTTGGTGGGAATATGGCACATTTGCTGCAGCTCACTGCCTTGTGGGTTTCAGTTATCTGAAGGGCTTTCATTCTAACAAAGCTTTCTGTACACAGCAATTTGTCATCAATTGAGGAGGATTAAAGAAGGATCAGTTGCAAGACAGTCTGCTGCTTATATTTACTCTATCTACATCAACACGTCTTCCTATCTTAGTGAAATCACAGCCTAGTGCCTGAGCTATTTGTGGATCTGTAACAAGTTTACCTGATATTAAGAGCAGATTGAATACAAACCGCAGGTTGGAGCCTTTTTGTCTTCAATATTTGCCCTTGCCTTGTTGTCACGAATCACCCATTGATTTTGAGAGCACAAACGTTTCTCGATGGTGAGAGTTAACCTCTTTTTCATGCTTGTTTACACACTCTGTTCAGTCCAAAAAGCCAGTTGCACTTTTCACCTTGGTCTACAAGTAGTCATGCAAACAAATGCCTCAAACCTGAGCAACACCCTTTTGTGTTCACCCTGTTTGCTTACCTCGTGCTTCTGCTCCCTGTTCCTCGCTTGGTTATAGATTCATTTTGGAGCTCTGAGATCAAAGGGTTGGAAGGCACACTGAGAAAACACTAGTGAGCAAAGGGCTGGACTGACCTTTGCTCACATCCTCTCAAAACTCTGTTTTCTGATACTCAAATCTTTTGTGTACATATATGTGTGTGTGTGTGTTTATCTGTGTACACATATAGTAAATATGAGTACCACAACATTCTTCAATGCATCTAAATATGAGACTGATTCAGGTGTTATCCACCTGTACTTCATAGTGAAAGGTAGTTGGAGAGGGAAAATAAAGGTTCTACCAGGGCCTGAATCCATTATAAACTATTTTGTATATGCAATTGGCAAATCAAAAAAGACAAGATAATATTAATTATTGTCCCAGACAAAGAAAGATCACCCTTTTTGGCATGACTTCTAAGTCAGCACACATTATTGTGGTGACAGTTCCCCTAATTTCATTGACATGGGTCTGAGGGTTTTAATATTTTATTTTTTGGAAGGAGCTCATAAGCCAGTCTGACATTGAGAGTTCACAGGTTCCAGGAGCACAGAATAAACTATAGTTGTTAATATGTTGTTAATGTTGATAAAGCACATGTGAATATTTGTATGATAGCTTTTGGAAATTTTGTATATAAAGATTTTTTTTCCCCCTGGAAAAAAGTTGGCAGATGACATCTAGTCTACCTACAGATTTCATCATAAGGGAGAATAAAACTGTATTAATGGTTTTAATTTACACACTTTTTTCTTGTCTGGTGTCTAAACCTTCATCCCAAGGAAGAGCATTACCAATACACAGCAATCCACCAACTGTCCAGAAGTTAGGTAGACACATGGACCTGACTCCTTAGAAAAAGGCATTTAGCAAGCAGTCAGCTTCAACTCTGAGCTTGGCTCCGCAAAATCAGACAATATGAGGAGACCTGAATGGGTCTCTTAAGCAAACATAGCTGGTGTGAAATGGGACTCAGCAGCAATATATTAGGTAGGCAGCTAAAAAGCACTTATGCCTGAATAACATACTCTCTGTGAGGTGGTTCTCCATCACCACAACAGATGCTTGGAAGGTCACCACAAGGTTTCCACAGCTTTTCAGTCTTTCTCAAAATTTCAAATCCAAAGATGCCAGTAAAAAATGCAGACAAATCCTGATGTGCTGAATATTTGACAGCAGTGTGATGTATGGTTTCCTCTTAAATCAAATCTATTCCCACCAGTTTAATTTCTACCTCTGTGATCTTTTTGCTTGCATAAGGAATCCTTTGTGTGTCCAGAAATGGCATGTCTGCCTGGTTTGGCCTTGGCAGCCTGGCATGTCCAAGCACACACCAGACAAAGCTACTTACAGGAACTGGCAAGAGGGTCAGTGGCTTAGGTCACATGCAGACCTTTTGTTTTATGGATGTTGTCCTGAGCCCTGGCTTTGCCTTGCTGGTGAAGTAACATGGAGACACTTGGAAATGAGAGAGCTTTTCATGCTACCTCCACCACTCAGCTTTTGAATAGACATCAGGCACTGGAACATGCTCACAGCTGTGCTGCATTTCAGGTTACTGCATGTCATGAGGCAGCAGGGTGCAGGTTTTCTTGGTGGTTTCAAAGGGTGCACTGAACTGCCTTGTGACACCTGGGGCTTGTTAGGGTTTTCCTTCAGGCATTCCAGATGGAGCACTTCAGTGGTACTTTGGCATGCACTCTGAGGCCAAGACTGGTGTGCCTACAACAGCGATTCACTTCAGGTCAGGAACAGACTTCTGAAGTTAATCATCCAGTTAACCCCTCCAACTGCTTCTTGGATTGCATCATGTAGTGTTCTTGAATCACAGGAAATCAATACTTTTTGGGTCAACATAAACCAAAAGGTGTTTTTTGGCATTAGACCTAACCTACAGCAAGTGATAATGGGCTGAAATTTACAGTATTAAAGCAGAGCTAGTTGTAACTGAGCTGAAGTGTGTGTAAAGGAGTTATTGCATCCTCAACTCTAACTTAAAAGATATGCTGCCATCAAACCTTGCTAGCGTGAACATAGCTTGTATAGAAAGTTGGGAATACGAACTTGATGGTGCTGCTGGAGGCACTTTGTAATGGTCGATATTTCATAAAGCAGTGTAAGAAATCACAATTTGAGCTTTCCCACATACAGAAAAAGGTTTCTTTATACTCTCATTAAAAATATCAAGTGCTGTGACTATCCCATGCTGCTTTTTGTGGTGATTGTTACTACAGAAGCATGGTACTTCAGTAGGAACTCAGTGATCCCATTGTGTGGAGCAGTACACATGCACTGAATGACAAGACTTAATCCTTTTAGCTTCTAGTCTGAGTGTAAAGCCTTTGTTGTTCTATGCCTTGAAGCATGAGAGTTTGTTTTGTTTCCTTACTTTATTTCTACCAGTGACATTTGTGCTGTGTTATTGCAGCATATTGTTCATTCTTTTGGAAAATGTACTTGATGTTATGGTTCCTTCATAATGCCTCTGTTCAAGTGATGACTTGCTTGAGTGCTGACATGATAAAGCATGCTCTGTCAATCTCAGGGTCTTTACATCAGCTTTTGGTGGCATGTCTAATTAAAACAAAACAAAACAAAACAAAATTGAACTGAATGTGATGCATTAATTCATTCCTTCTATTTTGCTGTACAAAAGTCTAAATAAAGCAGAAGAATCATCAATGCAAATAGGTCTGAATGCATATAACACAATCTTTGTGCTGTGATCTCTTTTTGAGATGATAAATAATTTGAAATATTAGTTCAGATGAAGAAAATGTCTGTGTCACTCACAAGTTCCAAACCCGCTGAGTTTTGCATGATTACTATCGCAGATCTTGGAATCCAGGCTAACTTTCACGATCCTTCAATTAAGCCTAAGTGGGGAGTCTCATAAATTCTGAGCCCTTCTGAAATCTTGTTGTGTTCCAGTGAACATATCCGAGTCCCACCTACTAAGCGATGATAGAACCAGGCTTCAAGTTCCTAGCAGCTACTTAGGACTCGTGATTTCTATTGCAGATCTGCGTAGCTGACTTTGCCTTTTTCTCATTATTCTGGCTATAGTTTTGGAGATCTCTCTTCACGGCGATGTGAAAATTTAGTGAAGAGGAAGATCTGAGAGATACAGAAGTCTTCTACATGGAACAATCACGCAGGACCCAGGAGAATGCATTAAAATATACTGAACAGGTCCCTTGGCTGCATGACCTCCTTCTTTTTTTCTGTACTCTTCCTCTCATTCTCCCTCTTCCTTTTTCCTTTCTATCCATTGTCACTGTCTTTGCTGTCAACAGTGCTTAGAATTTGCTGTTGATTGATTTATAATTTCTTCACCACAGAAAGGTAGTGCAGACAAAATGGTAACTCTTCCCATGATTTAACCCTCACTTTTTTACTCAATTAAAATCTCAGGTGTCTTAGGATTCAGATTTGTACCTCCCCACAACAGAACCAAACACTTCCATAAACTTTTTTTGGGCCTGCTTTATGCTTCAGTCTTATTGATTATTTAAGAGTATTTCTTTAGGTATAAAATATAATCCTCCTTCTACTGGTAGCTATGATCTACAGGTAATAAAGTCTATAAAGAATAAAATTTCATGGAGGAAAAAAAAGGATCATATCAAGGGCATCTGCATTCACAGCTTATCAAGTTAGTATTACTCCATATATCAGGTTTTCAGGTACATCTGATATTCCAGTACCTCTAAAAACTTCTCTAATATAAAATATAAATAAATGCTGGTATCTTCTATGACAGGAGTTTTGCTTTCTTAATATTACAATAGGAAAGGGAGCCAGCTGAAGACACTCCAAAGCAAAATGGATGCTTCCAGTTCTTTTGAACAGGAATGTTGTTCAGGAATGATGGCAACTTAAAAATTATTATTTTTATGCTGATACCATTAGTCTCACAAAGCCATATGTACTTTTCTCTTCTTGAATTTGTGACCAGAATTTGCTGGTAAGTTGTAGCTCTGGTTTCTTTGAGTTAGGGGACGCATGTTCCTGTGACATAGCTGAAGATCCTTCCTTTAGAGTTCCAGAAATGGGAATATATTAATAAGTGTTTTGGGTTTTAAAAGAAAAAAGAAGAATACTTGAAAGCACAATATGGTGACGTGCTGTACAGGGAAAGCTGTTGTTGAAAATAAGTTTATCTCAAAGAAAGAAGAATGGAACTGAATGAGTCCTTACTGTGGGTAAGAACATTTTGAATTATTAGAATTAAGCCCAGAAAAAGCAAGAGAAGATTTGAATATATGCTCAAAGATACCATCTGTATTATTAAAAGTATAATGAGGAGGCAGAAGAGAGACACAATAGAAATGTCTTTTATTAAGTTTTACATAGGTTATTCCATGGTAAATATTTTTCAGTGACATTGTTGCAGTTTGCTTTGAGAACTTTTAGACATGCTTGACCTATAATATGCACACTATAAAATTAATTTAATGTTTTACTACATTTGCCTTTGAACATGGTTCCTCTTCATTTTTTATGGTTAAGTGAAATGTGGAATGCTAAATTCCAGAGTTGGCAGCTGTATGCTCCAGTAGTTATTCATCTCTACACCACAGATTCTGTTTCAAAGGAATCATTCCTGAGCTGGATTTTATCCATTTTTCTGGGTGTTGTTCTACCCCCCAGACTCGAGTAGACAATTTTATTCTTCATGATTTCTTAAGAGAACCAGAAACTGCAACTTTATATAGAAAATAATTTTGTGAATTTTCTAAATAAACTTTGTATAGATATGTATAAAATCTTCCATTGTTTTCTGAATATATGGATTTTCAATATTTCTTCCTCAAAAAACCAAAACCTTTTCCTTATGCTAATTCTATAAATTTTTCCTGAAATTTTACTTTTCATTGCAGATGAAAAGGTTTCATTGACAGCAGAATAAAACCTCCTAAATTTATTCTAGATTATAAGAATATTCAAAATCTTTTGTAACAGTACAGATTGTAGTAGAGACAGAAGTTGCACTAACCTGTGAGGAAAGTCTCCCCTCAAAACTGCAAAGAAACAGTTTTGTAAGAGAACTAGTCAATAATCATCACACTGAATCATGTATCTTTGGTACAGTTAATAAGTAAAGTGTGGGTTCCTGTTAAACAGTTTTCCTGGAATGGAATCCCAATTAATTTTAATGAGAGAAACAAAAGGAGTTAATAAAGAACATCTAAACCTCTAATTATTTTATTTCTACTTTTTATAATTATTTTCTGTAGCACAAAAACTGACTGTAAAACTCACAGATTTTTATTTCTGTGGATCCAATCTTTTCCCAGTGATTTTACCAAGCTGTAATTCACTTATCTATTTCACCTGGGGAGTAGTAATAGAATAGATAAATAGAAGTCTTCAGCATGATGAGTAATGGATGCTGCTGTCAAAGATTACATCATGAAATATAATAATTGTAAAAACTGTCTGGTATAATTCAAGTAAATAATGGAATGCAAGAGGCCAAACATGTTGAAAATAATTTTGAGGAAGATCATCACACGAAACTTCAATCATTTAAGTTCGACTATGGCACAACTAAATTTCCTTCCCATGGTGGGGAGACACAGGAAGCAAGAAAGGTCCTGCCTGTCAGTTCTTCTTTCTAAAATGTCACAGGATAGAGTGCAGTTTCAGTTTTAACCTTGAAAAATTAGTCTATTTTAAAGAGTCCTTTTACTTCCAGTAGGTTTTAAAGGAAGCCTGTTGATGCAACGTTCTACAGAGGGAAGTTAGTGCCAGACTCTCACATGTTGCAAAGGCAAATAGCTGCTGCCCTGTGGGTTTTGAGAGGTGTTTATATGTTTCTTATGTTACTGTTGGTTTATCTGGTAAATACTCCACTTGGTGTTATCTTTTTTTTTTTTTTTCTGGTTTTACTTCCTGCAGAAATGGTTCTTTCTTATGTATTCTAAACCCTTCAGTCCTTTCTGAAGGAATAACTCCTCTTCAGCTGAGGGCTATTTATTTTTTAAAAAAGAACTATTTTAAGAAGGTAATTTTTGCAGAATAGTGTCTGATATTCTTCACAGAGATATATATATATTTATACATATATGTTCTCATTTATGCTGGACTTTCAAAAAAGCAGCTGTCTTGCTGTCGAAGATAAAACTAAAGTCCTCTTTTGTTCCAACCCAGAGAAATGGCATCATCTCTATTTCCTTCTCCTGCCCATGAACTTCGTTCCTAGTAAAAAATTTTTCAAAATGAAGAAAAGTGATTGCCATTTTAGAACCTGTGTTTATCCTTCTGTCTTTTCTCTGTAAAGCACCACTGTTTATCTTAGCTGTATTGTGTTTTCAGAGAAGAACAACAGCTAGACATTTCAGAGATTGGTATCGTGCTGATAAATTGCCATAGACTGAAGAAAAGCTGCAGTAGAGCCATCATTTCTGTTTCACTCTGCAAGAAGCCTGCACAGAAACCACTCTGGCACTAGGACAAAATTCATGGCTAACACTAAGAAAACATAACATTTCCACCTCATTCAAGAGCATTCTCTTGGCCTCTGCTCTGCTGTCATTTGCTCACAGCATAACACCAATTTTCATGCACTTTAAGTAAGAGCTGAGTGCAACAGCTTTAAAAGTACCGGTGTTGGTATTCAGCCATCACTACCTGCATACATGTCAGCTTATATAAAACTGGAGTAAGAAGTTGACAGCTAATGCATGTCACTTTGACTGGTCTGTAGTAGAAGCAGTTAAACTTTTGAAAGGGACAAAATGCTTTTTTGCTCCTAATAGTCTGCTCCTGCCAAACTGAATATATTTTGGCTGCTTCATGCTCTTCTGTTACAGCAAACCTGAGGAAGTGTTCTCCTATGCCAGTACTGCAAATTGCATTTTTTCCCATTTGCTTTACCTTGTTACATCAGTAGATGATTAACTACTTAACCTTGTATACATTATTACATTATTTTTCTAGATTCAAAATGATGTCTGTTTCTTTACTAGACAGTGTGGTTCAATCAGAGATTGAAACAAAAACAGCCGGTCTTGGCTGCCACCTCGATACATCATCTATGAAAATGACTTACTGAATCTTTCACTTTTTCAGCCTTTTACCTCTTTTGTCTGTTTGGCTTGTACATTTTTCTGAGCTGAGTTATCTCCTAGTATACCAGTGCAGAGAATTTAGAATAGAGTGATCTATTAAAGCTCAGTTATCATTCCGTGAATTCTATGAATTAGAAAAAATAAGCACCAATATGATTTCACAACTCAGAAAATCTGAAGAGCTGATGTTTCATTGAAGTTTTACCTGCAACAAGAGGTTTGTTGCACATTTGAGGAAGCACCCATAAAGTTTTAAGCATAATCACAAAATCCTGTATAAAAATTTATCTGTGTACTTATCATGTTAATAAATCTTGCTTATTCTCTCAGAGTTTTACAAGTTCTTCTTTATAACGTGAAATCACTTAGTCACAATAATCTAAATATTCTTCACCCCTTAAGTCCCCACACTAGTCCAGGAACAGTAACACTGATCAAAAGAAAATAAGGAAATGCCCTGGGAGAAATACCCTTTGGTGACCTTGTAGCAAGTATGTTTATGAAATTACATCAGAATTGTGTGTTTGACATAAATTGTACAAGCTATATATCCCTTTATCCCAAAGGACATCCATAAGCTAAGGAGGCTACATGTGCCACTGCAATGAAAGTCTGGCTTTTGCTATAATTGCACGGCAATATAAATGTCACAATCTGTCTGGATGGGAGTGAGCTGAGTAGGAAGGATGATGTCCATGTAGGAGGGAGTCTGGAAACCCAGTCTTCATTCCCAGTACTGTTTCTACTGTGACACCTCATATCGCCTTTCTGATGCTCTTATTTCTTCATTAGCTGATGATTGCTTTGCCCTTGTTGATGGCAAACGCTGTGTGATGACATCCTCTCATTTGTTTAAGATTACTATGGGAATCAAGGAACTAACTATAAAAGAGATGGAAAAAAAAGAAAGGACTCATAGTCACAGCAATACCTTAGGCAAGAGAAACGCCTTTCCTGCAGTTGGTTTGCTTCTTATATCCACTGAAGGGAGAAGCCAAAGCTCCAGGGCACAAGTGTATAAACATTGTGCAGGAAATTGTGTCATCATTCCTTTCCCCACAATAACAATGTGTTAGTCTGGGGCCAGCTCTTTGCCAGGCGTTTGTCTGGGGTTTTCCAGTAGCAGCAGCTAGGCCTAAGGCTTGTTCTTTGGCAGGGTGTCCTGATGCTCTTTGGCACTACCCTGTTGCTGGTTTGGTTGGCTTCTGTGCAATAGAAATAAGCTTAGAGTTAGCCAGCTACTGAGGATCTGGCTTGTCTTTATTTCTTTCTGACATTTCCTCTGGTTTGAACAGAAAATGCAACACTAAATTGAGGATGGATTTCTAACACGGGCCTTGCATTGCACGGGTCCATTGCCTGTGGGTAGCTTGAAGGCACTGCTGTGTTTTGAAGGGGAGGAAGTTGGAGTAGGATGGACGAGGTCAACATAGTGGCATTGTCTCAGGTCCAGAGAAAGGGATGGGTGTTATTCAAGGAGGTCAAATGATCAGATCTGAGCCCACACAAAGGCTGAGACTCAGTTTTGTTAAAGACATATCATTACAAGTGATGATGTTTTTCTTTACCTCTCAGGAGCACTTAGTGTTGCATCCATTAATCCTGGTTATGGAGTCAGGTATATTGCTGTCCTCCTTCCTTTTCCTAATCTTCTTGTATGTGATGAGACTTTATAAAGCAGATCCGAGGCATAGCATGGGCAATTGTGAGATGCAAATTACCCCTGGAGATTGACAGAGCTCCCACTTAGCCTGGAGCTTGGGATCTCTCAGTATGGAAAGGGAAAAGCTTTATTTGTTCAGTGTCCTTGCTCAATCCCTACCACTCTGTTTACTCATGGACATGGCATTCCACTAGTAATTCTATTTTATCCTTTCTTCATGTGGTAAAAGGCATTAAGTCACAGAAGGATGTCTTTACCTATGGTAGCTTGGGTAGTCTATCAAAGTGCTAGGAATTCCCAGCTGAATGCAGCTAAGCTGAAGATGGAGAGGAGATTTGTTTTGGCTTGTATTTATTTTCTTTCTTCTTCTTTTTGATGTTTATCCATAACAGCAAAAAAATCTTCTGAAACATGTTTTAAAGCAGACAGACAAAACCAATACTTATTACATAACAGCAGCAGCATTGCATTTGTAAAATACATCTAAAAAAACTGAGTAGTACTGTTTAAAAATGTCCAGGTCAAAGAAGTCGACCTAACCTTGATAAATTCTAGTGAAAGCATTTGTAGTTCAAAAGACACCAAGGCAGATTGCTCAGCTATTGGTTTTCTGTGTGTATGGATATCTAGGGTTTTTTTTAATATGTGTCTGGCACTTGGTGATAGATACACATACATGCACAAGCATGTTAGCATTAGAAAAAGAAATGTACTAGAGGACTTTCAGGAAAAATCAAAAGGCTTTTATAAAATCATTCTCTTTCAATGCAAGGAATTTTTTTCCTTTGTATGTGTGAGGGACAAATGCAAAACAGTAATTCTCTTGATAATTTTTTCCCCCCTGGTTTAGCATGGAAAAGTTACCAAAGGGATCTCATTTAAAATCACATAATTCAATCTGCTCATGATTGCAGGAGACTGGTGTCAGGATAAGTTTCTGCAGCTGATAACCCTTTCACCTCTAAATTCTTTTTTCACTTCAGGCTGTCATGTCTTCTAGAAGTGAATGAATTTATCCTATCCTAAACGAAGGATCAGTTTTAAACTCCTTGACAAAAAAAAAAAAAAAAATTAAACCTCCCACACTTTGCTGTATTCTGCATGCAATTTTCCATTTGGAGAAGTGCTTGACTGCTTGTAGGCCACAAAATAACTGAAGGCTATTTCAGAAATGATTATCATTTATATTCATCTTGAAAAAAAGTATGAATTTCTTTTGCTGTTCAAAACCTAATCCCTCTTAAGGTGCTTATCTAATAGTTACAAATCTTATTGGTTGTTTTAAGAGCCAAAGGAAGGTGAGATCTCCTGATCAAAATCCCCACAGCACTTCAGTGTAAGTTTGTCAACACTGCATACCTGGTTCAGGTAAATCAGTTCTTAAACCAGCTCTCTTAGATGTCAGTATTGGATATGGATGTTTTGAAGGTTTTGCATTTGGGGGAAATTCTGTGAAATCCAATAGCAGAAGCTGGATTTTGCTGTAGACCTAAAACTTGCTCACAGATGTAGTTCATAGAATATGACTGCTGAAACTGAGCTCGTGCATAAGGTGGTGATTTCGGACCAGACTGCTCAATATTCACTTTCTTTGTAATGATTTCAGCTTTCAGAAGTGTGTCTTCTGCTGCTTATAGCATATTGCTGTGGGATATACAAGTATATACCCTAGATAATGCTTGTGTTTTCTTCCCCTCACTTTTGACAAAGAAACTAGTGCACACTAGTGGCAGTGTGAATTCTTGAGCACAGTTTTTGTATTTATGTGCCTGTAAAATAAGCTCATCTAGAATTTAATCTGGTTTCATGTTATAAACCTGGAAATAATATATATGGGAAAGACATAAAGTCTGATTTTGCAGTTGCTGGCACCCAGCCATTCAGCAGGCACCCAGAATCCACCTGGAAGGCAGCATCACTGCAACATAGGAGTATCACTCAAATCTCTTACCCTAGGAAAGGGTATATAAATGAACTAATACCTAAATGAGTTTAATGTTTGTTGGAGATAAAAAAATAACCATATATGTACATGTGTCCAGTAACACTAGATGCATCCCTTTGTATTTTACAGCAGAGTTTCTGAACCTCAATATTTTCATTCCAACCACTTCTTAAATACAACTATAAAAACTCTGAAATATTCTCCCATTTGAAGGTAGATGCATGCCCTTATCAGAGCCAAATGCAGAAATACAGTAAACAGCATTTTCTTTCTTTTAGTAAAAGAAAAAAACACAAAGCAACAAAAAAAATCTCAGTGGAAGCATTTGGTGAGAGTTAAGCTCCTGCAATCAACAGACAAATCCTCTCTGATTTTATCTGAAGGGTCAACATCAGATCCACACCCTTCTCTTCAAGAAACTATATTCTTTCACACTTCATCAAGCAGTGTAAAAGAAAAATGGTCCTTGGAAAGTAATGGATTCTTTTCAGAAAAGCCTGAATTAGAAATCATAAAAAGTCAAAGCACAGTTCCAGCAAAGGCCAATCCCATTCAACAGAGAGATCAAGTTATTAAATTTACTTTTATATTGGTTTTTAATTTAATAATAAACTTGGGGTTAGATGCCCACTTTTGCAGATGTGTGGACCTGTCATCTATGCTCTCCACTGAACACTGTTTCTCCCAGGAAATTGTGACATGAATATGTCATGGAAACAGAGAACCCTAGAGTCTAGGTTAAATTTAGACTTAAGGAGCATCATCTAACAGAGGCCACTGCATGAGCAGCTTTAATGAACTTATCTGCTCGTGTTACACTGGAGTAGTCACTGATAATAACATATGCAGATGGACTCAGACAAAATTAGTATTTTTCCTCCAAGTTTTTTGAAGAATGATGCCTGTTCAAACTGAAATTTTCTCTTAATTCAGGACAATAGGGGTAAAAAATTTTAACTGGTGAAATCCACACTGTATTCTATGGTCCCTTGCTAATCCATTGAGAGCTGCTAACAATTCACCCAGAGCTTGGTTATGCTCACACAGCTCTTCTTCCTTGTATCCAGGTGTTTCTACAAGGTTCTACAGCAAGGTTCTACAGCACATCTGGGCTTTTCCTACCATATTTTTTTTCTTTGTAGAAGGTAGAAATAAAGCTGCTACAGTGTGTGAATTTTCTTCTAAGCAGTTTTCAGAAAAAAATGGGCTGTTGAAAGGGAAGTAAATTAAGAAATGGTGTCAGATGAAGAGCAGTGCTAGGGAAAAATGTCCTGATTTGAAGTGGAAGTGTGGACAACACAGTTGGAAATAAAAGTGGAAGGAGTGCAGACTGGTACAGCAGAGTGAGAATATGAGGAAATGAAGTGATGTGAGATTTTTGGCAGTGACAAAGTTGTGAAGGGCTGTGAAGCTGAGTTCTTAGAGCCAACTTTTTCATGAATGGCTTTCAATTTCAGGTATCTGAGCTGAAAGAAAAAGAACACAACCAACCAAAATCCCAATTTGGAATGAGGCCCAGTTATTCAGAAAGCTTTGAGGTCAACCCCTCTTTAAGTTTGGAGATGGTTGTGTAATAACTGAGAAACCTCAAATTATTTTGCTCCCTAAGTATATCTGGATGAATAGGACCTCTTGAAACAATTTCACTGGTTATGAATTGGCATTGAAAGATCTGGAAATTTTGGGTCACTGAAAAATATTATCACCTAGGCCCTGGAATTTATTGTCTTCAAAATACACTCTTTCACCAGAGAAAAAAAAAAGAAGATTTTATAAGCCTAAAAATGTAATATTTCCTTTCTGGTGCACATTTGACAATGAGAGTCTTGTCATTAGATAAGAGTTAGAGTAGCTACCATCCCACATTCTCCAAATAGAGCCAGATGGTTTGGGGACTTAGTGAAAAAGCTCAGTCTTTAATCAAACAAAGCAGCTTGTATCTTTATTGTACCATTTGTTTAGTACGCTGACATGAGATGCCTAGCATCCTTAAATACCAGTATTTAGGCAGCTGCTTAATTAAATTCTCAAGGCTGCATTTTGATGGGGGTAATTCATTTTAAATGAACAACAAAACATAAGCCCTTTCTTGCCCTCCTTTCCTCTTAAGAGATAATACTCTGTTATCAGTTGCTTCTGGCTCACCACAAATAACAGTGACAGCCTGAAATGAGTCACTGATCTCCACAACCCTCCTATCCCTACAAATTGGTCTCAAAATCTGATGAAAAGTAACCAAGGTGTTTTATAATAGCTTCAAAAGAAAAAA
Organism: Pyrgilauda ruficollis; assembly: GCF_017590135.1. Taxonomy (NCBI): domain Eukaryota; kingdom Metazoa; phylum Chordata; class Aves; order Passeriformes; family Passeridae; genus Pyrgilauda; species Pyrgilauda ruficollis. Next base: position 222,993 of record NW_024527044.1, read on the forward strand.
AGCAAAAAACATTTCTGTGTCCTTTGTATCACACTTAAATGCCAAAATCTGTTCAGGAACTTACTCTTGTTTAGCAGTGGGAAGAGTTTTGTGGAACAGATTTTATCTATTTGTCGGTTTGTTTTTTTTCTTAACTGGAACAACAGTATTAATTTAGAAAAGGCTATTTCTTTTGAAAAATCTTGAATAATCTAAAACTAATAGTTTTAGTTTCTTTTACCTTATTAAAATCCATCTCGCTTCCTTTTTATATCTAAATGCCTACTCTTGTTTTTGAAGGGTGTCGAAATTAAAATTGTCAATGAGAGCAAATCCATGTGCTCTGTGTAGTGTTTGTTGAACACAGGAAATACAGCGGCAAGGAGATGCCCTGGCTCAAACTTGAACTCTGATTCAGCTGAGAAAATACAATTTTTCCTGAGATGTTCTTGTGCTCCTTATTGAGATATCCCTTTTTATCTCTAGATTCTCATATGCTCCTGTTCAGATGTAATCTAAAATAAGCACCAATATATCTCTTTTTGCTTCCCAGCCTGACAGCTCTGGAGATGCCATTCTATACTATTTTCAGTGGACAATGAAATGATAATGGAGAGGAAACTGATAAAACTTAGCAGTATATCCACTCTTCATTATATACATATGTACATCTGTTTAATGTACATGTTTAGCAAATGTAAGAGGCACTCTCAAGTCACATATGGCTCTAGCATTAATAAAGCAGTTTAACAAACTTCAGGGGAGTTTTCATAAGAAATAAATACGTTATCTTTTTTGTTATTTGAACTACTTGGACATAGGACTCTTTCATTTGAATTTCATACAACTTGAATCACGTCAAATAATTGAGATAATTATGATTTTATTAATCATTATTTCAAACATTTAAAGCTGATTTATATTTTGTAATAGAAGGTGTAGTATATTCAAGATAATTGTTAATTTCCCATTGTGCTTTGTCCTGTGGACAAATCCCAGACAAAATTATCTCCTACTGACTGCAGTGGCTTATCCAAGGAGTAACTAATCTTATCTGAATTTCACAAATACCTCAAATGGTAGCTTGTGACTTTGATTACTAAGAGAGTAGGCCTAATCAGATTCCTTTTCTTAAAACAGTGGTTCATTCAGATCCTTCACTTTGAGAGATCAAAGCTGTTTCTTCTCTCTATCTGCAGGGAAACTCATTAGGAGGAGGTTGTCAGGGTTGCAATCATGCAACAGTTTTACTTCTGGGTTATAACACTTTTCCTTTCTTATCAGTCTGTGAGGTCCAAAGTGAGAGGAACAAAGTAGGTATCACTGACATAAGGTAGTTTTAATACTTTCAGAAATCACTATGTTTTACTAGCTATTTTATTAATTTCTTCATTCTGAAAGTATTTTGCAAATGTATATCAACTATACAACCAGTTTAGAGGAGGTTTTACTTGGCTTCTAACATTTTAAAATCAGCAGCTATGTAAACAAGTTACTTTCAAATTAAATCTTCATCAGTTTGATTGCATCATACAGCTGCTTGCATGAATTGATCTCAAGCATTATGTATCATTTACTAATGTCCTCATCATTGTTTCCATGCATAATTTAAAATAGAAAAGCATATTAAAATATGTTTCTTTTGTACATTTCAAAGATACCCTGTTACACTGTATGTCATGCAGCTAGAAGCTCTTCAATTTAACTCTACTTTTGTCACTGTAAAGTATAGCAATTTTAAAAACATTGCATTTGCTGTAAAATGCTTGATCCTGATTCCAGTGTCATTTTCTGTCTCCCACAGTCTTAAACTCTCAAGGTATTTAATTATGGAGTTTTGGTCAGGGGACCACATTTAATGATAATACATTAATGATGATACCTACTAGGTAATTAATGACTGAACAGGATACTTTACAAGTCAAGCAACATGCATGACTTCAAGCCTGCAAACATATCCTTCATTTTTATCCTCAGAGCCCCAGTAATTACAGATGCCACGTTCATCCAGATTGTCAAAATGTAAGAGGAACACTTAATTTACAAATAAACCAAACTATGGTAGTATGAAATGCAAACATACATTTTAGATTCTTCTAGGGAGCAATTATTGGAAAGTAACCACTTTTCTCTAGCTAGGAATGACTTTTGAAAATTTTCTCTGAATCCAAAATATCAAAACTTAGTAATGTATCATAGCTCTAAGAAGTGCATTAAAAAAAAAAAAAAAAAAACCAAAAAAAAAAACCACACGTAGGACCCGCTTACATTGAGTAATTAGTTGTGAAATGGTGGGACTGGTGGGACTGGAACAGTCACAACCAAAACTACTCATGAAGCTGAAAGCTGATGATCACATTTGATGTGCAAGCCAAACAAACAGAGAGCAATGTAATCTGAAAACAGTTACAGAGCTTGCAAGAGCTGAGCCTGTGAGGCAGTGCCTCTGCCACACTGCTGTGTCTCTGGCCTGCCTCTGTTTGGGTCTGAGTCTTGCAGTTCACTTAGAGCTCTCCCTGCAGTGATGGAGTTTAATGTAGTGCCTTGTACACCACTGTCATTGCAGGTTTCTCCACAATCAGACATTGCATATTGCAATTTTGGGTTTCCCACCTTGCTTTGTGCAAGCTCTGCTCTTCTGTCCTTCATTCCTTTAATGAATTTATCAATGCAAAACACCATCTTGTCTCTCCTGCTGCCTCTGGAGTCCTCCTGCCATCTCATCCTCTCACTGCCCCTTCAAATTCCTTCTTCCAGAGCTCTGCTATTGCCTACCAGCAGTAGTTCTTTCTCACCACCATTTCATCTGCTGGCCAGAGAGCATGTTAGTGGGTCACAGAACACTGCTCTGTGCCACAGTTAGGTTTTAAGGGTGACATGTTTCACAGGCAGCCTGTATTTTCATGTATTAAACGAATGGATCTGTTTACTCCACAGTCAGCTCTCTGGAATTAAGCTGTATTTGCTGAGTCCTCTGTTTTTTTCCACTATTTTAGGCAATTTAAAAGTATTTTGTATCTCATTTAAATAAAGGAAATAATAATTAATTTTAAAATATTCTATGGATTGAGGTTTTCCTTAACTGAGCACAGAATAGTGGAGAGGGTTCCTCTTCAGCTAACTGTGATGAAGCGGAGCTGAACAGGTCATAGTTTCTGTAAGTACTTGCTATATGTAATTTACTTGGCCAGAATGATGGAAGAAATTTTACTGATGCTCATTTCAAAATCACACTTTCCCAGGGCATAGAAGGAACAGTCATTTTGTGCATTTGAAAATACATTTACACTCAAATACATTGAAAAGGGACTATTTCCTGAAAATCACCTCTGTTTAAAGATGCATATGCTAGGATCAAGGGCTTCTTGACATACAAATGGCACAAGGAATTGCTGCTTTAGCAAATTCCAGATGGTGATTTGTAGTACTGGTCTGTGATATTTTCAAAGCTAAATTTCTCTGAAGTGCCCAGCACTGAACACGTGTCCATATTCCCGCACAAAGCAATAGCAAATGCCTGGCCAACTGGACTGTGTGATTGGCAGAACATTCAGACATTTCATTTTGGAAAACAAATGACACTTCATGGAATGAAACTTCTAGCAGACTATTCCACTGCCACTGCTGAAGGGGAAAGATTTGCTAATTTTTCCTTTATATAAAAGTAGAATACAATACTATTTAAATGTGGGCATGTACATATAGACTTTTGATTTCTGAAATACTATCCTACAAGATTATAGGAAAAATCCTAATTGAATATTTTCTGTGGATATTCTTCAGCTTGTTCCAATGACATTGTGAGTGTACTTAAATAATCAATTTTACATCAACAATTGCTTAAACAATTGTTTATACTCTAAAAATTCATATTGTTCTTCCACCTGTATTTGAAAAGTCCTTTTAAAAAATCTACCAAGGAAAAGCCTTCATTTCACATGAGGCAACTTTGAAGCACTGTGTTTAATTCACTTAAGTGGCCACCAATGAGTCTGAATGAAACCATGAGACAAAGAAAAAGTAGGCTTCTCTACTTGTGCCAAGAACAGGAAGTATAATAATGTTCCAAAACAAACTCTGTTATTAGGTCAAGATGTGAAAATGAAGCAGCAATTGATTCTTCTTCCCTCCATTTTGCCAAATGTTGCAAGAAGTGATAGAACTGAAGAGAAAGCATACAGGCTTTCCCTATCAGAAGAAAGAAACCAGGAATATGTAAGCTGTCCAGAGCTAGTGGGCTTTTATGGTCTTCTCTCATTGGTGTGAGATCGCTGTCAGATTGATTTGTCTCACCTGGTGAATACCCCCAATAATCTATTTAGCTAAAGGAACTAGATCCTTGTTCAGACCATGGGACAGAGAGAAAAATGGATGAGGGTTCCTCCAAGAAGACCAGTAGACCTAATTTTTTTTGTGTAATCAAGAGACAAGCTCCAGTCCTAACCAAAATCCTGCCATTTCCCTGGAAACTGTTAAGATCTGACAAGGTGATTTTTGCTGCATGACAACCTGGGACATTTTAGTTGAAATTCTATAATATTTTACAATTAAGATTATAGGAAGTAAAAAAAAACAAAAAACAACCAATACATTTGTACCCTGGGAAAAATAAAATATTAGTTACCCTAGTCTTCAATCTACAGAAGGAGAGGAGAGAAATAGTGGAGGTGTGTCCATCTCATCTGGCAGTACTATGATCCATCTTCCATATCAGACAGACATTGTTTTTCTCTGACAATTCTCTCCTAAGTGAGTATTTCTTGAGCCACAGTCATGGAGGAAGGTATGAGCTGTTTATGGGGAGCTCTTGGACAAGCACCAGCATATCTCCCACTCAAGACATCCAGAACAGGAGCACAACTGAAAACCTCTTAAAAAAACCCTCTTTTCAGCTTATATTTGAGGCAAAGATTGAGTGTTTTTGGACTGATGCAAACACATAGATTTGTTCAGCTGATTAATAAAGAAGTTAAAAATAAAGCAGTATGCTACATCAGAGGAGTTACTTATCATAATCCTACTTTTTAAAATGTAAGCTCAGGCTGATCATTTCTGGATTCACTTTTAATTTCTTTGAAGTGTTCACAGGATGTCTTGGTAATTGCCATGAGATTTTTTTTTAATGCCATAGACATTCACAGTAATAAGATAAGATGTTCCTTCTATTTCCCTGTAAAAATTTATCACAATTATCCTCCTGAGATGAGAAAACACAGATCATGAAGAGACCTGAACACAGCTTCTTTGATCTAAGTTCTTTACTACTGACCCATCAAAACCCACTCTGACTTTATTGGATGCATACCATTTGTAAAAGTCCTTCCATCAAGAACTTCTGGACTGGAAAAGATACTTTTATGATTATCTACATGTCTCCATTCCAGATCTTTTTGCCCTCAACGTCACCTTCAGAACTGGTTTGGCCTCTTCTACTGACACTGCTTCCTTCTCTTCAGATTCTCCCTCGTGTGCATGTACTGTAGATTGTGTTTATGAGCCCAGTGAGGTGTTCCAAGGAAGCTTGACTTGACACATTAACACGTTGTGCTGTACGTTTGAAGGCACTCAGTGCCACTGTCAGTGGCAAAGGAGAATGGCTCATCACTCAGCATGACAGTGTTCTTCATGTACATGAAGTGGGAAAGAATTTATTGCAAACAGACTATCTGTCCGTGCAAATCTCCTTACTCACCTCCAAAATAATGAAACCTTTTGAATTGTGAGGAAGACGTGAAAAGAAGGGAAAATGTGACTTTGTCTTTATGTTATTTCAACTATATCTCATTTTTTATTTCTTTTTATTGCACTGAAATACTTGACTCATTTACCTCCCAATGATACAGCTGGTATGAATATTGTTTATAACTTGTTTGCAACATTAAAAGTCTGAAAATATCCATTAGAGATATCATATGACTAAAAGCTGAATTAAAGGATGACAGGAGTCTGGCAGTAAAAGAATATATAATATTGGTTTAATTTTAAAGTGTATAGAATTACCTTATTGTTCCAAATATTCACTCACTTTAACTAGCACTTATATTGTTTAAAGCAGCATAACAAATATGTAACATTCCACATACATTCATATTAGAACCTCCTGAGAAATTATGATCCAGATAAATACATACATATTCTTATTTTTTCTTTCCAATTTAAAACTGATCCCTGTTCAATTAAAAAAAAAAAAAAAAAACAACAAGAAAAGAGAAAAAAGCCAAAAATACAATATACTTGAACATTTTTCATAAATTATTTTACAACTGAAATTTTATAAGACAGATTACTTAATGAAAGATTGTGGTATAATAATATTTAAATTTTGTGGAGATGAGAAAGATGGGGAAATATGCAAAGAAAATAAGTGACTTGCCAATATCCCTTTGCAAACTAGAGGCAAAGCTATAAGTAGAATCCAGTGGGTTTTAGCTTGCAGTCCAATATTCTCTTTATTAAACCATGCTGCTCATAATAAAAATAAATATTAAATCATTAAAGGTCTGTACCATTCCTTCTTTTTTTTTTTTTTTTAGTTGATTTCAATGGTCTTATGCAAATCCTTTAGTGAGTGACTTCTGTTAGTGAGCGATGGTGAAACATTGAGAGATGTAACAGGATGGACACTGGAGTGCCAAAAAAGTTCAATTTTTCTGCTCTGTGGATGGAGAACACATTCTATTTCACAGCTAACAATACAGAGGTAGGCATAACAATATCTGCTGCTTTTCTGGAACATTACTAGATATATTCATGACTCTCAATGGTGGATGGATGAGGCATAGTGGGTAGAAGAAAAATGAGTGTCGGGATGCACAGTTGCATACTATCATTGTTTTAGGCTTGAAGAAATTTCCTTCGTTGAGATAAAAACTTTAGTATATTGTGTCATGATGAGAGCAACAAAGATGGGGAAAGGGCAGGAAGGAATGTCCTACAAGGAGCAGCTCAGGAGCAAATGTTTTTCTAGTTTGGACAAAAGGAGGCTTGAGGAAAACCCTATTGCTGTCTACAGCTTCCTGAGGAGGGGAAGTGGAAAGGAAGATGCTGAGCTTCTCTCTGGTATCCAGGGATGAAACAAGTGGGAATGGCTCAAAGCTGCATCTAGGAAGACTCATTCTGAATATTAGGAAGCATTTCTTTACTGAGAGGGTGTTCAAACTCTGGAACAGGCTTCTTAGAACGTAAATGCCTCAAACCCGTTCTTGTTTAAGGGACAATTGGACAATGTTATTCTATTCTATTCTATTCTATTCTATTCTATTCTATTCTAATATATACTGCTCCAACTCCCACTTCTTGTGTAAAGATTTTTTTTCAGTGAGGGAGTAAGGGGGTGGAGGGTGTTGTTGGTAAGGAGTTGTTCTGCTCTCAAGAGACAGCTGATTGTGCCTGGCCACAGAGTGGACACATCATGTGTTCATGTCTGCAGCAGCTCACGTTTCTCCCAGGTAGGGCTTTCTGGTCACAACCCATGCTGTTGGCTTTTCTCTAGGAGTTCCCTTGGAAAGGAGACAAAGGCATGCATGGATCTCAGGAAACAGAAAACAGGCTTGAGATTAGGGTGGAAAAAATACTGGGCTGGGAAACAAAATACCTTCTGCCTACAGATGTGTTTGCACTCTGAGCCCACTGTGGTAAAAGCTTTTAATTTGTTACAACAAAGGAAGTTGTTTTTATTGTTACTGCAATGTGAGTTGAACCTAGCGCTCAACTCCACTCTCACTGTTCTGATCACAACCAATTAGTTTCTATTCACTGGTATTGGACTGATATCTTGGAAGGAATAATTTTTCTGTCATACACATGCAGCAAGCTACAACTGAAAAAAAAGAAAAAGAGACTATGTACAATCTATGCTGATTTTGCAGAAGTTTAGTGTCATGTCCTCACTCAACAATCCCTCAGAGAGGTGAACGACCTTATCAACAATCTTCATAGATCTTTTCTTAAAAACTCGCTTAAACCTTGGTAAAACCTCAGGAACAGAGCAGGGGTTTGTGTGCTGTCTCTATGTGCGAAAGATGAGAGAAGTATTTAAGTATTAATTAGGGCCAAGTATCTGAACTCATTACCTGCTTTTAACCACCACAACTGGAGAGAACAAAATCATGTACTCTTTTCTCACTTCTTTCATGGGTCCATAATCTATTGTTGTTGAAAACACATGAAGAATTTTGTATTATGATGTAATTTATGTAACTTGTCCAAAACAATATTAGATTTATTCCATTTGCTATATGAAAGATATCATTAGAATGTAGCCCACTTGGCAAAACTTGTCTCATAGTTCCAGGCAAGGATTCAATCACCTGTTGCTAAGATACTTTAAAAATATTGTCTGTTTTTAAATGTTCCTTTTTAATTGAATAAACCGTTAGTTTGAAATATTGCTGCTAAGGTTAAAAAGGTTTAGAAAATCATATAACTTTTTTACTGGAAAGTAAGTTTTAAAAAGACTTAAATACAATGGCTGCAGTTTTTATTTATTCTATTCTTTAGGTAGACGTTAAAAGTTGTATTGAAATAATGACTGCTTGAAGTTTTGGGAATTGAGTTAAAAGAAAATTGTCACATACAATTAAAATTTTCAGATACAATCAGATATAATTAAAATTTTGACTACCAATACATTTGATCTGTATTATCCACATTAGCTCTGTGGCAATTGTTTCCAAGAAATATAACTGTTCCTAGGGGTTCTGAAAATGCACAGGACTGCTATGCTGACACCAGGACATCTTATCCTCAAGTAACGAGACTGAAAGCATAAAAGCGTATCATTCCTCTCACTGTACATTTAAAATTATATAAAATAGTAATCAAAGACCCTTTTTTTACCATTAATAATATATCCCACTTTCATCAGAGGGATATTGTCAAGAACTAGAATTGCACTGACCTCATATTTGATTGCTAAAGTATGTACCTATTGTGAAATTCAGACAACACAGAACAGTAGAGTCCACCTACTGACTGGATTAATTTTTTATCTCATTTCAGTAAAATTTACAGGCAAAAGGAGTGCTCTGCCTGCCTAATAAAATTGCACTTAGTTTGGTAACACTGCTTAGTCCTGACACTCACAGGTAAACACTGAATAGGACTTTGGAGTCTGAAAAGAATTAAGGATCTGTCCTTTGAATTAATCTTTTGTAGTCTGTAAAGCGGAGGGAATGTTTTATACCACCATTGTGACTGTTCTGCTGGAGAACTGAGTGATGCACAATAATTTAAGCATGGAAATTTTATATTTCACTGAAGAATTTTGCCACAGAACACTTTTGATGGAAGCAGAAGACAATAAATCCACATTTTTGGATAAGAGGAAGGAGGACAAATTATATTCCTTATACTTGACAGATCTGAGACAAAACAAAAGAAAATTGTGTAAATCAAGAATAGAAGTTGCTATTAAGATTTGATTTATCACTCTTTATGGGAAAGATCTGGTGTAAAACTTGGGTCTAAATCTATGCTAAGCTCTCTCTCATACCTGTTGCTTTAGAAACAGTTTCAAACAAATGAGATTAGATGCAAGGCTTTTGATTTTTTTCTTTAATCTGATATTTAAAGTAAGTCTGGGGAAAAAAAAAGGAAAACATTTTAAGTGCTGTTTTGTTGTTTGTTTTTATTCCCCCAGAAGTCTTCCCCTTTGTCTTTTTATTAGCCCTATGAATAATGGGCTCATTTAGCCTGGAAGAAACTGCTGGTGGGTCATGAAGTCCATTTCCCTGCATCCCAGCAGGATTGATGGCTTTGCTCCTGAGCCATTCCCAAAGAGATGGGTGGCCCAGTCTTGAATACTGAAGTGATGGTGATTCCATGACCCCTGTTGGCAGTGTGCACCACTTCCCTCAGGTTTATGTTGTTTTCCCTAACATTTAACCTACGTTTCCTCCACTGGATTTCAATTCCATCACATAGTGTTCTCTCTTTGAGAATGAATGTGAGCAACTGGCCATCTGCTCTCATCAAACATCTCTGCACACAATACTTCATTTTGAACCTATAAATTCAGGTCAGGGTTGCTGAAAGTTTGCATAGGTCTGTGAGACTTACAGACACTGACAATGCTGATGTGCTTAATTTTACTATAAAATTTTTCAAAGAGCTATTTCATTCCCTGAAAACTTACAGCTTACAAATAATAGAATTAATGAAAGGATGCTTTAAGAATTGTACTTTGTTACAAGAGCTAAATTCTCAAAATTTGTAAGCACACATAAAATATGTTGTGCAGAAAATTGTATTAAAACAATAGAAAGGCTTTCCTAGTAAAAGACAGATGAATATATATTTAATAAAATCCTAGCAGCTTACCCTGCAAACCTGATCTGGACAAAATGATTTACAGAGTGGGGCTGTGTTCTAACAAACACATGTCTGAGGTGTTCACACAAAGAGGTTATTGAGGTTAAATCTTGATGTCTTTATCTGAGCTGCTTGCTACACTTCCTTTTCAATGAATGAACAACATAGTCTCTTCTGCACTGTGATTCATGCCATCTTCCCATGGCTTTCTAACAAGGCTCACATGAATCATGCCTCAAAAGTTCTTAGTTTCCTTCCTTTGCTGTTAAGCAGCCTCATGATGAGCAATCATCTTACCTGGAGTAGCTGCATCTCTAGACAGCCCTGGCTGGATGAGATGGACATCTTCTTGCTGTCACTTTAGCAAGTACCTACAAATGCTCTTTTATTTTTTAGCTTAAGGCATGTCTGATACACAATCTGCTGAATGTTTTGTAATTTCATTTGCAATTTCATTGTGCAGAAACTTTTCAGACTTCAGCTGGAAAGTTGTCAAAAAAACCTCATTAAGAATTGTGCTATATTTTAAATTGAAATATCTCTTTTTCTATCTTTAAATGAAGACAGTACATTGGCTCTTATCAGCTGAGGAGATGAGATCTCTCAAACAGCCAGGAAGTTGTTTCAAAGCACTATCCCTAATCCATGAAGCTATTAAGTTTCTCTTGATTACAGGGGATGAAGAGGCTTTAAACATATTAGTTAAGTTTATTCAGAGGGCCTGGCTCTGACAAACTTGTGGAATGGCGGCTGCACAGGCTTTAGATGGATATAAATGTGTTCTCCACCTGCACACATGCACAGCAGCATTGTCCAAATCTGAGGCATTTCAAATTGATTGAAACTATAAATAGTGCTGTTGGCAAAACTGCAAACAGTAACTTCTGGACTAAACTTCAGCCTTTGCACAGTAAATTCCGTCGCATCAGTGAATAGTACAGTTTGTTGGGTTTAAGGTATGTCATTGAGTCCTCTGCTTCTCATAACATTGTCAGACTTACTTCTGTTTAATCTCATGCAGTAACAAGCTAACAGAGTTTAAATAAAAAAAATCCCAGTATTAAAAACAAAAGTGATTATCTTTCAATCCCCAAAGGCCCAGCTATTGCCAACAGTTAACCACTGATGTGTGAGAGTGACCTGTAGGTCAAAAAAGATGCCTTTTCTGAGCAAGCTTGGTTTGTGCATGAGACAGAGCTGTGACTAATAACTTTTTACCTCTAGCAGATGAGTGGGTGCAACACTGGTAAAGCATAAAGATTAAAATTAAGGAGAAAGGAAGGAAACAAAAACTTTTTTTGTGCAGTTTTGCCGCATGCCTAAAATCAGCTCTGTAGGACTTGCCTGCATTATTGGTTATAAGAAAATCATAGAACCCTGTCCTTGCAAGATAGGTCCCTGAGTTTTACAGCTACAGTTTAAATTTTCATCCCAAATATGACTTTTCAATTAGAAAAACATGACTAAGGCTCAAGTTTTCCAACCAGCTGTCCCAAAATTTCTAATCTTACATCAGCTGTGTGACTGCAGGCAGTTTCTCAACTCATTTATTTTCATTTATGATTATTTGCACGGCTGTATATCTAGGAGCCATAGCCCTTTGTGCCAGGTGCTATAAAAGAGAACAGAGAGCAATTCCCACTGGAAAAAGCTGAGTCTACAGCTAGGGAATTAGGATGGACAATAAGAAATGAATGACAAGCAGTGGCCTGTCTGTATTCATCATACAAGAAAAACGTCTTAAAGAGGGGACAAAAACCCTAATAATTTGATGTCTACAGGGATCTTCAAAAGGTGAGACATGGGACATGAAAGAACAAAGGTGCTAAAAAAGCCATCACGGGGCTGACACGTGCAAAATATCTGGGAGCTGCCTTGCTGGAGAAGGTTCACCCATGGCTGTGCTGTGATATGAAGGAGAGGAGGGCTGCAGCAGGACAGCAGTGTGGATAGGAGAATGGCCCATGGAAACAAGCCCTTTGTCAGGGCTGCATTTGTCAAGTCCATGAAAGAAGGTCACAGCAGTATTCAGCTAACAATGATGCACTGAGAGCTTCCTTGAGGAGTAGCCATGGGGGTTGGTGGAAGAGGTCGTGTTTTAGAAACATTGTGGTGAAGGAAAATATTTCAGATAGAGCCTGGATAGCAATACCCACAGAGAAACGGCTCAGTGTTTGCATGTAAATTGTGAACCTAAATGACAGGACTGATGGCAGTGTGGTGACACTCTTATTCTTTGAATTGTCAGTATTTTATATCTTTAGGGAAGGCACTGCACTTTCTGTAACACTTAGCGGGATGTGGTTCTTCCTACATTGTGGAAAAGAGCTAATAGAAAATAAGAGTGTATAAATATGTCCCTCAGCTCCGTTAAAATTAATTTTATGGATCTAGGTGTTGAAAAGCTAAGTTTGAAGACTTAATTAAGAAAATAACAAACAAGGAAAAGAACCAAATATATCCCTGACACCTGCATACACCATGAATTAATTTTCCTTGGCAAAATGTAGAAATACACATCTTCACATTTAACTTAACACAATTGTTAAGCTGGCCACCAGATTTCATGTGATTAATATTTATCACTGCCACGTCTATAGTGCTCCAGGATTTAATTCAAAATGTGAATCTTTCCTAAATCACAGCATTTAACTTCTAATCTTGTTTGTTTGTTTTGATTAAACAAAGATGTTCTGCTTTTTTTGTAGAAGTGATGTCACCTAATTGACTACATGTTGGTTTAGCCTCTAAAGCCATAAAATGTGATTCTATTCTTCGTAGCTTTTAAGCTTGATTAAAGCAAGCTCCTCAAGTTGTTCTCTAATAGCAGGCTCCCCAGAAATGGAGAGAGATTCTCAAGTGGTTTAATGTTTAGAAAATGAAGAAACATCTCCACCCCCTCATGTAACCACAGGAAACAAAGTATTAAAGTGGAGGAGGGGGAAGGAATGGAGAAAAAGAGAAGTCAGTTCTCTGTATTTCCCCCAAAATGTGAACCACAAAAGATTGTTTTCCTTTCATGTGAAAAGATTTTTAGCATTTAATTTCCTTAGATTTCTATACGGTTCGAGCAAAACTCTTAAATCACTAGTTAGCGGTTTCAATCTAAATCTCATCATCTAATTATTTTTACAACGCATTCTTGGAAGGGTAGGAATGGTTCTGCCAGGAGATGTTTCACAATAATTAGAAGCCCCAATGGGTCTCTTAAGAATGTTTAAAGGGTTCCATATGCAGGCTGCTATGGGGAACCATGCTGTACACAGCTCTTCGTTTGAAGCAATAAGTCTTGACAGCCCTTGTTGTATTTTATTATAGCAAACAAAATCCATGCCAACCAATCAGGTTCCTGTATGTCTTGCCATTCTTTACTAGGAAAAATAACAGTGGAAATCGGTTAGCTACAAAGACACTGTCATATCATTGCAAATATGGGCTGCTTGAACGGCATTTCTCTCAAAGACTGTTCTTTGTAGCATAGCAACTGCATTAAAAGGTGAATTTTGGAAAAACAAACCCCAAAACAACAACAACAAAAAACAAACAAACAAAAAAACCAAACAAAAAGCCAAACCCAAAACAACCCAAAAAGTGCTTTCAAACCAGTGTCCCAGTGTTTAAAGTTGTTTGCTTTCCCTTTTATGCAATAAGCATGCAGAATTGGCTTTTGATGTCAGGGCATGTACCCTGGAATATGCATTGCTAACACACATAAATGGCCAATTTGAGAGGCTCAATCCTCCTATTGTGTCCGTCAGCCAATGAATAGCTGCTGTACACCTTTTAGCTGGGGTTATCTTGCCTGCAGTCCTTTTGCTTATAGTAAGAAATGCCTGAAGAAAGTGGCTCAGATGAGAAGAGCAACACTACACACTTTATTAATTTCTTTGTCCATGCTACATGCATGTTTAGTAATGGAGAGTTACAGGGAAGGCAGAAAGTGAGAGCTCTCCTGCAGTGTAGGGCTGATAAGACAGTGTTCGTAAGGAACACAGAAGCAAAACAGGCATTGGAAGCAGAGAAGAAAATAGAAAACTATCTATTTGAATAGCTGCTATTACTACCAGGGCCTGCAAGAGAACACAATTTTCCAAGAGTATCCTCTTCCTTATGGGTCTCACATATGCTCTGTTTTCCCGACTAGCTCTTGGGGGAACTTTGCTGAAGCTCAGTCTTGGTCCCTGAGGGTAACAGGCATTTTTCTGGATAACTAGCGATGTATGTTTTCAGAAATGTGATTTGCCTGCATATGCGACATATTTGTGGCCATATTAGGCATGCTCATATGCATGCACGCAAATGTATGTGCCTACACTTTCAAATCTAGTCCATAATGACTTTGCCTTTGGATACAGACACGTCTCCCGTGTCAGCTGTAAAGTCATTGGCTTCATCTCTGCTTTTATTTTCAGCTTTGGCAAGGACTCTGTTTGAGACATCATAGTGTGTACAGATATCTGCACATATTTTTATACTGAGCACTTTATTTGGGATTGCCCAGTATTTAAATATCACAAGAAGTGGATTACTTCACTAACATACTTCATTAACGAGGCTAACTTTATATATGTATTTTTTTCAATAAATAATTATTTTCTTTTCAGAATGTGTTTTGCAATTTTATAGCCATCATTTTAAAATTAATTGAGTTGAGCTATTTTGATGACTTCAGGCAAAACTTCAAATTTGTATGAGTTCTTTAGTTCATTTTTTCTCTAGGACTTTTAAAAAGAGTGACTTGTATATCTGGTCTCTTTATAGTGTGGGAAGAATATCTTTACTCATCATTAAATTAAAGTTGTCATTACTATTACCCTACCAAATATAGGACAGATAAATATGAAGATAAAGATAAATATGAAACAGGCAATATAGTTCAGCCCTCTGCAAGTATAAGGTGTCATACAGTAGGTAGAGTAGTTCTAATTTCTCAATGTACATGATTCATAAATGCAAACTTAAGCGTTTCCCAAAACCTCTTTTTTTCCTACCTCTGTGTCTTGTGTTTCTGTGTTTTTCATAGCTCAAGAAGAGAAGTAGGCTTACTCAGAAAGAAAAATTTGCCAACTCTCATGGGTTGAAACTCCTGTGGTAATGTCCATCTCACCTCAGTGTCTGTAGGAGAAATCTAGAGCAAACAGCCCCTGAAGGCTGATAGCTCATAAAGGTCTTTCCAATTAGGCTTGAAGAGTGTTACTCTAACTTTATGAATCAATACTATTAAAACTGCCTGTTGCAAGCTGCAAAATATTCCCTAGCTTGCCACAAAACTCCAAGGTACCAGGTGCAAAAAACACTACCCAGCATCTCCAGGACTCATAAAACCAAAGGCCATTGTCAAGAGCAACATCATGGAATTTCAGAGGGGAATATGCTCAAGTAGCCCTGAGGAATGAACTGTCCTGTGCCACAGCAGACTGCAGGCAATCCTCACCCACATTATACAGTGGGACCTGGGAGAAGGTTCATCACTCCTGACTCCAAGCCTGGCAACTGCAAAGCTGAGCTGCACTAGCCCAACATATTAGAGATTTTGCAGTGTCTCTGGGTACAACAGCACATTCTTCTCAATGCTGCAGATTCATTTCAGGTCTGTCTCCAAAGGAAAACCTTCTCCCACTTCTTAGCACAGTCAAGCTATGACACAAGGAGTTTAAAACAAAAAAAAATAATCCTTCCTAGCCCCAGCTGGTATCAGAAGAAAAGTCAAAGCACAGGTTTAACATAGAACAAATGCAGTGGGAAAACAAGCTTAGCAAATGGTGACCAGGAGAACTTTAGGGTGTTCCTTAGGGATATTTAAAAAAAAAAAAAAGTATACAAAATGATTCTTATTGCATTGTTTTTATTTCTAGTTATAATGTCACTTTAGTCAGTCATGGAATCTTTTATTTATCCAAGTTTTCAGGGCTCATCTTGAAACAATTTAGGTTCCTCATGTCTACCTATCTTCTATAGGAGACTGTCCTTAAAAATTACAACGTGGATAACTAGAATACATCAAATTTATACTCAAAATTTTTTCATAAGCATTTTATGCTCATCCATCATCTTAACCTATACCAATAACATCTTTGAAAGGAAATAACAATTTTTTTGTCTTTCATATTTATGATCCAGATGTCTTTATTACAAAAGGTTTTATAACTTAGGAGTCTTTATGAGACAAAACAAAGATTTTTTTAGAATTCTGTTTTCATCTGGTAAACTCTTCATTATATTAATCACCTGTCAAATGTTACCTAAACCCACTACCATTTAAATTATTTTTACATGACTTACTGGAATTATATTCTTTAAAGATGACCATATCATTTGGTAGTGATATTAATTCTTTCCATTCCCTGTAACTTTTTTTATTAGTCTTTCCTCTTACCTGGAAAGAAATTTCAGATAAGGTCTTATTACATTGAAATTCTTAATCTTTTTAGTGTAGTAACTTTTACTGAATTGATCCCTTTGTGTCTTAAAATCCAAAACATTACTTTGTTTCTCTATAGATTTCTAAAATGAGTTTAATTAGCTCGCACTCTCTTAATCCACGAATAGTTTCTATATTCACCTCTTCCATTAAAATCTTGTTTCTTCCTTTCTTTTAGATTTCTTGTCTCAGGAATTTCTTGAGAGAGAAGAGGACAAATCATCCCAGGCTCAAAGTGCCCCAGCTGGGGGTGGTGCAATCTCAAGAAATTTTATTGCCTGACTTTTATTATTAGTGTGTGCAATAATTTTTTATCTTCCCAAATGAAGATGGTTTTCCTCGCCCAACCCCACTTGACTATTAATGATATTAATATTACCACTTAATTGTTTCATGCTATATTTATACTTCGCCTATTCCAGGTACTCCTTAGACAGTGTCTGTACTTTGAGAAAATAAAATCCATAAAAGTCATCTTGAAGTCATACATCCTAAAATTCCCTGAGGAGTGATATTCTCAAGCTATTGACCATCTTTCTTTTGCCACTCATTCATTCTTCCTGTCTGTGGAATTTGGGGTACTTTCTCTTTTCAGTGTATTCTATAAGATACCATAACAATTTTTCATCTGTGTCATCTTAAGAATAGTCAAGACGATTATTCAAGAATAAGTAACTAGCTCCAGCTCCTACCAATCTTATTGAAATTCAGAAATATTTCAGACTCTGGATAGATTTTGTATTCTTTCTTAGTCTTCACTCTAGCAAACCTGTCAGGTAATGTATCCCAGCTATGTAGAACCATTTCCTATTACCAGTGATTCAACCTCTTGTCATGACTTTTCCATTCTCCCATGTCTCAGAAAAGACTTTATATGATGCAAACATTATTGGGACACTTTACCATAATCTCCCACAAATCTCCATGCTCAGTCAGCTTCACAAAGAAATTATCAATAATCTGTGTTCAAATCATAATTTTGAAGTTAAAACATGAAGCAACCAACTAATTCCTTAAAGTGTACCTCTGAAAATAAAATGCATCTCTTGAACTGCAGTAATAACAGGACAGTAGGATAAGTAGGATAACTCAAGTTGCAAATAACTGGAATTCTGAATGTCTGCTCAAACAGGACTAGAGTCCAAATTTGATCAGGTTGCTCAAAGTACAGGACTTCTCAAGTTTTGAGTGTCTCCAAGCATGGAGATTCCGCAGCAACTTTATGAAATCTGTTCCTATGTTTAATTGGCACAGTTAAGAAATTTTTCCTTTTATATCAACCCAGAATCTCAATTTTTGCAACTTAGTGTCCACTGCTTGTGTTTTTTTCAATGTCTGCCTGCCAAATTTATCTAGATCTCTCTTCTCTACATCTGCCTGATATTTGGAGAGCAAATAATTCCTTTTTAGCCTTCTCTTCTCCAGGTTAAGCAAACCCATCTCTCTCAGCCTTTCGTCATGTGTCATGTGCTGTGGACCCCTCCATATCCTGGAGGGTCTTCTCTAAGGTTTCTCCTGTACATTAATTTCTTTTTTTGTTTTGGGGACCCAAACTGGACACACTGTTCCCGCTGTAGCCTCATGAATGCTGAATTAAAGGAAATAATAATTTTCTTTGATCTACTGGTCATGGTGTAGACCAGTATGGGGTTAGCCTTTATTGCTGGAAGGGTCTAAAGTTCAGTCCTCTGCAGCTGAGGAAGTGAAGAGATTTTCCTGTAACAGAGCAGGAGTTTTACAGCACTCTGACCACTGCCGTGATGTTTTGCACCTGGGAGGTCTCTCAAGCAGCTGACTTGCACAGCTGACTGAGGTCAATTCTATTCCCAAGAGCTACAGATAATATGTTGATTTGTTTGGTGCTATTTACAAAACAATACTAAAAACTAGAGACATGAGGCAGAAGTAAAATTCAGAAAAAACAGAATGTTTCAAAATGTACAATGTTGCTCTTGAGAATTTTCATTATTACTATTAATGATCCCAAGATACTTCAAAATTAATCATGGCTCTGAATTGAAATACTAAATACTTTCTTTTGGAAAACATTAAAATAAAAAGTAAATTTTTATTGTTGTGGTTTTTTTTTCTCTACAGAAAGAGTTGACAAATTTGATGCTGGAATGTGAAATATTCAGGTCTTTCTTTTCTGAGTGAAAAAGAACTTTAAAGTTGAGAACCCCCATTCATTCCACATCTTTCTTCTAGACATTGATTTGTTCAGTAGAAAAAAATATAATAATAGAAAGTCAATTTTCCATTTAAATTCCTCAAAGCAGATGGATGAGCAAGTAGAACAAAAGATTACTTTTATTTCTCCAGAAAAATAAAACAACCCAAACAATCCATGTTTAATGATGGAGTAGGATTTGAAGTCTTGACCAAGCTCAGTTCAGATCAAAGTTGATAATTCAGTTATTGGTATAAAAAAGTGATCAACAATAATTTATTTTAATCCCAGCATGGCTTCTAGCATGTGTGCAATGCTAACAGGCAGTGTCAGCAGCGGATGTGTTGAAATAGTCTTCTGAAGCCAAACCCAAGATATTTCTACTTACACTTGAGCAGATGTGAGTGAGTTCTGTCTGCTGACTGCGTGACTGGGGCGTGGCATGGCAGTGACAGTGCAGCACGCACCTGGGCTTGTACAGCCCTCCAAATCCCCTGCCCTTGTGCCTGACTGCACTTGGATGGGATGTAGCTTTTTGGCGCAGCTCTGTTCTGCCTTTGAGGGAAATTTGCCCATTACTCTTGAAATCAGTCCAGAAATTGTAATTGCTTTCTTCCACCATGCTTAGTTCATACTGGGATCTTGAAGACCAGTTTAGAGTTCTGTGATCACTTACCTGGAAAGATACAGCCTCTTTATGCACTGCCTTGAAGGTCTGATTTAATCCTTCAAAGAGTGCTTCTGCACTGGTTTATAGTTCAAATTCACATAAAAAACAACCCTCATAAATAAAAGACTGTGGGTAATAGTAATACTTCAGTTTGATTGAATTGCTAGTTTGATTGGATATGGATCACAAGAAACAAGATTTTATTTTCTTTAATTCTGTCATAAAGGATTTTGTTACCCAAGAATAAATTTCCTGCTTTTTATATAGAAATCTCTCATTGCAGAATCCAGCAGCTGTCCTCAACTCTTCCATGGAAAAATTAATCACATTTAAAATTGCAGAAAAGAACAATGTATTTAAAGGTAAGGACAATATATGGTAATCTGATAAAATAGTGAACACTATTGAATCTACAAGTAGGGACTGCAAGATCCATGACTTTTGTCTGGGAGCTAATGTAAGAAATATATGGATGATGGATGAATGGACCTAAACGGAGTAGCTGTGCTGCTATCTGTCACATTTTGTAAAACCACAGTAGCTTCATTGCAACAAAGAATCCTTGTTGATTTAATCATAAGTAACATCATAAGTAACCACATATATATCTACAACCTTGACATCAAATGGAATCCTGTTTTCAGTGGTGTATAATCTTTCCAGTAAAGGTATTGGAAGAAAATTGCTGCTAGGTGTGAATTAAATATCAGAGCTTGGCTCCAATTGAAACAATAAAAAAATGAGTACACTCCAGACTTCTGTAGCTGGAGGTAGTCTGAGTGACGAAAAAATCCCCAAACAGTGACAGTAAGTTCTAGGTAACTATAATTTAACTTATGATCACCTAAATAGGAATTTGTTGCCTGAAACTGCAAACACCAGTGAATGCTATATTCCTGCACATACTGGGGCTGATCTCTTCAGCTCTCAGGAAAGTCAAAAGCACAGTTTAATGAAGGCTACCTGTATTTGTTTAACACAATACAGACCTCCATGATTAGTTAAATGCTACTTGAGAAAGCTTTTATTACCAAGTTCTTGGCTTCTGGCCCAAAACTATTGTGTAACTATATGCAGATTAGAAGAGGGGGCTGAAGACAAATGGTGTCTTGAAAGTCAAAACGTGACCTTTCCCATACAACATGATGCTAAAATGCTAAGTGGGAGATAGTCCTGCAGTGTGACTTAAAAGAAAACCACAACTTGTGTTTGGTTTGCAGCATCCACAAGCTATTATTCTGTAATAACAGAGGGAAAAGTTTTCTCCAGGCAACCCTTCCAGTGGTTGCAATCTGAAAATAATTTCAACCACTAAATGATGTTTAATTTTTTTCTTTCCCTTTTTTTCTCCCTTTCTATTTCATGCATGTCCATGTTTGCACAGCAGAGCAAATGCACTTCTAAGGATGTGTCACTCTGAATTCAAAGCAGGCTGCCTTGAAGAAGAGAAATATGCCATGAGTTGTACTTACACTCCAAAGGAAGTGATCTCTGACATCATAGAATTATGGAATCATAAAACATGCTGAGCTGGAAGCATCAGGATCATTGAGTCAAACTCCTAGCCCTGCACAGGACAGCCCAAGAGTCACATTGTGCGTCTCCGAGCATTGTCCAAACTCTTCTTGAACTCAGACATGTTTGTGCTGTGACCCTGGGGAGCCCGTTCCAGTGCTCAACTACCCTTTGGGGTAGAAATTTTTATTAATATCTAACATAAACTGAGGAGAGTGAAGAGATTAGTGCCTGCCCCTTCACTTTCTCTCATGGGGATGTTGGAGGCCGCAGTGAGGCCTCCCCTCAGTCTCCTCCAGGCTGAACAGACCAAGCGACCTCAGCCACTCCTCACACAGCTTCCCCTCAGGGCCCTTCACCATCTTTGTTGCCTCCTTGGATGCTCTACAATCTCTTATTATGTTTTTCATACTGTGGCACCCAGAACTGCCCCCAGCACTCAAGACGAGGCTGCCCCAGTGCAGAGCAGAGCGGGACAATCCCCTCAATCCCCTCCCTTGCTCAGCTGGCCATGCTGTCCCTGATGCCCCCAGGGCAGGGATGGCCCTCCTGGCTGCCGGGGCACTGCTGGCTCGTGTTCAGCTTGCCATCAGCCAGGATCCCCAGTCCCTTTCTGTAGCACTGCTCTCCAGGCTCTCATTGCCCAGTCTGTGCACACAGCCAGGGCTACCCCTGCCAGGTGCAGGATCCAGCACTCCCCCTTGTGAAACTCCACAGGACTGGTGATTGCCCATCTCTCTGATTTGCCCAGGTCTCTCTGAAAGGCCTCTCTGCTCTCAAAGGAGTCAACAGCAGTTTCTCTGGAGCAGAAGCGAGTCAGAGCTCTGCCATGATTTCCTGCTGTTTCATGTGTTACCCCAGGCAATTCACTTGTAACATCTGTGTGCCCCAGTGCCTTAAAATATGATCAAGCAAGGATGGTAAAAGATGGTTCACTGATTAGGCATTGAGTTGGGTTTTATTTTTTCAGTTTCCCACAATTTTAAATCTTACAATATTTACACTAGTGGGACAGCATGAAGAAAGGCAAAATTTGTACAATAGAAAAAAAATTTTAAAAGGACATTTCAGTTTCAGTATTTGTATTTTTATTTTATGAACATGATTCTATGTTTTTACCTTTTAGTTTCCCTTTGATTCTAATGTTTAGCAAGAGTTGGCTGTATTATGTGTTTGTTACCTAGACTTCTCTTCAGATATTTCATGGAAAAGGAGGTAACTAAGAACAAAATTGTGGATTTATTTTAGGTGTACTATTTTGCACTGGAAATACAAAATCATTCTTGAAAAAGGGCAGATTTTTTTTTTCTATTGGTAACAAAGCAATCCTGCTGAATGAAAGGTAGTAAGGACAAAAAGAATGCTATTATCTACCTTGAAATTTCATGCAATATAAGCACTTACATTTCACAAGCTATAGACTTGATTTTTAGCAGTATATTTTGGGTTTTACTTACATACCCAGTCTTGTTCTGAAGATGTCATGAGCTGAAGAAAGCTCTGCTTTCTTTATATAGAAGTATTTTATTTTGCCCTTCTTCCTTCCCCAGTCACCTTGTGTCTGTGTCCCCTGTCCCATCCCCCTTTCCTGTTTCTTTGGTTTTTAGTTTCTTAAAATTTATTTCAAGGATTTTTTAGATTATTAGACTAGTAAAATTTGTTTTAAACTGGCTGTCCACTCCAAATCCTATTGTCCGCTCCAAATCCCGTGCTATAGTAATAGTTCCCACCAGCCAAGAAGAACACAGGAAAAAAAAAAAAAAAACCACAAAAAAAACCCAAAACAAAACAAAACAAAAAAACCCCAAACAATAATGTCTGGTTAGGGTTCAGACAAATTAACTGTATTTCTGTAACAGTTACTTCAGTAACCTCTGTAGTTGGAAGATTTGGGAATAGTTCCAACAGTGGCAGTTCTGCCATATCTTATCCTGGCAACACAACCCCTATAAGTGGAATTCATCCTAAAAGTTTACTTGATTTTTTTTTTTTTTAATGCAGAAGCTGAAATCTTAGTGGAAGTGTATTTCTCATTCCACCCTTGTGTTTCTTATCCACTGACTTTGTTCATCTTTTCTGACCCTGGCTGAAGTTGTTTCCATGTCTGTAACTTGGACTACATCTGAAGTACAACTGCAAGTAATATATGACATAGTTCATTTTATGCTGCACATTGAAGGTGTAGAACAGACTGAAATATTTAGGATTATTGGCATTATCCCAGCTAAGATCTAACTTAATTTGCAAATAATTTTAAAATAGAGCTCCAAGTTCCTCAATAGTCATCTACAGGAAGACTTCAAAGGGTTAAATTTATTCCTTTCATTAATCTATTTCTTTGCAAACCGCATTGGTCATAATGCACAGAAGATCCTTACAAGAACAACGAAGAATATTACCAACACCTGTTTCAGGTAGAATGGTCCTTTTTCATGTCACCTGCCAAAACAGCCTTCTAAAAGTGTCATTCAATTGCGTTTTAATGGAAATCACATGGCTTTGAGCAATCTGTGAATATGCCAACTGAAATGTGCATATTCCCTCCTTTCGTCTTTGTGTTCTTTCTCATGTATGTCTTTTGGGCCACAGCCCCATAATGAGCTGCATATGCAGGCAGCAGTGCCTGTGAAGGAGCCCACTGGCAGCTGCAGAGCTCCATGTGGAGGTGGGGCTCCATCCAGCAGAGAAACCCTCAAGCTGGAGATGTTGGACACTAAACCATTGGCAGCAGAGCATCTTCATTTGTGTCCTGTACAACATCGGGCATGTTATGGGATGCTTTGTCTCTCATTATACAACCAAATTATATATAGAATCCACATGGGCACAGTGGGGTTCCAAACATCTTCTTTACTAAATATAGAGAGCATAGGAGAGCAAGTTACTTATACATGGTGTTGCTCAGGCAGGATTCTAAAATGTTGAATGCAGCAGCATGCAATAGTGTTAACAGACTACTTAGAGAAATCTAACTCTGTCCATTACTCATTCCCACAGACTACATCGTTGTAAAAAAAAAAAAAAAAAAAGACAGAAATTTTCAGAAAATAAAAATGGGAATTGCTCCTGACTAAATATAATCAAAAGAAATTGTCACGAATTGGGTAAGTGAAAATTGTTATAGTCTGAAATCACATAGTTTTTCAATAATGCCAAACCACCAGCTTTAAATAGAACCTGATTTTCATTAATAATTTTGCTTTCCAGTTTTTATGATTTTTTCAGCAGACCTTATGTATCATATGTAACAATAATATGAGACATGCCACAAAAGGTCCATTTTTAGATGAGATTACAAAATTTTTTTTGGTTTTATGAGCATTGGATCCACACTCCAGTGGGACCTGCCAAAATTCCAACAACTCATTAACTCAAGCCATCAACAAATTTGAATAAAATGCTATTTGCAAAGCTATTTATATACATATTCATGCATTCATATACCCTTACACAAGCACACATATGTGTATACATATGCATACATATATGTTTCTGTGACTATGTATGTACATGCATGTATGAACATGCATATATTTATCTAAATATATATGATCCTGGAATAACATTACACAAAAATCATTGTAATCCTCTGATAGAGGTGAAAGTCTCTTTGAAGCCCTAGGAATGAAAGACAAAGTGTGTGTGTGTGTGTGTGTGTGTGTCTTGGTCATTTAACTTTCTAAAAATGTCAAGATTCTCACTACCACAACTACAACCGCTGTTTCTAACTATAGGGCAGATTTGAGACATGATACAATTTAACTAAAAGAACTCCTTTGGGTTATATTTTGGAGTCCTGATTAATTTCTTCCTAGACTTATGGCCAATTTGAGACAACTTGGAGGCTGTTGACTTTAGGAAATAATAAGCCTCCCTATCCCCTGAACAATAGATCCACTGAATTTTAAGCCAACATCTTTGGAAAGCTGAAAGTTATGGATAAAACCCAGGCAGTGTAAGTGAGATATATTTCCTTCATGTGTCTGAATCAGTCATTCCAAAAGTGTTGAAGTCATCTAAATTTGTTCTAAATAAAGAAAACAGGTAAGAGTGAAAGCATGAAGGAATTCCAAATGCCTAAAGTCAGGCTACAAACAGCTCCTCTTTTACAAATTCAGACACCTCCTTTCATCCATTCACTTTAGAGAAAATCTAAGCACTAGCTTGGGGGAAAAAAAAGCTGCAGAAGACACCGAGTATTCATCTGTAAATTGGTGACAAACCAATTAAGTTCTTCCACAAGTTTCAAAACCTGAGATCTGAATACTCCCTACACAGCACAAGCAGAAGTTCATAATTCACATGCTTGAATTTTCTATATCTCACAAAAAACCCACAGAAGTTGTTTATATTGATTTTTACTTCAGTTTCTGACATTCAATAGTGTAGGATGACAATATGAAGCTGTTGGCAACTTAAATTAGAATTTGGCATTATTTTGGGTTTTTTTTTTTTTGGTTTGGTTTGGTTGGTTTTGGTTTTATTTTCATTATAGATGTATTAGGCAAACATTTAATTCAAGGCTTTAATGTATACTTGCATTCAGGCTGAATTTACATTGACTGAGAAAAAGTAGACTTTCCTTACTTTCTATTTTTTGTGTACTTGACTTTACATTATCTTTTACAACTTTTCTTGGGTTTGATTTATTTTACTGTATCCAGTCATGGTCTCCCCCATACAAGAGAGACATGGACATACTGGAGAGAGTCCAACTAACATGATTAAGGGACTGGAGCATGCTTATATGGGGAAAGGCTGAGACACTGTGACTTTTCAGCCTATAAAAGAGAAGGGTTGGGCGGGGAGGATTTCACTAACGTATATAAATACCAGAACAAAGGGTGTAAAGAAGAGAGAGAGAGAGAGAGAGAGAGAGGCTCTTTTCAGTGGCACAAACTGAAACAAAGCAGGTTCTTCCTGAGCATCAGAAAATACCTTTTCCTATGTGAGTGGCCAACCTCTGACACAGGTTGTCCAAAGAGGTTTTATCTCCCTTCCTAGAGTATTCAAAAGCTGTGTGCATGTGCTAGGTCAGGGGAAATGGACTACATGACTTCTACCATTCTTTGATTCTTTAATTCTCTAATTCTGTAATTCTGATTCTATGTCTAAGGGCAGGCATAGTTTTTATATTTTTTTAATATAGGGAAGACATCATGAGACTGGTCTGGCGGTTAAGATGCTAAGTTTGTATATCAGGTTTCCTTTTTACACTGGATATCTTGATTTTTCAGATAAATAGTATAAACATCATGGACTGAAGAGGGCACAAGTCCTGTATATGGTCCACTCTCTTTTCACCTAAAAATAGCAAAAAAAAATAGTTCTTTTCATTCCAGAATAGACCTTCTTGATCAGCCTAGTCACCTATACTTACTCTAAGAAGCTGGAAAGAGTATGGATAATGTTGCAGACATTCCCTATTTCTTGTGAGAATGCCCTGCCTGTGAGATTGTGGCTGGTTCACGAGAGTAACCATCTTCAGGGTAATCAGCAGGAGCAAGGCAGACCTGACTATTTAATCTGCTTCTGTTATGAGTCTGGTTATACTGGTACCCATAAACTAGAGTACAGAGAGCCATTCTCTGGCCTAGAGTCCAACTGGAATGATCTGGCCACATCCACTCTGTGATCTTCCCAGAACAGAATGGGTGTGTGGTAAATTCTAAACTGTGTTTGGGAGCTACTTTAGAAAATGCTAACTGGGCCCAAGATAAAACTATTTTAGCATGCAGGATATCAGTTAACAGTTTAGCTGACCAAATTTCAGTGCTCACAGCCAATGCCAAAATTCACCTTAAACTGCTAAAATAAACATACTCTTTAAATATATACAGAATTCAAAAATTCACAACCATGGGAAACAGACACCATATTTCCTCCAGCCCACAGGGTGGACATTGCCAGAGCTCCTACTGGAAATCTCACAGTTAGGGAACCAAGAAAGGAGAAGATCCTGCTTCCAAGTTTTATCTAAAATCAAATTATCCATGTCACATTAAGTATTTAGAGTCTCTACTGTATTTTGGACCTTGGATTAAAGGATTGCTGCCACGTGTAAATATTTCTTCATAAAGGGAGATGTCAGACACATGGAGTGCCCAACCTTTCCAACTAGCTAGGTTTAGCTAGCTGTTCATGCATATCTCAAAAGCCATTTGCATACTTCAAGGCATCTGATCTAACCTATAGTATTATATAAATAGGACTCATCCACACTTTGTTCATGCATATCTCAAAAGCCATTCTTGGAGAAAAGAAACACTCTTATTAGGTTCTGGAGCCTTGGCAACTATTCTGGTTAGTCGGGTTAGGTAACAGTGATCTTGCCCTATACATTCGTTCACTAATTATCCTTATTACTGAAGTTACTTACCTTCATGTTCTCCTAGTTATGTTTTAGACTTCAGCATTTTTAAAGCAGAAATCTGACACCAAATCCTGCTTTGTATTCCATTAGTAAAAATCTGGAGCATTTCCACTGACAGATTTTAAAGCTCTTTTGTGGGATGTATTCTGAACACTGTGTTCATTCCCTCAGGGCAGTGTATTTGCAAGCATGTTAGATCCTCTTTACATCCACCCTAACATCAACAGAATCAAACAGACTCTGTAAAGCATTTGTATTTTGACAAACAGGCAAATTTCCATAAAATCTTTTTTCCTTGGAATTTTTATGACCAACTTACCCATCATCTTTTTCAGTCACGCATGAAAAATGTCAAAAAGCCATATAAATATTTAGTATGATTTATGATTGTTTTCTGGGCTTGAGAAAGGCTGTGAAACAGCTAAGAAGAGCAAAAGAAATCACAGTCCAGAGAGAATGTGGCAAGGCATCAATTGCTGTTCCTTATTAATCCCTAAAGTACATCCCAGTGAAATGAAATAAATTAGTTAAGCCTGTTCACCAGGACTTACCATTGTCCCCAAAAGGAACAGCTCCTGCTGCTTAAGAATCAAGTGAAATGCAGATCATCACATTACTGAAACTGGAAAGATATGATTAACTTCTGCAGTTTTCCAATGCTCTTTTATTTCTGTAGAGACTAATACTAATTCCATGTAAATGGTATGAAAATCTGAAAGAAGGCCTTCTCTTATAGAATTTCCATCTTATATTTACAGCATAAAGGATTTGGAATTCTTTGAACAAGGTTAAGAAAAGCATCCAAACTTTCTGATGTTCCTCCCTAAATCACATGAGATGCTGGGGACACATTAAAAGATTTAAAAGCGTAAAAAATGTACTATATCAATTTTTTGAGTCCATAAGTGATTTTCTGTTCTTGCCAACTGTACTCATGAGACTCAAGGGCATAAACAGACAGCCAAAGAGCATTTTTTATGGATTTTTAACATAAAAATTTCATCTAGTTCTCCTGTTCTTCCCTATGCTTTTTTTTTCATCACAAAAAAATTCTGCTGTAGCCATCACTTCTTAAAAAAAGAGAGATAAAATGCTTAAGCAACAAGATGTGGGTTTATTTTTAATAATCTCTCATGTTAATTGTATTATGCATCCTGCGGATATTAAAAGATTGGCAGACAGCCGACAAGTGTAACACTAGTACAGTGAGGTTTTAGTGTTACTGGTTAAATTTATCTTCAGGAATTCAAAAACATAACTGACACAAGACATTTAAACAATAAGCTAGCATGGTATAAGGTAGATAGCATGCTATAGAAAACAGTGAGTTTGCTATTTATTTTTTCATTCAACAGTGCACAGAATAAATTCTTAAATTTGTATGGAGGAAAGTAGGTATTCCCTTATTTCTATTATTTTTTCAATTTTATTTCAAAGATAAGTTTGACAGCAACTTTCAGAACAAAACTAATTAGTTTTTTGAGGGTTTTTTTTAAAGCGGTGTCTGCTGGTTTCAGAGAACTCTTCAGTTTTGTATGAAGCATTTTTGCAAAAATGTGTAAAAAGTTAATGATGTTTCAATTTTTAACTATTTTTTTTAAACTTACAAAAGAAAAGAAGCTTCAAACTCGGGATATTTTCAGTAAGACTAAAGGTATTTTAAATGCCTCACATGAAAGAAGACTTACAGTGACACACTGGTTTTAGTCCATTTAGTAAAAGAACAAATATATTAATCCCATAAAGTTTTGTTGTTACAGACAAGGCAGATATCTGCTCTATTTCCCTAATTAGCCTAACTATGATGAAGTCATACTGGTTTGGTGGGGATATAATACAGGAGAGAGTGACACAACTAAACCATTTGAGACAATTGTGAGTCTCCCAGCTCACAGGTATATCCTAGATGAATCAGCTGTGAAAAGCATTGAGTGGCAGTCTGGATGCTTTGACATGCTTTGACCAGCTAGTATCACTAAAATACTTTAAACACCTCTTATGGCCATTTTCTATTCAAAATAGACCTCAGCCAGTCTTTAACAGTTTTTGTCTATGAGCCCAGCCCCCTGAGCTGGAAGAGAGGATGGAGAGCAGAATGAAGCTCCCATAAGCCAAGGAGAAATTGTCAGTGACCTGTTATAGAATTTGGACACACAGAAGTGTACTGAGCCAGATGGGATCCAGCCAAGGGTACTGAGAGAAGGGCTCACTGACCTGTTTTCCAACATTTACCAGCAGTCCTGGCTAACCAGGAGAGCCCAGTTGATTGGAAGTTAGGAAATTGAATTATTTTAAAATGGGTAACATAAGGTATTGTCTTATCTATATTCTCAGGTGAATTTCATGGAACATGTTGTCCAGAGAATAACATTATTTTCAAAACCTGTGATAAAATCCCTTTAATACTGGTGATGTTCATAGTGGCATGTGCTGAGAAGATTGATTGTACAATACAAACCAGAAGGTTTGGCTCTCTGGAGAGAGCAGCAGTGTGAAATGTCTGTTGGTGGAGGTAGGCACAGACCTAAGATCAGATCAGTTTCTTTTTGCCAGTCATCTGTAAGCAGAGGAGCTCATGGACCTACTTTAATAATGCTTTCTTCTACCTGTTTATCCAGGACTAGATGTAAAACTAAAACATTAATGGGCAGGTGATGAAAATGTTTGTGATGACTACACAAACATCTGTAATCATGTTTGTAAGCAGAAACACAACACTGATGCAGTTGATTGCTGTTAACTACTGGAATCAACAGGCATTGTAGCCTGGCATAGCTTTATAGATTCACACAAGCTACTGAATTCATAACAAATGTTAGTTTCTGTCAGTGTAGTTCTTTATTTGATTTAAAATCATGGCCATGAGGTAAGAGTCCTCGGTCTTAATACTTGTCCTCTGAGTTAGAATCCTGCAAAATTCCAATTCAAAGGATTATTTTAAGTTTGTTTACTTTTAAAAACCCTTCATATAACTTAAATAGCTCAAGAAATGTTGGACCTAAAGAAAAACAGTTCCTGCCATTTTATGTTTTATGGCCTTCAATTTTTTTTTTTTTTTTTTTTAGGGAAGCTGAGACAAGCTGTGCATGGTCAGCATTTCAAAGGGCAACCCTGGACTGTGCTGAGTTACTCCAGTGAACTCAACCTGCAGAGTCCAATAAGTCACTGCATGGGAATTACACCTCCTGTTTCATCTGTAATGTTCAGTGTGCTGTTTCTTGAGTCATGGCACCAAGCCTCCTCCTCTTCTCGTTTTATCTAAATCACAATTTTGGGAAGGTGCTTCTCCCCATGGTAGGGGAGGGCTGTTTCCTGTGGCCACTTATGCATGACTTTTTTCAAAGAGCAGAAGGAAAAAGCAAAGCTCTCTCACCCATAGAAAGGCAAATTGGTAGAAATTTTGAAATCAAGGTCTGAGTCTCTCTTTGTGGACTGCAGGAAAAGAGATATTTTTTATTACCATTGAATACACAGTAGTTTACTGATTTTCTCCTATGTCTGAGCTCATATTCATGCAACAAATAGGGACTGAAGGGATTTACAAGAAAACATATGACTTCTGAATCTTTGGTTCTACTTTTAGTCATGTTACCATGACCAAAATGTATGTCAAATACATAAATGTATGTCAAATGCCCTGGTACAACAGCACAGCTTCCAATGGAGCAGTAAGCAGGTTTGTGTTTTATAACACACTATTAAGCACTGGATAGAGAACTCTGTAGGTTATGTTCCCTTCAGGCTGTGGAGATTTTCAACTCAGGTTTTAATACCTCACAGGTAAATCTGCTGCTAAGCTGACCACTTTGCAAAAGCCAGTGAACACCACTTTCTTCTCTTGAAAGCTGTTTTAAAAGCTAAGAGAAAAGATTCCAGCTTGTGAGAGGCCTGGTCCTACCACAACATATGAGTTGGGCTTTAGACATGTTTATAGGATTAAGACCCTAAGGGAAATTTGGCACCATTCAGCTGAGTTCCTGGATCCCATTAAGGCCTGGGTAGATCTGGGCATGCACACAGTACATAACTGCAGGTGCCTAGAAAGCATCCAGGTCCAAATGTGGTGTGACTGATGAGTTCAGATGTTTTCAGAGTTACTCAGATGTTGGGTTGGGATTGAAATGGGAGGAGAAAAGAGAATGATCTGTAGTTACATCTTAGATATCTAAAGAATACAAAAACTCTAATTCAGATTATTATATTTCTGCTTTTTTTTTTTTTTTCCTCATCAGGCCATTAAGACTTTTAAATGCAAGTGCAAATATTGAGTAAAAAGAGCGCCCAAATTCTACTTACATGGATGGAAAATGTTTTGATTTATGGTGATGTAAATAATAGAAGTTAGTTGAATAGCATGAAAAAAAAGTTATTCCACTCCACACTTTTCCAAGAAATAAATTCCCACACACACACCTCCCAGAAGGTTTGGAAATAAGCTAAGTAGATATGAAGTCTGGGGGCTAAAATTCTTTGTTTGAGAAAGAAAATGAATCAATGAACATCAGAGGATAATGAGAACCAGATTTCCCTAAGTTAATTTCTGGGCATATCATGGCTTTGGCTAAAGTCTGGTATAAAATATTCATGATGCGAAAAATTCTATGACCCATGAAAAAATACATTTTGTGAAAAAAAAGAAAAGGAAAAATACTGTACTATGCATGGGGCCAATATTTTCTGCTACAAAGTTGTCAATCTGGAATATTTCACTTACTTTTATATATATATGCATTCATATATCTATACCTACATATATACACATCTATGCACACGGTCACGAACAACTCTGTTACTACTGTAATACCCTACTGTTTTCCCAGAATCCAGTAAATCAATGTGCTGCCATTATAGCTAGTATTTACTTTGCCATCTATCTGCCCAGAATCCCAAATGAAGCCAAAATCTGTAGGAAATCTTTTTACCTCCAGTGATTAGTCCTGTTCTTATGTAGTAAACAAGGTACAGCCTGAGAGCTGAGAGACTCAGAGGGATGCTAACTAAACCTGCTCTGATTGCTTCCTTGCAATGTAATATAGACAGGTATATAATAAAGAGGTAAGCGCCTGCTGCCCATAGACCTTGGAGCTAGATATGCTGTGCAAGTAAGAAGTGCTGGACACTTATGCCAAATTCCTTGCCAACCTTTGGAAAAATGGGAAACGAGTATGAATTTTTAGGTCCTTAAATGTTAGTGGTGGAAATCTGGCTGCAGGCAGCTGAGGGTATGCTCACATCAGTCAGTGCAGGCAGACCCAGGGTAATTGCCTGTGTGCTGAAATGGTTCCAGGCTGGATTACTCAGGACTGCTCCAGCACACCCTTGTGTGCCTCTGTTGCCCTGCCTGAATTATCTCCTGGCCCTGCAGCACAGCCAGAGGACGTTTGCTCCTGTGCAATACAACAGTGCAGTATGTAATTAATTTCATTATGGACCAAAAGCATATGCCATGTACTCTTCTGAATACTTATCCTTTGTATTACTTTAGCATTGTCATTATTGTCAGAACAGTCCCTTGGAATATTACTGTTGTTCCAGCTTGTAGTCCTGTTGTAGATGAAAACTCAAGGGTTTTCCTGCTTGTACCAAAGGCAGGTCCTACCATCACTTTCAGATTCTGTCCCACTTAGGCTCTGAGCCTGCCCTCACAAACTTGAAAGCAAAACTCCTGTGTTGAATTTCCCATGCACAGAGCACAAAATCTCCATAAAAAAGACATGACAAGTTACAGCACAGGAAACTGAGGCATGCAGAGTGAGACTTGACTCATCCTAAGTTACACAGCTCGGCTAAGAAAAGAAGAAATTTTTCTGGACACAAATGCTTTACCCTGTGGGTGATGCTGCCTCTTCAATATTTGCATATACACTGCAATTAATGATCATTCAATGACTGTAAAAGTGGGAAAAAAAGATTTTACATAAATCTCCATGAAGTTTATAGTTTAAGCAAACAGTTTAAACTCTTTCAGCGTAATAATTCTCATAAATAATTAATGATTGCCTTCCCAAAGACAATATTTTGCAGTAATTTTGATCAAGATTGTCAGATATCATGAGAGAAAGAATGTATTAGGTCATAGTCTATCTGACCTAAAGCTACATAAAATTGGATAGCATTCAATTATGTTTCATGTCAACTTTTGTTTGTTTTAGTTATATTTCCATGGCGGAAAAATGTTTTCTAATGCATTCCAGAGTTCTTGCAATGTTAAAGTTCATTTTATTGATCTTAGAATAAAACTTTCAATGGACAACCACCTGAGCCTCCTTCTGAAGCTCCTTGGAGGTCTCACTGTCAGATGCCACCAACATGAAGCAGCAAACGGTCTTACAAAGTCTTGGATTAGCAGGCACATTTCCCAGGTTTGTCTGTGATGCTAAAATGATGATTTATTTTAAAATTATGATTTTAAATTATGCTTACCCACAGATCTTTAGGCTGGGAAGTGACTTGCTTGATGAATAATCAAACTGAAACAAGTATAATTCCATATGAACAAGAAAAAGAGTCAAATACTCTGGATCATTTCCTGAACTGGAAAAAGCACCTAGTACTCCAGGGAGAATCTTTTGACTTGAAAGACAAAAAGTTCTGAGAACTTTGGTAATCTGTAAATATTTTCATTTTCATTACAAACATGATGAAGGAAGCAGATCACTTTGTTCCATTGAGTCTTCTTAAGAATCAGTGTCCTATACAGAGGCATATTTTAAAGCACAAATGGAATTCTGAGGTGGAAAGTGTCCTCTATGTATAAGATATACTGTCAAAGCTCCAAACCACAAATGTCAGATCTTGAACCAGATATGCATCTTTAATTCCCCAAAGGATTTGTTAGTGGGGGAGGGATTGGACAGTACTGGGTCAGGAGTTCTGTCTTGGCTCAGCATGCAAATAAATTCAAGCCATAAAGTTTGGATCCAAATTTCCCCTGAAGTTAATTGGGGTTTGGATCAAATGTTCCATCTCTAATTATGACTCATATTAATAACATTGGGGAGTGTGATTTTTTTTCCAAAGTGCTCAGAGTTGCTCTTATTATGATCCCATTGAATACTAAGCTAAAATCCTTGTTTTTAACGCTGGGGGAAAAAAATCTGCATTAAACACTTATGAAAATCTCTTGTTCCTGCCTTCCCTTCTTGTTTCCCTGCACCACCTCTACCCCTGCCCAAGTCAATGTGTTGAGCTCATTCTCTGTAAAAATTTCAAAGCAGTGAAAATACAATCTGTTATAAATTCCAGTTCTGTGTTTTTGATAAAAGGGCAAGAGAAGTGGAAGTTTCAGTGATGGCAAGGAGGCAATATTTACATCAATACAAATCCATTTAGTGTAGATGAGTCCTATTTATATAATACTATAGGTTAGATCAGATGCCTTGAAGTATGCAACATTTTCTCCAGTAAAATTCTTGATATTTCAATGGGTTCAGTTAAGACATTTTCCTTCAAATTTTCTTAGAGCTGAAAACTGAGGGGAGGAGTTATAGGAGTTTTTAATTAGAAATTAATCTAGAGATAAATTGATTTTTTTCTTGTTTCTGAGAAGAGAACTGGAATGATTAGGCAAAGTTTTTTGCATTCTTCATCTTTTCAGTGGAAAATTTGAGGTAGGGGGTTGGTGTATATGTTGTAATTTCTGTTATGTTTTGGGAAGGTTGTTTTGATTTTTCTATGGGAAATATCCAATATTTCCAATCAGCTCAAGTTACAAGTGCAGCTAGGAATCTTTATGGACTCCAAACCCCTTAGAAATTATTTAGTTACTTTTTAGATTTAGTTGAGTTCATGTCTGTATCTGCACACCATCAAAAAAAAAAAAAAAAAGGATATCAGGATAGTTTGACCTGCTGGTTGTGATTTTGCAATGAAATGCTGGTCAAGGCCTCATCTAAATGCCACAGACACATTGGCAGTGAATTTGAAGACAAGCACCTCTCTACTCCAGCTGTTCCCAGGAGAACTCAGCCAATTAGCTCAAGCTCTTGCAGGGTGGTGGTGGAGGGAAGGAACCAGCAGAACATGTCAGAAACTAGAGTTTGTACAGCCTCCCTATGGTATTTCCCTGCAGTACAGCATGCATACGTGACTATATGTTTATTTATCTGTCTATGTGTATGGGCACACTTGCAGCAGTGCAGGGGTAGCTGATAAAAGTAGAAGTTAAAGAAGTGGTGCGGTATTGCAAAACCAGCACATGGTGTCTGTACTCTCCATCTCTACTCATCTAAACACTTTTCCAGCAAACTCATAGCAGGGCCGTGCAGGAGGTATACATGTGTTTTAATGCAAACCCCTTAGGCTCTTTATTCTCTGGCATATCAAGGGGAAAGCTGCGCATGAGCTGAGGTGAGCTGTTCAAGCCAAAATTTACGATGACATTTAAAATCAGCAAAGCTTGTTGTAGCCCTGAAGGTTGAAGCATGCATGCACACTTCATATAATATGATCCCAAGCCCCCACCAAATTGGAGGTTAAAAGTATTGTATACACTGCTACCAGTTACCACATCAATGTTTCAGATATGTGCACGTGATTTAAGTGCAGATGACCTGGAGCTTGCTGATGCCATAACTTAAAAAGCAATTGGGCTCTGTGCTGGCTAGAGCAACAATGCAGGCATTATAACAATCTCACTTGAGCGGCCATTAAGACATCTCCAGCACACTGTTGTACTACTAAAATGTAATTCCCAGTAGACAATAATCCTAGACCCCTTGACTGTGAATCATGAGCAGTAAATGGCTGATGGGCAGGTTAACAATGGGCTCTGTGGGCAGTCTGACATTGTACAGGTGCGCATCATCACAGTAAAGTAATTAACAGGTACTTAAAGGAATGTACATTTAAGCTCAAAAAACCTGTTAAGAGACTTCCTAAGTGGACTGCTTTTTTTTTTTTTTTTTTTTTGTAAACCCCACTTATATTTTATGACCAGGTAAAAGGACTGCAGAGCACAAATCCAATCTAAAAGTAGATCTGCAATCAATAGCTCTCCTATCAGCGTTAGGCTGCTCCATCAACAGTACTGTTTTATAACTTTGTGACATGTTCCTGACTCAGGATTTAAAGCAATTCAACAATGCAGTCTGACCCCTATAAAGAAAGAAAGAAATAAAGAAAAAAAAAAAAAGTAATTTAACATTTTACCCAAGAAAAGCCTGAAAAACATTAAGAAATGCAAATTATTAGGAAAGATAATGCGGATAAAGGAATATGTATTTATATATGTGTGTGTATATACTTATACAAATACACAAACCATGAACTTCACCCAGTATATATGTGCACACTTTTTTGGATAGTACTGGTCTTATTTGGGCAGGGAACAAAGGCCCAATATGGAAGGAGAGGCAATGAACTTGGGTTTGCAGCAGAGACTGCAATTTTATGTGCTGAAATAATGAGTAGTAATGGGAGCGGCTAGAGTTCCCTCAGCATTTCCTCTTCTATTTCTTCTCTCTGCTCCAGTAAATCCAAGTCTGGCATATATAGCAGATAAAGCATTTTAAATGTACAATTTTATCCAATGCTCTTTATAGGAGTAACAAGATCATCTGGTTAACAAGTGCTTGATTCAGACCTCTGCCTGCAAAAGTTTGGCTTAACCTTCTAATCATCACAGGATCATCTCCAGGGGATGGTACCCTGCCTGCCTGGGTTGGCCAGTCCAGGTTTACCAGCATTTTTCCTAATGGCAGGTTTGGAGCTGGTGGGAAAGTTAGAGGATTGAAGTGATAGCAAACCAAGAAACAAGTCTATTTATTGAAAACATACTTCTCCACAAAACATTATTTGCATAAGTGTTGTGAAATGCCAAGAAACAAAACTAGCCACTTTGATGCTATCATGCTGTGTCTGGTCACAGGTCTTTCAATTTTTGAGAATAAAGATAGGGTTGGTTTTACCTGACACCGTGCAGGTCCCTGGGGTTTAGAGAACCTGTAGCTCCTGTGTCTGTGCTGGTAAACATGATGGGGAGGTCCTGCCTTACCCCTTGTACTGAGGCCAATTTCTTTTAATTTAGTACAGTGGCAGTGCACTGATGTGCCTGCAAAGGCATAGGTTTGCCTGCTAAAGGCATGGATTAGCTTTTCTCTTGGTCTCTGATCATAAATCAGAAGGTTTTCATGGTCTC
This sequence comes from Pyrgilauda ruficollis, assembly GCF_017590135.1. Taxonomy (NCBI): domain Eukaryota; kingdom Metazoa; phylum Chordata; class Aves; order Passeriformes; family Passeridae; genus Pyrgilauda; species Pyrgilauda ruficollis. The sequence continues at coordinate 260,570 of NW_024527044.1, forward strand.
CACCATGAAATTTCTAACTCCATTCTGTAAAGCAAACCTACCCTGATTCTCTTGCATCTTATGCCCAAGAAGGACACTTGGGCTCTTCCCTGTCCAGGATGCAGGAATAGTTTTGCTGTGGAGTATCTACGTTGCCACAATGCTCCTGCTTTCATTTTGGCATGTAAAAATACTCCCATGAAAAGTGCTTCAAACACTTTGGACTACTTCTCTTGCTGCTGTAGGAGTCAAACCCTGAGGAAATCTGGCTCATTTGTTTGGACATTTTTGCATTAATACATTTACTTCAAAACAGTATTAGTGTGAGCATATGTTTGTTTTATAAAATCTTAATATCATCCAAACTAAAATACTTTGGAACCATTACACAGATACATGTCACAAGTGTACTTTCCAAGCTCTCCATGCACATTTCATGCTAAGCCTATGCGTTCTATACTAGATGTTATTTTTGCCATCCATCTTAGTACTATCTCATTTTTCCCTTATTGAGATTTTGATTTCATTTAATCTCCTTTAGTTCAGGAAATTTTCAACTGAAGCCAGAGTAGTTCCTTTGTGTAAAACAAATGCAGATAAAAAATTCTAAACACTAGTTCAACATGTGAAGGTCTGAAAGGCATTACTTGAAACTATTAAAATGTATTTCTATTTTTATTCAAAGTAGATATGGTACTATATTTTAAAAGTACAAATCTCTACCTGGAGTGGGTTTCATTTCATCTACTTAAATCTTCCTGGAAGTTATACATGTAAAGTAAACCATCCGCTGGATTTCCTTCAGAGTAAAAAGAAAGATACAGGCTCTGACAGCTTTCCCTCACAGATGTGTGTATCATCCTCTAGAAGTGCCTAACTGACCAAAATATAAGCTTAATCACAGACTAAAATTAGTTGATACTGTGATCTGTGTTGCACATCTAAATCATCACATCTAAGATCATGCTATATGAATTTCACTTCTCATGTAAAAATTTTCAGAGACCAGATTAATATGAAGCTGCTTTTTATCAGATAAGAATATGACTAAAAAAGGGTACTTTTTCCTTTTTTAATACATATATGCAAATTAAAATTTTACTCATGACTAATCTTAAAAAACACACTGAAATGTTGTATATGATATGTTACTGAGAAATAGTTTTAATATCCCTTGTATTATTTTTCCACTATAAGAACAATATAAGCAGAGAATAAAAGTGAGCATCAAAGTTTGAAAAGTGCAGCCCTTAGACCCTTAACTTCTTGCTAATCAGGCAATTGACATAATCTGCAATGTTCTTTGGACATAAAAAGAAAAGAAAGTCTAAGGAGGATACTAGTTACCACTAGCATATTCAGAAGCAAAAAGACTCAAAAAAGATGAAATCTGATCAAAATAAATAAATACTTGCAAGCTTTCAGGTTATCACTTTTAGACAAAAATGTCTCTAATGTTAATAAGGGACGTAGGCCAACGGCTTTAGAAGTTGCTATTCTTAAAAAAACCCCATGATGTATTTGATTTTTTTCCAACTTGAATGTCATGAACCAGACATACATAATTATATTATTTGTCTTATGCAAGCGAACAAGAATAAATTAAAACTGGACATGTTGCAACAGGGCTGTTGACATTATATACAAAGTCTGCTTATTGTCATAAGATACTCTTAACCTTTAAGCCAAAATCTTTCAAAACTATTAGTGTTAAATCCAGCAGCTGTTGTCAAATTTTTCCCTTTCTCTGCTTTATGCATTGTGCTTTATTTGAAATGTTTGTTATATTTGTGTATATAACTTTCTGCAAGCTGTCCCTTGAAAGCTCAAGGGATTAAATAAGTAGGTTGAGCTGGTTCAAAGGAACAAAAGTTAACAAATTAAAAGAAAACTTTCTAAAATGAATGTGTAAACCATTAAAATATTTAGTTGTATTTGCATTGGATAGTTTCCTCTATATAAAACAATATGGATTGTTTAAATAAATGGGGTTAAAGGAAACTTATTTCTACTGTAAAGTTTATTAAAGCTTTAGGAATGATGACCTCCATCCTTCAAACGCTTACATGTTTAACTTGAGACATGGAATAATCTCATCCTGGCAGCACTAGACAGGCTTCACTGCTTCATCTTCCAGCAAGACAAAGACACAGAGGGCATCCAAAGACTGGAAAAGGAGGTACTGGGTTCCCCTGTGCTTTTGTCTAGCCCTTGCCTTAATGTGGAAGCCACAGTCTAGAAATGGTTTCCTGGCTATCTGTGACCAGTGAGTGAGTTTCTGTAGATGTTATTACAAAAATAGGCTCAAGTAGGAAAGACCTCAGAGTTCACATAAGTAGAAGAACAAGCTGGAAGCTTTTGGGCTATTTCAGTGTATGATTTTTAGAGTTAGTCTGCAGGGAGATGAGGACATATGCCATGTGTCTTGTAGCATAGGGTGTGTGCCATGCCATCTTACAGGTGCTGTGAGGAGGACTCGGAAGGTTATCTGACACAGACAAAGCACAAGGAGCACAAGTTTCTACAGCTGGTGGCTGAGCCTGGAGAACAAGGCCTGAGTATGAACTGAAGCACAGTGATGATGTGATGGCCCTAAGCCTTTCCCTGGACCCAGGTTCTCTCTCTGATTCAGTGCTGCAGCAGCCACACAGTGGTGCAGACAGAGCTCAGGCGCTTGTCTGGCTGAAGAGCGGACAGATCAAATGGACAGGTCACTGATTTCTGACTGAACTTCACACAGACCCTCCCGTGACCGGAGGGAGGGACCACTCAGGGCAAGATGTGTGACCACCGTGGAGGGAGGGACCACTCAGGGCAAGATGAAGCAGAAAGCAAGGAGCTGTGAGAAGAATTCAAGGAGATAAAAACCACTAAGTATTCAGAAGGGATCAAAAAATAAGAGGCCCTTGAGAGAATAGAATTGTGTGCATGAAAGAAAGATCTTTCTGTTTGGAAAGCTGACTTAAAGGATTCCTAGAAATGGGAAGAAAAAATTACTTTAAATCAAATCCCATTTTCTTGTTGGGTAGAGTGCAACACTTTATTTGCAAATTGGCAGGGCTGCACCTATCTCAGTCTGTTTTAAGAATTAAAAGATGTTTCAAGGTGACAATCCTTGCCTTGCCAAATTCAAGTTTTTAGGTTCAAAAGGGCAGAACTTTCCAAGAACTTCACAGAGTTACTCAGTAAAACCAGAGAGAACTTGTTACCTATTGTTGTTCCTTGTCACTTTGATATTTCCAGCCAAATTGAGTAATGGTCTCTCTGAAGTTTGTTTCTTATAGGTAGAATTATAATTTGAGGTCCAAATGGCCTTTCTAGAATCTAGATTAGAGGTTGAAGTGCATATATCAGAACAGTCTTTATTTTTGTATGTGCAGGTTTTTAAAATACATTTCCAGAGTTGAGTCAAAGCCTTTTCTTCTAGGGGAAAAAGAAAAAAAATAATGAGAAGAATGTATGAAAGGTTGTGCTTTTCTATGCAAGTCTTACAAATATTGTCACTAGATCTAATCAGCCTAACATGCTGAGTACATGACATTTAATATAGGATTGTTTTACAACTTTTTCTCTTCATTATTCTTGCACTATCTAGCCTATTATTTCTCATATGACTGTTAAAGAATTAAGACCTCTTACCTGGCATCCACAACCAAAACCAAAGAATGTTGACTTAAGTCATTATTCAGTCAGGTTTTTCAGTTTCCCTTGCAGTCTTAGCCACTGACATATAATTACCAGGAAAGCCAAGCAGATTATTGTTCAGTATATACAGAAACTTGAATTCAAATTTAAAAAAAATGCCTGATAGAGTAAAAACATTATAGTTCTGAAAAATCTACATTACCAGTAAAATTCTGAAGCTGAAAGTTTAGCATCACTTCAGTGCTATTTAGCTATAATTATTGGGAAATTATATGGAAAACAAAAGAGCAATATTAATATCAGTTACATCTCACAGGTTGGCACTAAGCACACACGATGGACTCCTTTAGCTCCCTGAAAGCGAAGCATAAAGACCAGGCTGCTTCTTTACACTCTACTTGTAAACATAGGTGAAAATTATACACATCTAGTAGACATTTTACTTAAAATGTTCTCCACAGCTGTCTCTCTTTTCATCAGGACGGAGAGAGAAAATGCTTAACTTAATTTGCTTTCTATGAATTTTACCCTCATTTTTCTTCTAACTGGACAAGCCTGTGCACCAGAGCCAATGGAGCAGAACTAGTGCAGCTCACCAGAGATGATACAAGTGACCTAACACAGTTTGCCACCAGGAAATATGTCCTGCCTCTCACTAAATTACTACTGCAGGCATTTCAGTGGTGCAGTGATACCTGTGGTGACAATAAGTCTGGTTGTGTTTTCCTGTCCATCACCACACTAGCAAAAAACCCTTGTCACATAAAGGAGATGGCAGGAGAAGCTGCCCCCACAGGCAAGCAAGAGAAATACATAACCAAAAAGAGTGCTGAAAGTGACACACAGGACAGAGGAAGCAAAAAAATATAAGAAACTAGACATAAGATTTTGTAAAAGTTTTATTTTTTCCTGGGAATTGATTAAATGTCAATGTGAAATAGGCAGGAAGGATCACACAGAAAGGGTTGGGAGGGCAGGTTTTGGAAGCCAAGTAAGACTAGAACAGAGAATGTGCCAGGGATGCTCCATCAGCATGGAGGTGAGAATACTCACTACACAGAATGTGCAGAGGACCCTAGCAGTGCTCAGAGCCCTGCACAGTGCTCACTGTTGGTGTTCAGGCTGCCTGAAGAATGTCACCTCCAGGCTTCAGGCACACATTGCCTCTCCTGACTGCTTCTGCTGCCAGTGACCCACCACTGGAAGAGTCCCTGGGCACAAAAAAAATGTGTCTGCAGTTCAGAAACCATCTCTCAGGGAAAAGAATTAAAATGTATCCTTTTCAATAACTGACCCATCAGCTGGGCTGAGCTCTTATGCAGCAAAGATCCACGCATGGAGAAGTCCTTGGCCCATTGTAGTCTCCCTCCCGCACCAGAGGAAACCAGCGGCTTGTATTTTATTGTGATGATTTCTGTAGATTTTGGATGGCCTCCTCTTTAGAGAATGTGATATACTCAGAGCACCTTCTGCTTGCTGGAAGAGACTGGGGAGAAGGAGCCTGGGGAGCCCAACAGTAGAATTTTGTAACATTTATTCGTTCGGATAATTTACTAAGGATTTACTAGAATAATCCCATGGAAAGATTCACTGTTCTTTCTTATAACATAGACTGGAAACTTAAATTTGTTTGTAAATCTCCACTGTGACCTTAGTCTGATGGGAGATACATTATTTAACAAGCTCACTGGTTAAAATAAGAAGGTGTTTAGCAGCAATGAGCACTATCATTTTGTATTAACTTGAGTTCAACTCAGCTGTCTGGACACAGGCAAGATGCCTGCTCTCTTGTGTTCATGAGGCAAATTGGGAGGAAGAAAATGCAGATCTGAATAGGAGATATAAGGAAATTGTTTACCTGGGTCGAAAAACAAAAGAAGATATATTACAGAAAACATATGGTTGCTATTTAATTTATGCTTTATCATTTTTCATTCTGACATTAACATGGTTATGAGTGGGGTGAGAGCACTGTACATTGTACAATGTAATATAAAATGAGGGCTACCACTCCTTGCCAGAGGAAACGTGATTCAGAAACAATTTGGGGGCAATTGCAAGGTGATGTGGCACAGAGAACCAGAAGCTATTGAAATTTTAAACATCATTTCTGGACAATATAAGACTTGCTCTAAAATGACTTGTAAAAACATGAAAACGTTACTTTCCTGACCCCAGAGAATTAGAAATCTTTAAAAATCAGTTCAAACAATGCCTTTTAAAGGGTACCACACTTTTTCATTGCCAGCTACCATTATTTTTAACAGTTTGTTAAACATACTGCAATGAAGAAAGATTAATGGCCAAGATATAACCCAAAAATGCAAAGGGCCACATGTAGGATCTGTTACATGTAGGACATCAGTGGTGAGGCATAAACAGGGTTTTTAAATAGAAAATTCAGCCTCAAAACATTCAAAAAACTGAAAATATGTGATCGGAATGTAAATTTAATGTTTGGGGAATACAGAGTAAAGGACATTAATTAGAAAGATAAAGCATAAACAATACTTTATTAAGGAAAATGAAAAAGTATTAATGATAAAACACTTGATAAAATGAAATACTTTAGAGACTGAAGAAACAGTACGATTAGACAAGTATTAATAAGAGGATGAAGAGATGACAAAAATGTATTCACAAAAATATACGTACAAGTATATCACTTTTGCATTTAATCAGCAAAAGAAAATAACACCTGTAAGTCATGTCTTTATGATATTTTCTAGAAACATACCTAATTAAAAAAATTGGTAGAAAAGTAGTTTAATTAACAGAATTGATCTCACAGATTTGCTACCATCTAAAATTTCATTGCCTATTTTAAGATTTCTGAAATTCTTTCCTGAAAATGAGGAATGATAGGGATTTCTGCAGAAAGGAAATTAATCTATTTTTGAAGGATGAAAAGTATCCTGGAAGATAAATACCTGATAAAGTCCTTAAAAAAACAGCCAAAAAGAAAACCAAAAACACCAAACAAAATCTTGGTAGGCATTCCAGGATATCTTTTTTCAATTGTATTTTTCATTTCAGAGGCCTGAAACATATTTCCACTATGAATTCTCACAAAATAAGAAGATTTGAAGAACTGTAACTTCAAGAAATAGAAAGCAAACACTGTTTGTGTTCATGTTAAGGTCCTGAATGTATTAAAGTGCAAATAAGGGTCCTAATCATATTTCAGTAATGAAGCAAATCCTAGTTTAAGACTGTTGACAGCTTTGGTTTTCCTTAATACAAACACTAATTTTAAAAGGTAAAAATATTCTGTTTTTTCATTTGTGATATGAAATGTATTAGAAATTATCAAAATGTATTTAAAATTAACTGAGTGACAAATTATGTGTGTGCATATGTATACACACATACAATCTATATAAGTAGGAAGTAACCTGATACATGAAGTTACACACCAGTTCAGGCAGAAATTATATTATATTTTCTCCTGCTTTCTGGTCTCCAGAACATCATTCACTTTTGCTTTCAGAAGTTCTGTTCATGATGAAATTACTGCAAGCAGAGCTGAAGAGATGTGCCCCTGTTCTCTTGAAGGGATGTTTATGGGCTGTTTGCCTCCTGCTCACGCTCACTATGACCAGTTAGATCTACTTTGCACGTCCTGGTGGGAATAAACTTGGTGTAGAAAATGCAAAATCAACTGCTTTTTTTTTCCACTTGCAAACCAAACTGGCAATGTGAGACCCTGTTTGACTCAGATGTAAAGCTGAAGAGAAACAGTTTAAACTACAACACATACTGAAATTCTACTATCCTTGATTTCAATATCTTTGAATATAGGTTTCATTACTGTAACTATTTTTATTTTCATATGCACAGTATAACTTTATCCGTGACTAAAATGGTCTTAAAAGTTTGTACAGATGTTGATGAAATTATTTCAGTAAACCTAATGGCAGAAAAACTGCAGTAATGTTTTATTAAACCTGATATAGTCATCACGCTTAGCATTATGGAATATCTATAAATAATGTCTGAAGAGTTGATACTTAAATAATAACATTTTAGTAAAGGCTAAATAATTTATTAGAAGTTATTATATACTGGCCAGATCAATAACACCTACTAATGGTGCCTGTAACCATCCATTACAAATATTACTAAAGTATATAATACATTTCTAATATCTAGTATTCAATTACCAATCTCTGTACAAACCATTTATTTGAAACCTTAATATAATGTTTTATTACTCTATTAGTGATTTACTTTGTCATGCTTATGTGATTAATTTACTACATAAATCTTGCTTCTGATCCTACTGCCTACATTATAGAGGAATCCTCTGAGAAGTCATAAAAGGTAAGTTAGCAAAAGAGGCAATTATTGGGTTGGGTCTCTTATTTTCTTACCTGAAATGTTGAATGTGCAATTTCTATCTTTGTCAGCAGGCTGACATTTTAAAAAGGTTTTGTAGGAAACTCTCCTGAAGGCTACGAATTGCCCTCAGAAACAGAAGAATGAAAGCAGAGTTGGCTCTCTGTGGTCCCTGCACGCTGCAGAAGCTCGGGTCCTGGCTCTGTGCCACTGCCAGTGCACACTGCCATCAAGTCAGGAGTGAGCAACCAGCTGGGTATTTCTGAGAAGAAAAGGACCTTTTCAGATTTCAGGAGACTTGGAAGTCAGCAAACAAAGTTCCAAATCAAGCGAAACTGATTTTTAAAAAGTAAGGAAAACAGTTTGGCAAGTTCAAATACATTGGCATATCATTAATGTATTTGCCAAAGATCTCATCTGGGGCTCAGCAAAGGGGCTGCATAAGTCAGAAATTTTGTTTGTGACACTGAAGTCAAAATGTGCTTCTAGATGCATTTTCAGCACTCATCTTGCTTCACATCTTTGACTCTTCCTTTTGGTGCCTCTGCTGAGGTTTCTTGGTGCAACAAATCAGTACATGCTGACAGTATAACTCAAAATTGGATCACCTATTTCCTGCTTCCTTCTCCCTTTTTTCTGTAGCACAAATGCAAGTTACAAAGCTATCTAGGATATAAAATACTCTTATTCATGTTTCCTCTGAGCTCTTTTGGAGCAAATCCATAACCTTTTGCATGAACAGGAGCAGAGGCTCAACTTCAGCCTCTTCATGCAGCCCAGTAACCACAGAGGATTGAGTTGTTCTAGTCTTTTCTCTGTGACCCAGAGACTGAATAAAATCTTTTCATAGCAGTAAAATGCCACTTCAGAAAAGCCTGTAGCCCCTTGGCTGAAGTACCTCTGCAGGAGATGAAGATAAATGCAGTTTGAATCTTACTAGAACTCAGGAAAACCTCTGATTTTGGCTCAAATCCAAATATTCTAAGAAATTCCTCCTATGGTTAGGAAGAAGCTGGCTAGAGTAATGAAAGAAAAGGAAAGCTGTAATTTATAATTTTGAAATTAGGAGTCCAAAGGGGTAGCTGAGAAGAAATTTTATGATTGGAAAATCCAGTTGTTTGGAACTTTGGAAAATGTTGTCCACTATCTTATTTGATTTCTGCAAATGATTGAATATCATCCAGAGAAGATGACAACCATAAGTACAGTAGCAAATAATACTGATATGATAAATTATACATTTTTTAGAAACTGAAAAAAATGAAACAAAATGAAGCTTGTTTTCATTGTATGTAACTCTGATTTACCAAATTGTCAGTTTCTACATATCTTTCTTCCTGAAGACCAATAAAAGCCCAACTGATTTAAACTAGATTATTAAACATTTGTATGTTTTTGGATTTGAATACATTAACATAATAGAATAATGGATTGTAAGTAGTTCATCAGTAAATAATCCACAATTATGGAGTTTGCAGACTGATTGAAAATAAATAGCAGCATATTGTATAATTAAGCCATAATCAAATGTCTTTCTATATACAAATGATAAAGTGTCCCCTTGGGCCATGGCCATGTGCTGAGGGTTTTATTTAGTTCAATAGCAAAAGCCCTTCTGTGCCAAGTTTACACAAAAGAAAAGTTAGTGAATTGCTAGGAATAAAGTTGACTGATCTCTCCATACAGTGTAATAATTAGAGCCAGCATTACTCTGTGACTCTGTGCACATTTTGGATACAGACTTTTGCAACAGCTAGCAAGATTAACCCTCACTGCTACTCAGCAGTAGCTTTTCATAGCAAACCATTTTTTGGGTTGTATAAAAAGCCAGTAACATTTCAATTTAGCTATGTTTCATATTCCAGTAGTAATGCAATTCAACTTCACTTTCAAGCAAAGAAAGTTGAATTTCATACATTGTAAAGTAATCTCAAAAATGATGGGTTTGTTGAGATTCTTAGAAGTCAGTGTGGGTCCCAATGTCTGTCTGAGACTCTGAAGTGATGGGTTTGGACATGCAAGAAGATATAGGAGGTCATTGTTTCTGTTTACAAGGCTAGAAACTGGTCAGAAATATTTTAAAGCAAGAATAATTGCTTTTCCAGTGTAGCCTTTCACTTAGAAAATCATGTGGTGGAAGGAACAAGTTGATTACCTTTCTTCTGAAAGTTGTTTAACATTTAAGAGTGAGAATACTTAGCAGAACACTTGAGAAGGTCAGAAAATCTTGAAACTGGGAAAAAGTTTAACACCAAGAAGAATATCCATCAGAAAATATGCCCTTTCAAATGAAGTCTAAATGCAAGCAGACGAATGTCACTGAAAGGACTGTCATTTGCAGCCTCTTCGTTAGCACTGCTAAACAGTCTGCTACACCTATGTCTAACCTGAAGGGGCAAAACCAGGAATAAAGTTGTTATTTTTGTTGGTGCAGGCAGCACTACTGCCTCATACTGGATTTGTGTAACACCCTTTGTTTACCATTCTCCATGCTGCGTGCCCAGGTACCAGTAACACCCCTCAGAAATCAATGCTGCCTTCTAACAATCTGAATTCTAAACGGCCCACAGGTCTTGCAAAGTGGTTCTCTGGAATTAAGAGCTCATACAATGCTGGACAGAGTTTGATAAAGCCTTGAGCGGCACTGGGAGTCACAGTCCCTGTGGGGCTGTCAGCTTAGTGCCAAAAGCCAGTATCTCCAGGAAAAAAACACTCAAGGCAAACTCCTATGGTCTGAAGCCGTACTCAGAGCAGTGTCACACAGCACTGCTTTACAGTCCCTTCTCAGCTTTGATGTCCCTTTTAGTAATCAAATCACAATTCTGGAGTCTGACTTAGTGAGGGAGAGAATACAAACTCATTCACCACAAGGGACTGAAATCACAACACAGTTTCTTCTGTATTTTGATTCAGCACTTTGTGCTATGAAACTCCTACACTACACAGCTCCCACACTTTTAGTGCATGATGCTGAACCCCATGCTCCATACTGACTCGCACAGCTTCTTCTGTATTTTGATTCAGCACTTTACTTTGTGCTACGAAACTCCTACACTACACAGCTCCCACACTTTTAGTGCATGATGCTGAACCCCATGCTCCATACTGACTCCTTGAAGTTTAATTATTTTCGCATCTCTTAATAGCTTAAAACCCACTTCAGGGATTTCAGATAGATGTCTGGACCAGAAGGAGCACCTTTTGCATTCTTCCAGTTTTTATGGGAAGTTTCTGCTCCATATGAGGCAACTGATTTCACTGAAACAGTTAATTTACCAGAGTGAACAAGGCCTGTAACTATATTTTTCTTACAAATGGTTATAAAAAATTAAACACAGTGGATGCTTCTGTTGAAGTCAAAGCTTTGAAATAGGTAGCAACATCTTATGTGCTACCTTACTTGTTCAGCATTGTTCACAGCCACATGAATAATTTACTTGGAGGGAAGCCAGATGAGAACCAGAAAATTAGAGCTACTCTGAGGTAAGTGAATATGTGGATCTTATTTTTCTGCAGTTAATGTGATCTCACTTGTCCCCTAATAAAAGTTCATGAGAGGCTGGAGTATAAATATTACAGAGCAGCTGCTGTGAGTTTAATCCACGTTCCATTAATGAAGATATTTTGCTCCTAGTGTTGGATCAGAATCTGACATATTGTTTTCTTTCATTCCTTGCTCTACACCTGCAAAGTTTTTGGTTAAAAATATGTGATATGCTTTAGATAAACTGTTTTCTAAAACTATTTTTGGAATAGTTATACAATTGTGATATAAGTATAGCTGTGGAAAAACAAACTACTTGATTATGCTCTGACTGTAGACTGAAGGGAGAGGGCTTTGCAGGCCGAGTATAAATATACTACCAGGCCTAAGAGAAACAAAGCATAACACACAGTACTATATGAGAGACAGGAAGGCACACAGTCCAAGAAGCAACAACTTAGTCAAGACCTTCTTTCACCTCCTTTAAATCTTGCAAATGCATATCATTCCAGCTGAAGTATTTATTTCCCAAGGTGCCGAGCAAGACTTGGTCTTATTTGAATCAGCTCTTGTACCAGCTATATCCTTCTCTTAAAAGAAATCTAAAAAATAAAAGAATCCTCCCAGTCCTTTTAACTGGGCATTCAGAAAGGGGGAAACAAGTTATCACGGTTTAATTTGCAAAATAAGCCAAAAAGAAAAAAAAAAAGGGGAAAAAAAAAAAAGGTCCCTGATAACCCTGATAAATGAGAAATAGTCCTATTATGTTATTATTCTGTTACCTAAGAAACTATCTTCAAAACAGAAGCCCTCATAAATACTCTGGAGATGCATCAGACACTTTTCCCTGCTGTATGACATTGTGTATATGGTTTGGCAGGAGTTCATCGTGTAGAAGATAAACTAGCACATAGTGCCAGGATTCTATTACTCTTGACCCTGACCTTTGGCTGCATGCTGTTTCCAGTTGCACTCCATCTTTAAAAAAAAAGACAGCAACCATTTTTTTACCCTTTCTTTTTTAACTTCTGTTTTTAAACTTCTTTACCATGATCAACCCTCTGTCTGATACATATTTGAAAAACAAGTTTTCTGATCTCTTTCTTCTCTCTCTTTTTTTAACTTCTGTTTTTCATTCCTTAAACCAGCAGTAGTGCTCCTGCCAAAGTTGGCTTTCCCATTCAGACTTCTCTCCTTTTTTTTCCCTCTCCAAACAGTAACTACCTCAATAATGTAGAAGAATATAATATATTCTAGCCATAGAGAAGATACATTCTTGGACATGGTTTGTTTTTCTGTGCTATATTTACTATTCTGTGAATCCAAGATATCAATTTATTGTGATTGGCTAAATCTGTTAAATCTTTCCTTGGGAAAGGAGATGTTATTTGCATTGATACAGAATCAACGCTCAGAGCTGTCAACTCTACAGAGAGGATTGTGGAACTACAATAGGGCATGTGAAATTTTTAATGATGTCCTCTTCTTACAAAATTATGATCTCTATCAAAAGTCAAAACATACTGCATAAGGTTCTGGTAATTTGCAAAGCACTTTGATACAGAGCTGCAGTATAAGTACTTGGTAAACTACAGAGAGTAGATTAGGCCACAGGAAAGCAGAGGGATATTCTTGAAAGTTTATAAGGCTGCCTTCTGTGCTCCTAGTTCAGGCAAAACTCCCAGTGAAGTCACTGGGAATTCTGTTTGTATTAAACAGGACAAAATTAGGTCTCTGTTTTCCCAGTAGGGATCAGGCTAACTGCCATGGATAAAAATGTTTTCAAATAGAAAGCAAAATAAACTTTTTTTTTAACTACCTCTGGCTGTCTGGAGTGGACTTTTAAAAAATTAAATCCTGGTATATCCAATAGCTTTTCGTTTTGTGAATGTTGCAGTAATCAGAGTATATCCTTTGTTTATGCAACTTTTAATAACAAAACAGAAAAATAAATTACAAAAAAACCTCCCAGACATAGGATTTTTCTAGAAGATAAGTGAGAGAGAATCAATGAAAATACATATAAATGCTATACTTGTAAGAACAGGAAAATTTAGAAACTATATGTATTGTAACTTGACAAAAGTCTCTGGTGCATTAAAGTCAACAAATATGTGTTGCAATACAGCTTTCCTAAATGTTTGGCTTACTTTAGAGAAAGAAAATGTTAACACTGTAATTATAAGCTGTTAATACTGGTTTGTCTTTGGGGGCCAGGACTGAAAATGATATAAACAAACTGTTGTTACAGAAATTTCTTCTTTAGTTAACTCTTTCATTCTACCTGTATTTACCAGAAAGTGTCATATGATAAAAAGGAAGATGTTGAACACCTGAAGGGCATAAATGCCAAGATCCCTGAGATGCACCTCAAGTCTTAGTTTATATACTTGATGGTGGTTTGCATTGCAACCAAAAATAAAATTTTATTTTATCAAAAAGTTAAGTTTTCATAATCTGCGTGAACAGGGAATTTCCAAGGAAAACTAAGGAAGTCATAATTGGATAAAGGTCCCGATTTTATTTAAGATTGTCCAAAAATTACTTAGCAGAAAACTTAGGTTTAAACTTCACAGTTATAAAGCTTAATCCATAGGAAGATTTTTAGGAATTCCAAAAATTATACTACATAATGAAAAATATGAAAAACATTACTTTAGAGTTACCTGCTCCCCTCAAACTGTTACACCAAGGCTATCTGAACAGCGGGTAACAAGAAAAGCAATATCTAGGCCTATTTGTTGGCCTGGAAGCCAATTGACATGGCCTGGACACAATCACACTAATAAACTCCTTTACATTACAGAAGAGGGTGGCTGCATCCAAACCTCCCCTCGGGAATGGTCCTTTGGCATGTGCTAATTCCCAGACAGATAGTGCAATTTGACATGAGCCAAAAGGGCACCAGGGAATAGGTTAACAATTTAACCATACAGATAACAGTTCTTGGGCCGCTGCCCTGCTCCTGTCCACATCACTAATACAATTACAGTCAAAGATTCTGGGTCCAAGATGTTTTACATACCTATTTGCAAAATGGAAAATCTCAGAATCACTACATTGTGTGGGTGTATAACAGATATAGAGCAAACAACACTCTGATATTTCATTACACAGTTAGAGACACCCCCAAAAATTCCACTTCCAAGTAACGTAGAATTTTATGAAAAATTTGCTCTCCCAGATTCTCTGTTCTCTCTTCCTCCCCACGAAGTCTTGACAAAATCTGGTACCCAAGCCAAAAAGACAAGGAATTTTAACCAAGGCTTTAAGCATACATCCTAAAATGTATCCAGTTCACGGATGGAGCTAAACTGAAGGAATATCTAGCCTGAGGTCCTCGGGATTGTGGGGATTACCTAGATTACTCCCTTTCTATCAGTGTTTTAAGTAACACTGTGACTGGACAGTAAATGGAAAAGAAAAGCTGACAAATCCAGTAAGTGTTCATCTGAAAGAAGACATATCTACCTATTCACAATAATTAATACATTGTCATGTAGAAGGAAGTATGCAAAAGCTCAATTTTTTTTTCTTTGTTGTTCAAAGCAACTTTTTCCTGCCGCTGCTGCTCTCACTTGATTTTCTTATTTAGATTTCAATGCTGGTTAAATAAATTTTAGTCTATGCTGTTCTAAAAGGCTTTACTGCTATTTTCTACCTTTTCCCCAATTATGTAGTCATGTCCTCTTCCCTGTTCTTGGCAGTACACAGTTGCTTGACTTAGGGAGCTCATCCAAAAGTCTGTGTAGTCCCATGAGTAACTGCACATGCAGAAAAGCTAGAAAACATGACCATTTCTGAAAAACTGACAGCACTGGACATGCATAACCAAAAAAAAAAAAAAAAAAAAAAAGGGTTAGAAAAGAAAACGTACTAACTGTATTTAAACCTAATACAGGCTTCTGAAGAGAAGAAAGGAATCTGTACTCTGCGCCAGAAAGGGGCTAGAACGAAAAAATAATGGGCTTACATTGCTGCAAAGGTGATTAAAGTTAAACACTAGGAAAATCATTCCAGCAGTACAGATAGTGAAGGACTGGAACACATTGCTTAAGGAGAGTGTGGAATTACCATCGTTACAAGTCTTTAAAACAGCTGTTTTTCCAACAGCTGTCCACAATGTCCTTAGCAGAGCCAGTTCTGCCTTGGGGCAATGCAAAGTACCACATGACCTCTCAAAATCCTGTTTCAGTTCCATTTTCTGTGACTGCATGATTGGCTTCAACAAGTTGTTAATCCATGCCCTGTCACATTACATGATAAGTAGAAGTTAAGGAAAGAGTCACCATCCAAAAGAAATATTAGCTTGTTTTCAATGCAACCTAAGCCTGATTTGCCTGATTTCATCACACAGGGCCTGAGTGGGAGAAGAGAGACTGAGTCATAGGATGCAGGAGTGAATTGTGCCTGTGACAGGAACAGTTCTCTTTCTGAAAACTACAGATTGTTGTGCTTCATTTTCCTTCTTCCTAATGAGTACAATTCTTTCATAGGACTAATGACTGTGATTCTCCAGATGGAAAACTTTGCAGAAGTATTACGACATTACTGTTCTCTCTTATTTATAGACTTCTGTCCCAAAGTAGTCAGCGAAGATGGTATCTAAACCTAAATACTTCAGTTAGGCATAGGGTGTCTTCCTCTAGAGACTTTCTAAAGAACTTATAAAATAACTGTTTCTGCTGGCAAGTTAGGGAACTTATTCTTTCAGCAGCAGTTTTTCCCTAATCTTCAGTAACAGTAGTAAATTAAATAAGCCAGGGGTTGCTCTCTGGCTTCCAAGTCAAAAGTCAAGGCCAGGCTTCCTCCACACTGCTAAATTACTTGACCCTACAGAACACCTTTTGGAAGAGTTCCCACTAAATCCTGAGTTGTAGTAGAAATTCTTCTAAAATGTGTTGATTGATCTTGTTGAAAAATCAAGCCAGAGAATTAATGATGCAGCTGTTGAAATTTCAGTAGCTGGGAGTATTTACTGGTTGTATTTAAGTTACTAGTGTGGAGGGCACATAATGCTAAAAAAATTGGTAAAAGCTTCATAGATAAAGTTAGACTGAATTCCACCATGAAGTGTGTTGACTATATAATGAGAGAACATTTTAATATAGAATCGTAGAATCACAGAATGATTTAGGTTGGAAGGGACCTTAAAGATCATCTAGTTCCAATCCCCTGTCATGGGTAGGGACACCCTCCCCTAGATCAGGTTACTCAGAGCCCCATCGAGCCTGACCTTGAACATTTACATGGATAGGAAGTCCATAATCTCCCTGTGCAACTTGTTCCAGTGCCTCACCACCCTTCTAGTAAAGACCTTCTTCCTAATATCCAATCTAAACCTGCTGTCTTTCAGCTCAAGGCCATTCTTCCTTGTCCTATCACTTCATACCCTAGAAAAAGGTCCATCACCAGCTCTCCTGTAGCCCCTTTAGGTACTGGAAGGAGATATAAGGTTTCCCAGGAGCCTTTTCAGTCCCAACTTTCAGCCTGTCTTCACAGGAGAGGTGCTTCAGCCGTGTGATCAGCTTAGTGACCTCCTCTGGACTGATTCCAATGGGTCCATGTCTTTCTTGTGATGGGGGCCCCAGAGCCAGATACAATAATTCAGATGGAATCCAGACATGAAAAATACCTTTTCCTTCACTTCTGTTCCTATGGCTTGGTGTGTTTGGACAATATTCACTGGTTTTGTAAGCTGAAGGTCCTCTTTATAGTTCTCAAGAAGAGACTCATAAGCCTGCTGCTGAAGAAGTGCTCACCTCTGTGATAAGGGGTTTTGCAGGAGGCAGTTGAGTACATAGGGAGGAAGGCTCTAAGACTGATAAATCCCTGCACATGCAGCTGTAAAGATAATCTTGGTCCAGTCATAAAAATCTTGTTAAAGTTGCACAAGCCCCTGAAATTTTCCTTTTCTCAGACAGATTATATGTGCCATAGTGAATTCCAGGGGCATAACCCGCAAGTTTATCTGAGAAACGTACTTCCAAAACCTTCTTCAGTACATCAGCAGGGTGTGCAAATAAAAGAATTCACATAAAACCAGGAAGATCTTCAGGAGATACCTGCTCCTCAGGTAAACACTGCAGAGTCTCACATTCATTAGGGGATGAGTCAAAAGAGAAGCATCTAGGAAACTGATACAGCAAGAGTAATTAAATGTAAAACTATTCCAAGAACTCAATATTTAGGGATATTATTTAGTAAATTTAAGAAACTAGAAAAGCATTTACTTATCAAATATTTTTTGGCAAAGAAACAAAGTGAAGGATATCTAAAAGGGTTCAGTTAGGGTGGAAAGAGAGTTTAAGGACAATAGAAAAAAAGCAAAGTAAATTGGACTATTTGTATTTGGCTACAGAAGGAGCTAAGGCAACAAGATATAAAGACAGCAAGAGGTACCAGGTTGAGAACTTGGTGTTATGATTGTGTAGGCAATGTTCCCAGGACAGTTGTGAGGGAGAGAAGGTCCCAGGAGAGCAATCACAGGGAATTACCCATTTATAGAGACAGTTTTGTTTTAGGGAGTACTGCATGGTAGAAATGATTGATACACATTTTATTTATTTACAAGTGCCATGGTTACCCAGAGAAGTTTTAGACTCTTTGTTCTGGGCACTAAGGGTAGATGAGGCTGCCCATGCCCCAAGAAGCAAACAGACCATTCAAATGGGGTAGGACGTTTAGATTCAGCTGGAAAAGTGATCTCAGTGTGAAAGGAGGCTGAGATAAAACCACAGAGGTTCATCAACCTGAGCTTGCCTTAGCCTCAGGACAGAGAAATGTCTCAAACTCAAGTACACATTTTCTTAGAGATGCTGGAAGCATTTTGGTCTTTAAAACAAGAATATGGCCACCCCACATGGCTGGAAATTCACTACTGATGCTTTGAGCTAGGTACTACCACTTGCAAGGCTGTGCTGTGAAGATACCAAGAAGAATCAAACAGAAACTTCCAAAGAAGGCTTGTCCTGTGTATCTACCACTCAGCAGACCTATGAAACATCTCCCCAAAGGGTGACAAAACCTTACATGGGCTCAAGGGGAGACTGGACAAGAACACAGAAAAAAAGTACACTGAAGATTAGAGGCTCAGTAAGCCATGCCAAATGCAGGAAATCCACTAAAAATAGTTGGAATCTCAGAGAGTATTTGGGGTTGTTTTTGCATCTCTTTAGGTGTTCCCTTGTCCAGTGTTACAGATGGTATAACTGCTCTTATGATGTTGTGTGCTGGAGCAGCAGCTGAGGAACATCCTGATTCATACATGGATTATGTCCAAGGTGCACACGTCTTGGTCTTGTGTAACAGGGACCACATGGCTCCTCATGAAGCAAGAGCATAGCATGTCAGTCTCCCTCTTTCCCATTTCTTTCACCCCTCCTCCTCAGCAGTACTGTGGAAGCAGCTGTTTATGTTACTCCTCCTTGGGCCAAAGAATGAATGATGTCTGCATTAGTTTGAAGGAATCCCTCTTTGAAGGAATTCCTCTTTGAACTGCTTTTTGAGTTCCTACATAAAGGTCATTCATCCTTGCACAGAAAGCAGAAGAACCAAAGTTTATGGATGTATATCTGAGTATTAACATTAAAGCAGGGACTGATATTTACTACTTGTTTTGAGTGTCAAGAAATAAAGCTGGAGCTCTGAAAACTAGTCTCATTGGTATTGGTTAAATGGAAATATAAAGGAGTTGCATTGATCTAATTCATCACGTGCACTTCATTTTACTACTATTTCCTAAAATTTTCAAGTTTATCCTTCACTGAGAAGAAAGAATAAAACAGCATACTGTCATGGAAAAAAATAACACTGTTGCTAAAGGAATAATGATAAGAAGATAATTCTGTAGAAGCAAACAGCAACACATAGAACTGCCACTTTGGACAAACACCAGCTGTTCTGCTTAGACTTCAGCCAAGCACCAAGGGGTACTCTTCCCTCTATTGTCCAAGAAGCTTTTATTTTCAAATAATCTAAAATAAAACAAGTATTTGCATATTTTTTCATGAGCATATATAAATTTATATAGATGTATAGATTTATATTTATATTCCAGTGCACACACACAGATACACACATATTTTTACATCTGTCTAGGAATAACTATTGTGTATATTATGCATACTGAGGTATGTGTTAAGTAGATAGATATTATTCATTTTTATAATACACCATAATCCAGAATGTGAGGAGGTAAAAATATAGTTGAGTTAGCTGAAGTTTGAAAAACTGTGGGTTAGACAAAGAGAGCTACAGACAAAGCCAAGTGCGCCAGAAGCTACCTATTTTTCAGGTTTCCATCAAGCTTAGAAAAGATTCTGTATCATCAACTTTTTCACTTCTTTCTGGTCATTTTCAGAATATCACTAGCCTATTAAGCATAACTGCTCTTGTGTATAGGAATAAAGTTTTAGGTACCTGTAATGGAGAAAATTCAGAGCATTATTAAAGTTTTAAACACACCAAACCATGTTAAGTCTCAAGTTTAAACTAATCTTGGCTTCCCTTTGTCTGTGTGTGCATTTATGTGTCCTCTTATATGTATACGTTCTATTCATATGCCTTTTTTAATTTGTTCATGTTAGATGTTTAGATAGGACGACACATCCTTGAAAGATATAATCAAATTGCATAGAAGTGTCTTTTTAAAAGAATTTTGTTATTAATGGAAATCCAGAAAGAAATGTATATTCTTACAATCTTCTAAATGCAGTCGGCAAACAGGTTCAATAGGACTCATGTTCTGCTTCCAATTCAATTTGAATCCAGCTATAATCAGTAGATCACAAAGGTTTTATAGATGTATGTGTGTGTGGGCATGTATAAAATGCAAGAGTCAGTTTAAACACAGAACATATTTTTAAAATTAAGTCTTAATTTCCAGCTCCATATTTACTAAAATAAATAAAGTCTACAGTATGAATATATAAGTACAGCCTGAAATCATGGAAATAAGTTTGACTTAAATGAAAGCTCAAGTTCACATATTTTCCAGTCTATACCTGGAAAATATCACCTTTTATTGCAACTTATCTGTAAAGGCTGTTTTATAAGAATTAATGCAAGTAATAAGAGGTAAAGTAAGATTAAATCACCAAGATTTCTCTCCACATGAAACTGTTCAGATTTTTCAGACCCATGTACTATTATTGTCCATGAGCCTGGAAACAAACCCTGATATAAACACAGAATCCAAACCACAGAACATGACTTGTTTAAAAAGTTAAATTCTGTGAAGTAAGGCAGGAAACGAGATTTATCCTTCTGGGATTTTTTTGGCATGAGCAAGGAACTAGGCATGCTCAGTGCATGTCATATCCTTCATCTATCACTGCTCTCTGAAGTAAATCAATTTTTTTTTTAAACTCAAACCAAGAGAAGGCAACACAGCCACCATCTGAAATGTGTAGAAATCCTTCTGTTTGACATGGCATTAAACAGAAGAAGGCAAATTACAGTGTGTTGCTTTAAGGATTATTGTTGCACATTTTGTGCCTTCTGGCTGTGGCAATATTTGTTCCTCCGACTAAAATTAGCTGGGCCCAAGCCATTTTGCAACACTGTAAAAATAAATTGCTGCACTTGATAAGTGAATGTTAAACTTGTCACTCTAAGCTAACTGCAAATTGTTTTTAGTGTCTTCAGGATGAATTGGCACTCTCTGGTCGGAACTATGCAGAAGGTCAGCTTTGTCCCTTTGAAGCCAAGTTTAGGTTGCAGCTCAGGAACCAGAGCAAACACTCCTGCTCATGAGAAGGAACATTTCCAACACAGTCCAAAGCTTGCAGATTAGACAACATCAAGTAAAAAGAAATCTGGGATCACACTAACACTTCTATTACATCACGTTACACTTGTAGGACACTACTATTTAAACATCAAGATGACCTGAAGTGCTCACTTAGGAGATTGGAGAGGAGGGAAGTCCTACAATAAGGAAAAATATGAGGAAAAGGGTGTCTAACTGGTCAGTTTTCTTGTGTAGTCAGAAGTGCTTGCTCCTGCAACCATCCTTGGTGCCAGCCCCTCAGGACTTCTCGACACTAATTGAATGCTGTGTCTTCCTTCAAACACCTGCAGGATTGTAGCAAGGAGGAAATGATCGTGTAAAACATCACCTTTATTTGGGCAAAATTTTGGAATTAGGTCCTTTATATACACAGCCTATTTGGTGTACACTACTGCTGGGATTCAGTGGCCTTTTTCTCATGCAGACTTGTAGATCTGGGAGTCCATCAGTCAGACAGTCAGTCAGTCAGTCAGTCAGTCAACCTTTCTGTTGGAAAGTCCCACTTCATAAAGTCAGCTTGTCTCTTGGGGAATCTGGCATTTTGCTAAAATAACAAATTATTTATTTTTACGGGGGAAAAACTGGAACAATGTATTCCTTATTCCCCACCTCAGGATGCCTGCACGGAGACAGTTCAGCTGACCTGCAAGCCCAGGCAGGCTGCTGGAAGGAAAGCTCAGGGCCAGAGGAGACAGCTCCAGCCTTCCCCAGGTTGTGTCTCCATCTAGATACTCCTGCAGGACCTGGCTTGGGCCAGAAATGGAGCAAATGGTTCCTCACATATGTATGGGTGACCCTGGTCAGATCCTCAAGTACACCTGGCAATCTTTCCCCAGCTCTGGCAAGTACAGGAAAAAAAGTACTACTCCACTTCTATTTTTAAGGGAAGCTTCCTGGAAACATTGTGAGGAAGGAAAAAAAAATACCTGAAACACTTCTGCCTATTTATTATTAAGTAATCAATAAAATAATGTCAAATGGTAGATTTGAGAATGATTCAAGAAAAGAGAGGCGAAAGAAGGTGGTTGGGATATTTCTCTTCAGCTCCAGTTTTACAGATGGGTTCCTCTTTTCTGCGTGGTTTTGTTAACTAGTGGGAGCAGTGAGAAACTTTTATGTTCTGTAGAAAGCACAGAGAAATTGAAAGATTTCCAGCACATGCTTATTACAAGGCAATGCAGTCTTACTAGTGGTCTCAAGTGGCCTGAGGGGTGAGACAGTAGTTTAGAAACTCAGCCTCTGTAGTCCTTGGTCTTTCTGTTCCAAGACTGCAGCTACAGATGTTTGCTCCAGCAGAGGCTTTTGTGATAATGGACACCTCCTCTGGGATCTGGATTAAGCCCAAGATTAAGTCACTATAGCAACAAGTTTTACGGAATCCTTGCCAGTAAATATTATGGTAATTGGTTACTGAAATCTAGGGTAAGTCATTATTCATGGTCTCAGTATCAAATATAATGAAGAAACATATTTAATGGTGACTTTTCTAGACCAAGTTTCTTCAAATAGTTGACAGCATTTTAAAGTACATTTTAAATAAGAACAACAGAGATCTGTAATATAGTGAAAATGCACAATATGACTGAAAATAATAATGACAGTCCAAGATATTTTGGGGGTTAAAAGTGGAAACCTTTCCAAGCAAAAGGACAAGAGATATTCTGGAAGTTTCAAATAGTTTTTTGTGTTGGTTATTTTTTTTTCCTAAGAAGACAGAGATAATAATAAGATAAATCAATCATGTAAACTTGCTGAGTTTGTCCACTGAAACACTACTACATATTACATCTCTGCCTCACCAGTTTTGCTTACAACTCATACACCAAAGGCTCAGAGAGAAAATCTGCCACTCTTAATAAATCAGTTTAATAAATCTTTTCATCCTTTTCACCATTTCTTCTTTTTAATTTTTTCCTTCTTTTTCTTCCTCCCTCCCTCTCCTGAGACACAACATCTCTCACTTTAAAATCACTCCTATTGCAAGTACCAAAAAACTGGTACATGATCAGCTGCAGCTTCTAGAGAATAGCTTTCAATTATGGGGAAAATGAAAAAACTTTTTAAATTATTCTGTTATTACTGGAATTGTTATTCTCACTAAGTTTCCAATCAACTTTCAATCCAGTACGTAATTTCATTTATCTCAGAAATTATTTCTGAAATATTTTGCTGAGGTAACTCTGAGTGTTAAGCTGCATAATTTGGATAAGGATTTGCCTTTTGGTATTATTCGCAAGGGAAATACTTTATTGCACTTCATACTAATATAAGCTTAATAAGGGAAAGGGGCTTTTGCTTCACTGCTGTGATGATAGGGAATGAAACTGGTATTGCCAAACAAACATATCAGGGCAGCCTAAGAAAGCACCACAGAAACTGTGAAACATAGAAAACTAAAATACAGGCAAACAAACGAATGCATTCTGGGTTATTTCACTGTGTCTCTTAATTTCTGAGACATCACAGTGCATGCAGGTTACTAAATTAAAATTTTCCTTGCTATAACAATCACAAAATCATAGATTGCTCTGGGTTGGAAGGAACCTTAGAGAACATCTGGTTCCAACCTCTCTGCAGAGGACACCAACTAGTCCAGGTAGCTCCAAACCCCATCCAACCCAGGCTTGAACATTTCCAAGCAGGGGACATCTACTGTCTCCCTGGGCAACCTGTACCAGTGTTTAATCAGCCTCATTTTAAAAAACTTCTTCCATATATCTAATCTAAATTGACCCTCCTTAGGTTCACAAACATTATGCCTTGTCCTATTGTTACAGACCATGCTAAGGAAGTCTGTCCCCACCTTTCTTATAGTTCCCTTTTTAGGTACTGGAAGGTGATATAACCTCCTGGAGCATTCTCTTCTGCAGTCTGAACTGCCCCAGCCCTCTCAGTTTCACAGAAGAGGTGGTCCATCTTTGTGGCTTCCTCTGGACTTGCCTCAACAGGGCCAGAGGATGTTATATTGGCCACCCCAGAGCTGGATGCAGTGCTCTAGGCAGGGTACAAGTGTGGAGAGAAGGGGAAGAATCCCCTCCCTTCACCTGCTGGCCAGGTTTCTCTTGATGCAGGTTGGCTTTCTGGGCTGCAGGTGCACATTGCTGGGTCATGTTGAGCTCCACGTTCACAAGCACTCCCAAATCTTTCACCTCAGGGCTGCTCTCAATCCACTCTCTGCCCAGACTGTACTTGTGCTTGGGATTGCCCCAGCTCAGATGCTGGATCTCGCATTGGCCTTGTTGAGCTTCATGAGCTTCAGGGTCTCAAGCCTGTCAAGGCTCCTCTGGATGGCATCCCTTCCTTCCAGCACATTGACTTCACCACACGTCTTGGTGTTGCCAGCAAACTGGCTGAGAACTCCACTGCTTATGTTGCTAACAAAGATGTTAAACAGATCCAATCCCAACATAAACCCCTGAGGATCATAATTTTTCACTAGCTTCCACATGAGTTGTTGACCATCCAGCCAATTCCTTTTCCCTGAGTGTTCCATCTGTCAAATCCACTTCTCCAGTTTAAAGAAAAGGATGTCATTACAGGACAGTGTCAAATGCTTTTCATAAATCCAGCTGGATGATATCAGTTACTTTTTGTTTATTCACCAACACTGTAACCCTATCATAGAAGGCCACCTAATTTTTCAGACATGATTTGTTCTTAGTGAAGCCATGTTGGCTCTCACCAATCACCTCCTTATTTGTCATGTGTTTTAGCATAATTTCCAGGTTATGCCCCATGATTTTACCAGCCACTGAGGTGACACTGACTGGCCTGTAGTCTCCCAAGTATTCTTTTTTTCTTTGTGAAAAAACGGGGCATGTTTCTTCTTTTCCATTCGGTGGAAATTTCATCAAACTGCCACAGTTTGGTGTTTCAGTTTCCTGTTTTCAAACAGGATTGATAGTGGCTTAATCCCTGCATCTGCCAGTTCATTCAAGACCCATGGATGCATCCGATGAGGTCCCATGGACTTTTACACCTTCTTGTTCTTTAGATGGTCTTGAATATGGTCATCTTCTATGGTGGGAGAATGGGGATTCTATTCTTCATTCTCCCAGAATCAATCTTGATTAAATCCTGAAAATAAAATAATTTTTTGTTCTACTGTGGAAAGTCCTTTAGCCCAGCTGGACAAACAAAATGCCCTTCCTATATACTCTTGCTCTTCAACAACAATTTCTCTGTTTTGGTGGGTTTGGGAATTAGATTTCATTTTCTAATACATAAGTTGAGGGGTAGAAATAACTTTGAGGTGTTTTCACATGGCCACTTTATATTGAAACGTCTCCTGCAGTGCTTACACAGATATGTCAAAGATGGAAATGAAAAACTGGGTTCTGTTCCACGTTAAAGGGGTTGGTGCTGACTGTGGCCTTGTGCTTCAGAGCCAAGCTGTAAAAAATCCTATCAAGTGAAGAACTGATTAACCTGCCTCATGGGAAACTCTCTTCTTCTAGTAGCTGAGCTTACTTTAATCTCTGCAGTATGAATATAGATGACAGCGGGTGTACATGCTGTGGAAAAACTTATGTCTGAACAGAAACAGAGCCACAGGTCAGAAAACAGAAAAGAAAGTAGAAAGTCAGAAGCAACCTTTTTTTTTTCTTAATTTTGATTATTGTGTGACTGAAAAAAATACTTTATCCTTTTTCATTTATGAGCTCCACTTCATACAAGAATTTATGTCTGTGAAACAGAAGTTTTTTTCTATTCTGGGTTAAAATCTGTTGGCCACTGAATGTACATTGCCATATATTATTTTAAAATAAATTTTTTGAAAACAACAGTGTCTGGCAGTGATGTTATCACAACTCAGGTCATATTTGGGGTGGATATTTTAGTAGGATTTATAATTTGGTCTTGTTTCCATCAACAGAGATTGATTTTGACTAGCATACAATTGCTTTTTACTTTAGTGATTGTTGAATTAAGAGTACCTTCAACCTAAATGTCTCTTCCCTTTTTATATTTTCCTTTTGATTTTTTTTTTCCTTTTATAAATAATACTGAAACTTGAATTCACATACTGGCTTAGTCCTAAAAATCAGGATATCTGTGGTGAACTTTGATAGTACATTGAAGACCACTTTCTGCTTTTGTGTGTCAGGACCTACTCTTGTTGAAAGACTGTAGCAGGAGAGCTGGGCCTGCAGAGCTTTCTCAAACACAGCATCTCTTGCTAGGCTTACAAGCATAGGACAGAGCTGGAAATAACAAAATTTTAGAGCATGCAGAAGTCCAAGCTGAAGTATTAGCAGTGCAGGATATTCCTTAATCCCTTGTCCGGTTACCCAGAGAACAGCCTCTAAAGACAAAAATCTTGGGCAGCACCTGCACTGCATTTTGTGGCAGCCTGACATCCTGTAACAAATATGTGAGCTTAACCTGCTTCTTGTTTTGGCAGAGCTGCAGCAACCCCGTGCTTATTCCTAAACCAGTACATGAGCAAGCAACAGAGCCAGGAGAGACAAAGGTGTGGAACAGGGAGCTCAGCTCAGACAGGGCTGCAGGAGCAGGAGGCTTCAGGGAAAAGCCATCATCCTGGAACCAGGATGGACCTTTCTCCTGCTGCCTGCAGCCCCACCCGTGGATGTGATGAAGGTATGGGGGTGGAGCTGTGGTTACAGCTTTTACCACAGCTCAGTAAATGCATGACGCTGGTTAAGTAGCAGCGACTTGATCGTGTGTCTAGGCTGTAATTGGCGTGGCTTTGTCTACTGTGGTGCTATCTGATCTGGTAAGGGAGATGACAAATATATGGATTTATTTAATTTCTTCATTTACATTTACGATAATTTAAAAAGACGCCTTTCCAAGGCATCCAGCCTCCTCCCCAGCATTGTTAATAATTCTATAATATAAAAGTACCATTAAAGTAATCATTTCCACATGCACTGAGACAGCCAGCTGCCTTCTGAAACTCCTTCCCACTCCTTTATCATTGTGGGAAGCCTACAATCGTCCCTCTCCAAAATCTCTATCAGAAAAATGTCTGGACAGAGTGATGCTACATAGCAAGGCTGTAAAATGTCTTAGTGGAAGGCACAAATCTTTTTTCAGAGCACAGCAAGATAGCATGGATTTATGTCATTTTCAACCTGTAATCTAGAGCTGTCTTTGAGCTGGGTGCCAAAAAACAAGTTACCATTAGTACTGTTGTCTCTCTTTTTCAGTTAATGGCTGTTTCTACCAGGAGTTTTACTCCAGGCAGATGTGGATCAGTCTCCCTAAGTTCCCTCACCCCACTACCAATGGCCAGTATGCATTGAGGAATGCTCAGCTCACCACTGGCAGGATATAACAAAATTCTTTGCTACAGATCGCAGAGTGAGAACGCCCTTATTCTACCAGGTTTTTGTTGCAGTGCCTCCAGTACCACTGATATTCTTGCAAAGGTCTCATATGAGCCTTGTCTTGTGCAAATTTTGCTCAAATTACCCCAGATAATGTAATAGAGATGATAACTTTAAACTGAGCAGTTCTCAGTTTCAGTCTCTGTGCATAGTCTTATCAAAGTGCCATCCCTGAAGTCAAACTGTTCTGGGTTACCAGAGGATTGGTAGAGCCCATTCTAACAGAAAGCATTACATATTACTCATTAATTGAAAGCTGAAAATAGAAATTATATTTGTCTATAAACATTTATGAATGGAAAACCTTACTATAATATTGAGATAAAAAAAGATTAAAATTGGCAAAAAATTTGGGCTGATTGTCTCTGAGCATGAGAAGGTATAGTGGATAGTTTTCAGCCATAGTGGTAGTAAAATGCTCCATAACTTTTAGATGAGAAACTTAGAAAAATGTGTGCAATAGGAGGGGACGTGACTATGATCCCCCAAACCAGACCCTACTGCAGCCTTATTACAGAGACAAAATACTAAAATATGAAGTTGGGTTAAAATATATTTATGTGTGAAATGCATTCATGTTAGCACTTTGCATTAAAGCTTATAATATCATATTGTGTTCTAAATGCAGTAACCACTTGTACCCACTATGAGATCTTCATTCCCTGACGAGTTTCCAATTGAAGCTCCACAGACCCTTATCTTGGCAGAATCCCTCGAGCTCAGGAGTGCTCTTCAGAGGTTCCTCCATCCAGCTGCAAGTCACTCTCTGAATAGCAACAAAAGTTGTGCAGATGAACCTGTTTACTGAATGATGTACAATTGCAGTAATTAATCAAAAGGTACACAAATGGTTTAATAGGTTCCCTAAGAGACTGTTGAAGTGCAGTGGATCCTGCTTTGGATCAGAGAGGAAGAACAGGTTTTTTACAGAGGTTTCTTCCCATCTCAGTTACTCTGCTCCAACTTTATGAGCATTGAAATATCTTTCAGTAAGCCATGATCTCACTCAAGTTGCATCAGTCCTGCCATGTTTGGGGACTAGCAGAGTAGCAAGACAAAGAAATGTTGTGCCAAAAGAAAAAAACAAATTGTAATTTACTAAATAGGAAATCATCTTTCCTCCTGAAAACCACAGTGCTAAAAAAGGAAAAATGTTTCTTTTTCTAATAGCTTTGTGATTATGATATATAGAGGTAATAAAATCCCAACATGCAGAGAAAAATCTTTCTTTTTCAGAAAGCGGCAAATTGTTGTAACCCAAAGTAATTCAAGAAACACAAGCATTTCCTTCAATTTTTCTCCTCAGCAGGGAACAGAGTTCCTAGGGAGGGGTAATGAAGATCAGCTGAGCTTTGGAGATGGTCTATAGTAAACTGTCCCTACATTACACATTTCTCTACCTCTTATACTACTGGTTTGAAGAATAAATAATTCTGCCATGTAGACATCAAGCCTGAAGAGACGAGCATGAAAAAGAATACTTTTAAGTGATTCTCTTCTCTATGTTTCCTCAAATATGATTCTCACCTGTGCCAAGAAAGAATAAAATTTAACTTTTTAAATTTAAAGACAGACATATGCTGAGGAACAGAAGGGAATTAGGTTTATATGTATTAGTGTTTTTCTATTTCATGCAAGAAAAAAGCTTAACAATGAAAAGGAAAAATAATATTTCTCCCACCTCCCTAGTTTTTCTTTGGTTCTAGTTCATAGTTCAGCTTCGGAATGGCTTTCACCCACTATCTCCTTCCTGCAAGCAGGATCCTACTGGATTGATCCCTTCATTTTTCCATGTTTTGAACTACCTTTGCTAACTAACAAATACTAATTTGTCTCAAATTGAAGTTGTCTGATCTTCCAATGCATTCTTCTCTCATCTGCACCAGAACTGCACTCACAGATGCATAATATGCATCACAAACTTTTCTCACAACAACAACACTGTTATGAGACATTCACTTCCATTTTTAGTTTACCTTTATGACTGTGTCTGAGTTACACACATAGATCTGGAAGTAACTGAATCACCTATCTCCTCAATTTGCTCCTTTATTTCCCAATAACACTTTACTTTTAAATTCCCCTGGAGATAAAAATGGTGTGTTTGACAGGAGTCTTAACAAAAAGGGTTGTTGTCACAGAATTATGTGATGTTCTCTTTTTTTTTCCTTCCTCCTTTCCCATCCAGGGGGGATCCTCAGTGCCTAATCCCATACTTATTTTGCACACAGATGGTCACACAAGTGCCAAGTGCATTGTTAAATGTTACATTGTGCAGTCAGTTTGCTGTCGACACTTTAGATGCCACATTTGGCACCGATAGTGTCTTAAGGGAGTCAATATGTTGTTGCTAAGCTTTTACGCCCTAAATATTTTGGAGTTTATTTGAGGTACTTTGCAGTTTCCTTATTCTTCTCTATGTGTTCAAGATAGGGGCTACTCAGTTAAAGGGCAAGAGGCACTCATTAAAGGAAAACTGTGGGTGATGTGGAAAAAAATGTTCAAGAGGAACATTTTTTTGTTCACAAAAAAGAGGAGTTAAGGGCTGGAAGAACTTGACCAGAGAGACAATGGAATCTCCAACTCTGGAGACTTCAAAAGCCTAATAGAATAAGGCTTGGAAGTGTGGTCTGAGAAATTAGCATGTTTTTTGAGCAGGAAGTTGGATTCTTGGCCTCTAGAGCTCCCTTCCACACTAATTTTTTTCTGTGATTGTACGGTACCGCTTCTTTATGCTATTTAAATGCTGCAAGCATGTTTTTTTGGGAAGAGGACAGGGTTCTTGAGGTTTTTTTCTTGTCATCTCAGAGCCTGGGTTTACAAACCTGCCAGGCATGCTGCAATGACCATTTCTTCTCACAGACTTTAAATGCCTCAACAATTAGACAGAGGTGCTGTGGTTTGAAGAAGGGTTTAGAAGAAGGTTTAGGACATTGTCAGGTAGCACTTCTAAGAGAGGATATTCAAAAGCACTCAGTATTGGCCTAAATAGTTTCACTGACATCATCAGGTATTTAACCATGGATGTGAACGGCAGCAGTGTTAGGGCAAAGCCTTGTGCTTTAGAAAATCCTGCATTTTGGGATAGTCTATGGTTTGGAAACCCCATAATTAGAAACTTAATGAATCATACTATCATAATGAACATTGTGAATTTCCTAGCTAAGCATGTTAATATTTAGGAAGAGCCTCTAACAACTTCTGATAGACATCAGAAAAAAAAAAATCAAAATAATAAATAATTCTCCAAAGTTCTCTTTCCAAAAACCACATCAAAAGAAAATGAAAGGGGTTCAAAAAAATTTTATATCTACAAAGAAAAAGAAAATGTCCTGCAAAAAGAATTTTATACTATTGATAAAAATACAGACTAAATTGAATAATTTTTCAAAATGACAGCTGTTTTACTAATGAATCACTAAAATATTTTTCATTCAGTCAAACAATATTTTAGAAATTGTGGTACATAGAAAGGATATCCCTTGCTGTGCAGAGAAACATAATACGTGCTCCATGGAGTAGGAAACTTTAATGATATATGCAGTTTTGTTATTAAAAGTGAGTTATATATTTTGCTGTACAGTGGAAAATTGTGACCCAGTATAACATATCTTCACATTGTTTATAACTTGAGGAAAATCAACATTCTAGGTTCTCAGTTCGCACAGTAGGAATTACATTTATTTTGGCCAAATGTAATTTATATAACTGCAAGGAACAATAAAACATGAACTTTATAGTGTTTTCTTACCTAAAAATAATATAGAGCTTGTAAAAGTGAAGAGATTATTATTGTAAAGGAAAAGACAGTAACTTAAAAGCTGAAACTCATTTTACGGCTATGTAAAACTTACCCCAGCTCAAGTATTAAGGCACCTGTATCCTCATTTTCATTTAAGCACAGTGGTCTCTGAAAGTAAGATCACTGCTGAAGGAAAAAGCTTAGTATCCCAAGGTATCTTTTATTTACCAATAAGATGGATTTGCTGGAGTCCCAAAGGATTCTGCAGAGATTTGTACCCTCCAAGCTCCTTTCCTTTCCTATCCTGTCCCATCACATCCCTTCATATCCCATCATCCCATCCCATCCCATCCCATCCCATCCCATCCCATCCCATCCCATCCCATCCTTTCTTAATGGCTTTGTCTATACTAATACATAAAATGGCATCAAAGCACAAGTAGGGTCAGTGGAGCTGGATCTTGGCCATCTCTGCTTTGGAGTGGTTTGAACAGCCCAAGAAAATGAACTCTTTCCTGTGTGACTTGAAGAGTTTACAATCTAGCCTGGACCAGGGATTATTCCAATAAATGGTGGGATGCAGTCAACTTGTTGAAGAGGCAAAAATAATTTAAATCTTATGGGCAGACTTCATGAGTGGGACAAGGACTGAGTTTTGACACTTATTATTTATTATTTCTTTCATTAGTATTATGAAATGATTAAGCTAAAATAGATTTGGTGTATCAGAATGCACTCCAGTGGCATAAACAGTAAGAGAAATAAAATTTCATGAGTGATTAGTTCTTTTTATTATCCTTTCTTTGATGGGAGAATATACACAGGGACTACTTCAGTACTACTTCAGTTTTACAGACAGAGAAGATGAGTTCCAGAGATAAAGAAAGGAATCTTCAAAAATTTCATGAAGGATTTGTCAGAGCTGAGAACAATTGCCTTGGTCTCTTATTTTCCAGTCCTTTGCTTTTTTTCAGAGTTAATTTAATTTTTTTTCTTGCTCAAAGGAGATACTATACCATAATTAAAGAGAATGCACTATTGAAAACAGAAAATAGAACAATAAAATGCATAGGCAATGCCACAAATGACAGCATAAACTGTAACCTTGCAAAAACATACCACAACTAAGTCATACATATGCTGTCAATGAGTTTTCCAAATTATCATCATGGAGCTTTTTAATGCCATTTGTAAAGCTGGAGATAGTTGATTTACACCTCTCTGAAAAGATCTCAAATGGAACATGAGTGGTCCACAGATCTACCATTTCCTGCTGGGCCTCCTCCTCCAT
The DNA here is from genome assembly GCF_017590135.1 of Pyrgilauda ruficollis. Lineage (NCBI taxonomy): Eukaryota > Metazoa > Chordata > Aves > Passeriformes > Passeridae > Pyrgilauda > Pyrgilauda ruficollis. The sequence continues at coordinate 293,195 of NW_024527044.1, forward strand.
TCCAACACACCCTGTGCTCATCTGATCTGCTGCTCATACACGACTGGTTCTCATGCAGCAGCTGCCTGCTCAGAGTGTTTTTTTTTTTGTTTTGTTTCTAAAGGGTTGAAATTAGTGGTCCAAAAACTCTGCTCTTACTTGACACTCTAGAGCAAAAACGCATTAATCATGAAAAATAAAGCACGGAACATTCTGCTTTGGAGTAGTACCAGAATATCTAAATTAAAAAAAAAAAAAATTTAGAAACTGCATTCCTGCTATAATACCCACAAATATGGATATTTTGCACACTTAGCTTTAGACACTTGCAGGAGGGATCTGCAAAGGCTAAATCAAATCACTCAAAACTGAGCACTGTTCTAGACAAGTCCATCTCTTACCTTGAGATACAAAGCAAGACTTGGTTCTTATTTAAATGGTACAGCTGCATACCTGAAGTGAGATGAATCTAGAATTTGCACCTTAATTAAAACTACAAATGTAGGTCCTCTGTTTGTTTTTTTTTGTTTTGTTTTATCCATTCTGATTTTCACAAAAAAAAACCCCAAAAGGCTTTCCCTCAAATTCTAGTCCTCCAATATTTTTTTATTTTTCTCAGTTAATTCCTCCCTGACAATCGTTATTGATTTCTGCTTGATAGGTAGTAACTGTGAAGCAGGATAGCTGGAAAATATGTTTGCGTCCTTAAAAATGGAAGCCAATCTACACATTTTAAAAGCTATGTAATTTCAATAATTTTTAGTTTTAAAAAAAATTACTACATTTTATGGGAAATGAGTGAAATGAGAATACTAGGGAAAGTGCATCTAATGTACAAGAAGCTACTTTTCTTCCCTCACCTTTTAATTTGGGCTATCTAAACCTCCCTCCAGGCAGTTCTCTTTGTGTTATTAATGACAGAGTGTATTGCTGTCTCATCTGGAAGATTTCAGACAAATACCATTAAAGAGCAAGGGGAATATCAGACACCTGGGAACTCCAATTACAAAAGACATGACATCTAACTTGAAACAGTATTTCAGTTTTTAAAAAGGTACTTTTACAATTTTTTGTATCCTCTTTTAAAACAAAACAAAACAAGCACAAAACAAGACATGCAAACCCAGAAAACCCACACAAAAAACCACCACCCCCACCCCCTCCCCACTCCACACACAATTCTTAGGAAGCAAAGGATGCTTTTGGAAAGAGCCACTCAATTTTCCATAGAAAAATTTAGAAAGTTTTTTAACAGTAAGTTTTTCTCATTGGCAAATTGAATAACTGTGACATCTGCTTTCCTTCCTTCCTTTTTGGACATAGTTGGATATGCACAGTAATTTTATAACATCTAGAGGACATCATTATTCCAAAAGCATGGATTGTTAGTAACAGCCTGAATACCTTGACCAGGAACACTGAGCTCTCTTTTGGATAAAAGAGGTTTAAAATAGATTGTCCATTTTATTGTGGTTTTATCATTCTTGTGGCTCATTTTTGTTAATTGTCACTAATGCCTGGAAAACCCATGAAAAATTACTGAACTGCAAAGTAGCAATAAAGTGGATGAATGCAATAAAAATGAGGTAATGGATCACAAAATGTACTTTGTGTATTTTTTTGGACAACTGTAGTTTAGTTTAATTTTTTAATGATGTTCTATTGTATCCAGTAAATGCTTCTAAGATCTAGTTTGTGGGCAATAATAAAACTTTGGTAGCACAAGTTCTCAAGGCATTCCTTCCTAAGGATCACAGTTTTTGTCATGAATTTTCTGTTTCATTTTGTGCATGGAAAAAACACATAACTTTTGCAGGAAAATGCAAAAACAAAGGGATGATTTCCACTTGCAGTGAGGTCCATTTACATTATCCCAGCACTGTAAAGGGTTCTTATAAAATAAATGCAAAGACACTGAATGTAACTGATTATCAAACCCAGTGTGACTACTATGAGTTGCCTATGAAGGAACCCAAAATGCTGGTGAATTGTGGAATTGCCTTTGGGGTCATAGTGGGGAGGAGGAACCAGCTAGTACATGGCATGTAAAACAACAGGGACTGGGGAAAGAAAATTCTCATCAGCTCTGGTGATAAGTTCTGTTTTGAGGTCGATTCCTACTGTCTTTAGTTCCTGAGGCAAGACAACTGCTGTTAAGGAGTGCAAGGCTGGCTCCCTTTTGAAGAGCACTGTGAAATCTTTAATGTTCATAGAGTGCATCACTGGCCCCAGCAGAAAAGGTCTGAAAAAGGGGCCTGAAAACTCAGCAGCTTCTCTGAGGTCATCCTGTTCAAGGTGTGGGGTTTCCTGTCAGTGCCATGGCCAGGCAATGAGCCTCCACATCCATCAGAGAAATCCTGAGAAGAAAGAATTTCATGGATCTGAGAATATCCATAGGGGGGCTCAGTCTTTTAATCAAAACTGTTTTTCTTTCAATATTTTCCTGTTTTTTCCTGACAACTGGGGTATTATGCAAGGGCAGTAAACATGCAAGAATGCAAAGCTATGTTTCCCATATGAATGCAATAAAAACATTGAAATATCTTACTAAAATCTGGTGATATCCTTTGAATGTTGTATGGGAAATATACAGCCCTGGAAAAAATGTGATTAAAATGTACTTCCTCTTGGGTTCTGATAAGATAGCACACAATTTAGTGTTCATCCCATTGTGGTGTACAGAATTTTAGTTTAATATAATTAATATAAATAATAATTAGTTTACTATGCTATGTTTATTATTTTTACACAGTTGCACAAGTTGCTATGCTTATTATTTATATGCAGAGATCTAAACACAAATATGAACATATATATATACATATATATATATATATATATATGCATGAATTAGAAGCATGCACTTTGGAATTATGGAGAACTCTGAGAGATCAGTCCTGTGCTTCCTTCCGAAGCCCATGTGCATCCACACAGCTTTATGAACAGAAGTTATCCTCCTGGCATAGGCTGTGTAAAGCCACACATAAATACAACCACAGTGAAGAACTAAGAGGAGTGTGAGAGGAATGCAAGGCTGTTTTCTTTTAGTTTATCACATTTATGATATTATGGGAGCATATTTTGAAAGATTTTGAGTTTTACGATCAAAACTGAAGGGTATTATTTTTTTTCATAAAAGAGGTGTAGTCACAGTACTGGTATTTTGGAATGGGGAATATTAACTCTGTCTAAGAGATGCAAATTTTGTACTAAATTGTGCTTTTTCTCTGGCAATATAAAGAAAAAAATTACCCCCTCTGAGGGGGATTAGACTTTTATGAGACTGAATGATGAAAGCTATTGCACCATCTTGTATTAGTCCCTTTTTTATCTTTACTGACATATTTGCAACATGCTTGAAGTAGTATACTGCTCTTTTAAGTGCTCCATTTAATTTCATATTGGTCCAGTAAACTCCCACACAAAGTTTTTGTACTTTAAAAGAGAAGTAGCCATCTCCTGATTGATATAAACCTGTGGTACTCTTATCTGTTTCTAATGTGATTTGTCTAACCATGTTGCTGATGCAGGGATCAAATCTGGGGGCTTGCTGACAGAAACAAGACAGAAAGAATATAATGGTTGTCCCTCAGGCAGTAACATGTTTGCAGTTTATTTGGTAGGAAGTAGTATTAAAAAAACTGATGGACCAAGAAGGAAGCAGGGGGCATGTTTCAAATGTCCTCCCTGAGTCTGAAGAATTTAGCAAATATCCATTAGTGAGCTGATTTAGAATTGAACTTGGTCTGAGTGTGGAATGATTGCTGACAGGAAGAGCAGTGCAAAGAAAAGACAAGGATCTGAGACCACAATTGAATCCTGTGGGAATAACAGTGGAGGAAAGCTTCCTCTCAGCAGAGCACCCCAGGCAAAATCTGTGTTTCTTGGGACACTTTGCCACTCTCCCCAAGTCCCTGTGTTTCAGTGCACTGGAGGGAGAGCTGCACTGAGGCTGAGCTTCTGTGGCTACATCTGCAGTGCCTCTCCAGGGCGGATTCCAGCCCTTTCTCCAGGCCAGACTTGCCCACCAAAAAGCTGTTAACATTCAAGTCTGCACCATGAACACCAGGCATCCAGGACACAGACTTCAGCTGGACTCTCAAGCACACACAGCCTCTGCTGGTGGCTCCCCAGCCCCTTCAGTCAGCTCACCCTTGTTTAAACAGCTTGAACATTTCAGCTCAGGCTGAAGCTGAGGAAACGGCCAAAGGAGTGGACAGATAGTGTACAGATCATCTGGCTCAGACAACTCAGACCCATTTTCAAGACTACTTCTCACTTTTCAGTGTCTCAACTTGGGTCTTTATCTCTCAGGGACTAGCCTGAAAAAGTGCAACATGACTTCTATTATCCTACAGAAATAAGGAGGAAGATCATCAATATCTTTGAAATTATATACAAGGATCTAATCCACCATTAAATAGCACATTATTACTTTTTTATTCCTGTTTTCTTAAACCCACTGCTGCTTTTTTGGTATATGATGCAAGGAAATAGTACAGAAATATGATGTTTTTTAAAGGCTGTCATTTGGGAAAGATTCGTTTTAGGATAGCCCAGTTATCCTAAAGTAGGAAGCCAGTTCCTCTAAATTAATCATAGAGCCCAAAGGGAGCTCTGCAGGAGCCTTGCTGTCTCAGTGGTCTGTAAGAAGCCTGCAATGGATGCCTGCAGTCAGGCAGTGTGAATCACCTCCTCTTCGATCTCTGCCTCCTTCCCCTCTGTCATTTTTTCTCAGATTGGTCCTTTTAATGCAGGGAAACTCCTCAAAGTGCTTTTATTTTTCTTTTTTTCTTTTTGTAGTTTAGTTCTCCATGTACTTTGAGATGAACACTGTCTCCTCTCTGAGAGAAAGGGGAGGGGGTCTGGTTCATAAGTGATCAGCATGCAGCATTCTCCTGCAAAACGTGATGTTTTGTTTAAGTATCTCTGCTGGACCTAGCACAGCTTGCAAACAGCTCCTGCTGTCTACATAGCTCAGATTTCATTGTTGTCTTCAGGGCTGCTCTTTGTGTGAACTTAATGGAAGCATTAGGACTGCAGGGGAAAACAACCATGCACACTAAATATCATCAGATACATGGCAATGGGACTTGTCAGGTAGGAAAAATAGGTCAGATTTCATCTTTATCCAACAGGTGAAGCATCTGTTTTGAGATGTGTCTATGTGACTATCATTGTACCTTGGGATAGGTATGGTTGACTTGATTGTCTATAACTAGCTGGGGATTTTTTCTTCCAGTCTGTAGATAATCTTATGCAGGCAAAGCCTGAAACTGGCTTATTGGCACCTGAAATACAGATGCTGCGTGAAACTTGATCTCCTTATGCCACAAACAGCTTTGTTTAAGAAGCAGAGTCATCAACCATGAGTTTATATATATATATATATATATATATATATATATACACATATATATATATGCATATTTTTAACTTGTCTTCACAAAGCTTAGGAACATCTCAAGCAAAACAGGAGTTTCATGAGTGTCTTTATATGGTGGTAGCAAAAATAGAGGAGCAAGGTTAAGAGACATCTAAGTGGCTTCATATGAATCAAGAAAGCAGAAGCAAGCAGTTGCTTACTTTTTTGGCTTTCTCAGGCCTAGTTGGTCAGACTAAATGTCAAAAGTTAGGCAATGTAAGATGCTCTGGTGACCTGAAAATAGTTGTTGTTAATGTGTTATAATATTGGCATGGATGACATAGTAAAGTTGAATTTTAGATAAATGTTATTTGTATTGCGAATAAAAATGTCAACAAAAAAAAGAGACAAATATGTGAATATATACAGAGACTCATTCTAGAGAATTTATGAGAACAGATAAACTATGTAAAAAGGGGAGAAAACACACTGTAGATTAAGTGCCTTGCCAAAAACTTCAGGGGAAAGCATCCGTAGGGGGAAAATTTCAGCAGAACTGGGAGCTGACCCCACATCCCTGGAGTTTTAGCCTAGCACATTCACTGCAGTGTTGTGTACACAGGGGCAAAGGCCATGTACAGCTCTGGCTTTTGGCAGTTAAAATATGTGTAAAATCCTGGCCCAGCTAAAGTCAAGAAGGATTTTACCCCTGACAGCAGTGAGGTTAGAGGCTCTCTGACCCAGAGGAGTCTGAGGTGTCAAGGAGCTGTTGAAGCTTGTTGTTGGTGGCCACCATTGTCTCCTGACAGGCAGTTCACCTGCCCTTAAAGGCTACCAGTCTCCGAAGGTATCAAACTGGGTTAAAGACTCAATGGCTTTGCTCCTTCAATTCTCCCACCCTTCATTGAGGACATAAAAAACCTAAAGATTTTATAGGAAGGACATTTCAATTACAGAGAAAGGGCATATTAGGCTTTTCAAAGAAAATAGAAACATGAATTACTTTTGTTCTTGAGTTCTACACAAAACTCTTTTCTTGGTCATGCACAGCGACCTCAATGCTCAGCTAGGCTGTTATAGATGACATTTCATCTCTTTAGTCTTTTGAACATCTGAACTGCTGTCTCCCATCAGAAGACTCAAAGTAAGGAAGCTGAAAAGAGTGGAAATGAATCTGTGGGTGAAGGATTTTGTTGAGCTCTTCATACAATGGGTCATTAGGACAAAAAGATACTATAGGTTGATATGCAATCACATAATTAAATGGTTTGACGACCCACTTCATTTCCTGTGCCGATGCCAAGAATGTGTCTATATTTTACCCCTTCCTTTAAAGCATGGATTGGCTTTAAGATCTCCCTTTAACACGATGAAATCCCTAATCACTAAACTCAGAGTCACGCTTACGCTTCATCATCCTCACTGAACCTTGAACTATCTTATAGTATCAGAAATACTTTAAACTAGGGAGGGTGGAGAATAATGGATGAGCAACTTCTGGAATTCCCCAAAAGTACCATTTCTCAAAAGAAGAAGCATGGTTAGGAGCTTTAAAATTTGTTTAGAGGAAACAGCTCATGTCAACACAGAGCGCATGAATCAGTTTTTAAGTTTATTCAGAACTACTAAATTTTTATCTGATGAAGTCCATGGCTCACAGTATGTGCAAAGCATGCCGGTGGCCTTCAAAGCTGTGGTCAGCTGGCAAGCTGATCTGATCCCTGCAGGACTGCCTCATTCTCACATCAAAGCAAGAATTCATTTTTTTCTTTGAGAACTTTCCCAACACTTCTACAGGAATTTTTCTGGCCTAAACATAGGCAGGGCTTGCCCCTTAAGTAAATATGTGCATTAAATACTGAATTAGAAGGTAGTTACTGATAACAGATTGAAGTAGCTGGCCCATGTTTTCAAGCTTGCATGATCATTTTCCTGAGAAGGTCACATGTGACAATTTGACCATGACTATACAACCAGGTCAAGAATTTTATACACTCATGTTCCTTGTGAGTTTAGCCCACTTTGCGAGTTGGAAGATTCAAATTATCTTTTTTAATTGTACCACAGGTACCTTTTAGAAGTTTACTGTCAGATTTCTCATTAATTAACTATTACATACTTTACAATATATAAGCCATGCTAAATATTGTTGGTGACAAGACACTGCATGCAAGAATAGCTCATATATGAATTCTCTGGCAGATATTACAAAATATTAAAATATCAGCTTATTAGTAAATACACATACTTTCTTAGAGTAATTATTCTAAATTTGGACACAGGAGGCATTGGAGTAACATAAGGGGAAAACAATATTTTGGTTCTACTACTGCTCAATAGAGACAATTGAGCTGGACTTGAAAGTGCTTCTCGTGTTAAAAGAACTGTGTGAGGAGTTGTTGAGCTCTAGTTCTAATTTATTTGAACTTGGCTGTCACTGATTTAATTTTGAAATATTTTGATTGAAAATAGTAGTATGAAAACAACAGCACCTACCTGCACAAAACCTCATCCTGTGTTTAAAGTCTCTAATTCTTACCATGCATTGAGATGACATCTGTATTTAGACAGCCAGCTAAATACTGACAGCTGGTTTTCCCAGTGTTTTTTTGTGGACTGGTAGAGAACAAGATAGAGAAATTCTAGATAGTGGTACAATGAAAAAGAAACAGAATCTTCAGATCTTACAAGTCTTAAATTTGTAAATTATTAATCCTAAATGAATCCTAGATATCAGGGAGGTACTAAAAATCAAAAGAAAATGCCAAGGTTTTAAATCTGAATGAAAAAAAAAGACTATCTGGTTATATAGTGGAAGGAAAAAGCTGTAAATACAGGGACTGGTAAAGAAAAGCATAGAAGCCAAGGAACCAAACAAATTGCCTCACTTCATAAAAAAAAGGCCAAACACATCTGTTAGAAAACACAAGTGATCAGATTCTTAGTGCTCTGAAAGATTATATCATTCATTTCCTAAAATCATGTTGATGTAATGGTTCAATGCTTACTTGAGGATAGCAATGTCACTTTTTGAATTGTTAGACCTAGTTTGGAAGTGCACAAGTTTTCTTATACAGATGCTATGCTCATGCCAATCTGAATCAGCTCTGTTTAACTGTGGAACTCAAAATGGTGTTGTTCCATGAAATCAAAATTTCCTTTTCTATCCCTCAGGAGGGCAGCTTCACTAGCAGTGAGAGGAACAGAAAAAAAACCACCAAAAATTAATTCAAGGGAGGCAAAACTGAACATATATTTAATCTTAACGCTCCCTGGAACTTACAATATTGTAAAATAGGAAAGCTTAACATTTATTGCTACGAATGCCCAAGTGGATCAAATTGGAAACAATCACTGGATATTGAACTCCAAGTAAGTATAGCTTGACTGCCAAATCTAATGACCCTACACCAACTTGCAGTTAAGATCATAAAGTTTTATTTTATCCTGTATTTTGGCCACAAACAGTCTTCATTAGCAAAGGCATGGAAATAAAAATGTGGCTGTAAAACCTTGGAATGAAACATGAAATTTAAGTATAAAAACAAAGATAAATGCAGTAAATACTGCTGTAAATGATGCCAGTTTTCCTGATTACCTAATCCTATGTAGTATATTATTAATTAGTAGCCAAACAATTAGAGATGAGAGCTGTGGCAGAAGAAAAGCACAGAGTTAGCAGAGAAATATAAATCTCCTGTTGCATATCAGGCAGAAAAGGGGTCAATATGTGCAGCTGCATGTACTTCAAAGGCATGTCAGCTGCATGCTTATTCAGGGAACAAGAGGCCCATAAAGCAAAGTTTCCATAGCTTTACAGAGACACAATCCAGCTCAACCACCTTGCAGTTGCTGATCTCAGGTTCCAGAGAGAGCAGTTACAGACAGGGCTAACCTGTGCCGGGCTCTGGGTTCAGTCTGCGCTTGAGTGCTCCCCTGACTTTCCTCTGAGGGAGGATGAATGGGTCCTCACCTTTGACACATTTCATCACAGATATGCTAGTTCTACAACTGAGTGGAAGAAATTTCCCGTTTGAATTATTACTTCTGTGCAAAGAAGTTGTGGATGTCCCATTCCTGGCAGCGTTCAAGGCTGGGTTGGGTGGGGCTCTGAACGACTTGGTCAAATGGAAAGTGTCCCTGCCCATGGCAGACGGGTTGGAACTGGGTGATTTTTGGATCCCTTCCAACCCAAACCATCCTGTGATTCTCTGATTTGATAGTTGTTATGACAATGATAGGACCAGTGCCCTGCAGGGTTTTGTTCTGTCATTCTAAACTGTGGTGCTACAAATAGAAGAGTGAGAGGAAGCCTGGGCTCCCTCCTGTTCCCGCGTCACAGGACCAATGCGTCGGACTCAGCTCACCTTTAGACATCAGTGGTTCAGATATGTATCTCTGCATTTGTCATCCAGCTCCCTTTGTAGCCAGCAGAGAGATGTGGCCACCACAGCCAGTGTGGGCTATTCTGCATGCCAGGTTGGGATGAGATTAATTCCTCTGTTTTTCCTTTTCCTTTCCCTCCAACCCAGTCTTCATTAAACAATGAAACCTCCCTCCCCCTTACCCCACCTCTGCCAACAGAACAAGGAACAGAACACAAGGAAAGGAATATGATGAATCAACTTTTATGTGAAGTCTTACTTTGGTGTTAACCAGCTTTAATAATGCAATATGCAGAGATGTGAGAACCTGAAAGAAATTGATGCAATCCTTTTTTGTACTATGTAATGAACATTACGTAATTTTTAAAAGACATGAAGTATTTCCAAGTAAAATATTTTAAAACTTCTTATTTTTAAGAAAGCTTTTTTTGTAGCAAAAAAGATGGAAATGGAAAAATGTTGCCATTCTCATAAGTCCTCTTTTTAATGCAATTTCAGTACATAACACTTCACCAAAACCAAAAGCGAGGAAAACCACATTCCAGTATTTTAGTCAATTGTTTATTTGGGAAATTCTTGGAAAGAAAAACAGAAACAGTTGCAATACATCTTCCAATCACTTAACATATGCTGTTTTGAGGAAATTAATTTGTGCCTAAATATTGACCATAGATGATTCATAGACATGATCATCCTTATTCTCCTCTGTGTATATTACATGCCTTCTCTGCCCTTTCTGGGAGCAGAACAACAAGATGTGGGAATATTATCTTACACTATTACTTTTTTTCTACTTCAGTCTCAGATAATTTTCCAAATATTTCTCACTGTTCAATGAACTTTAACATCTACTAAGGTAAAATTGGGTATTGGCAGAATTAACTTCAAGATCTCCTTCTTCAAAGCAGCTTGTCTAGAGCATGATGTGGCATAAGTAAAGTTAACGCTGTAACGATAGTTGATAACCAGTACTTGCAACACAACTATTTTAACTTTCAGGTATTTTAACCAACTCCACATTAATTAGCTCTTCTTTGCTAAAAGAAATGTAATTATATTATTTTTTGAGAGGATTATTTGCTGGTTTGCTTTTTTTTTTTTTTTGCAAAGATGCTAAATAAAAGTTCTAATAAATATATTAATTATTATGACAGAAAACAGTTCATATCAGATTTGTACCAATTTATGCTAGTACTCATCTTTATTTATTACAAAGGTAGTTTAGGAAAGCTAAAATGCTGATGCAGAAGTGTAAAATAAGTGGTTACTGTTAGAGGGAATGGAGTCAATGCACTATTACAGATCAGTCTGACAATCTTCAGAATTAATATTTTCATGAAGATGTTGTTGTGATGGATGTTTTCCACTGAGAAAATAATTGAAAAAATAGAAGTTATAAACTTATTTTCTACATATTTTTTGTTGTGTGAATTATCTGCCATTCTTAAAGGAAGCACAAAACCAACAATAAACAATTAATAAAAGTGAAGGAGAGGAAAGAAAATGCATTCTTGGTAGTTTCTATTTTTTTCCTTAGAAGCCGATTTTGTTTTCATATTCCCATTTTTCCCTTATTCAGTTGGCAAAACTACAAACCTCTGAATGAACAGCTACACTTTTTAGTCTGAAAATTTTAAGAACTTTTACATCTTAATACCTTGGAAATAAATCTTTTTGTGCACTTTGTTAAAATAAAATGAAGCAAACAGAGATGGCAGATTTTTTCTTTTTTGATACTATTTTATGTATTCTTTGCTTTCTCTAATTATTCCCCTGGAAGAAAAAAAGATACGAAGATGGAGAACTACGAAAATACATAGATGGGCAGGCTGGCAAGAAGTAACGTAGGAAAGCAGAAAGACATGAAGTAGGTTTGATTTTTTAAACTAGGGAATTTTGAAATTTCAATATTTCAGTCTTTTCTAAAGATAAAAATCTTTCCAACCATCTCAATTTCCAACACCTATGCAGAATTTGCTTATCTTTTTTTTTTTTTTTCTGAGGGCAAGCATCTGGCCTAAATTTAACTCTTTCTCACTCACTATTGAAGCTTCTGTACATACATAAAAGTGTGTGTCTGTGTGTGCATGTGAAACCAACTGTAGAGCACTAGTGGATTTACAGTACTTTTATAATTAAGTCCATGCTCCTGCATGTTAAGAAATCACCCTATTAAGTGTTGCCATACAAGCAGTAGGTGGGCTTAGAGTTTATATTTTCTTCCTTATTTAAAATTTATATATTAATGTTTGAAAATTCCCATTCGGTGTACGTAGTGCATTGAGACCAAAGCCAAGAGCATAAAACCACTGCCAACAAAAACTGAATATGTAAAACAGGTTCTGTTAATTCTACTTCAAAGTTTTCTATTGCTTTGTAAAAGAAATCTACAACAATAGCAGGAAATTGTAACAAATATGTGATGGGGGATGGGGTCACTTGTTAACCTAATCTCATTCCTGTTTAAATTAATATATATTGTATTAGTTTAGGGGCACTTGTGCATGATTAGTCATATGGTTCAGAACAGAGCAGCCTTACTCCCAAGAACAGTAGGGATAAGTGAGGCCCACCTGAGGGGGAGTAAGAGGGGCAGTTTTTCCCAGCTGCCTCCTTGGGCAGAAAAAGGAGGGATCACTGGGCAGCAGAGGCATTTCGCAGATGACACCAGATTTTGCCATATATAGGCTAAATTCAATGAGTCCCAAAAAACCATTAGGTTTGCTGTTGAAAATATGTGAAGTCTGAGGCTGTTTAGACCTTGGCTATCTCGTGGATGAATGTCATGGTGCAAATGTCCATATCCAAGACTTCCAGGCATGCACTGATCCCTGATAAACAGTCCTGCAATACTCTTGCCACTCATGAACCATATGTAAACCCTTGTACAGCAGTTCCAGGATGTCTCATTAATAAAAAGAATGTTACACTTCCAGAAATTTTGAACAAACCAAGTTTTTCAAAACATACCTACAGATAATTTGTAGGTTGGACTAAAAAAGGGGTCACAAAATGTGCTGGGACAGGAATAGACTAGAGCAAAGGGAGGATTTGATATTTAAAGTTAGCAAAAATTCAGAAGTGAAACTTTGAGGAACTGTTGGCCTGCCTACAGTTCATTTTGGTGCTGGGTGGTACTGCCTGGCTTTTCCATGATGCCAAAATCAAGTAAGCCAATCATTATAGCTCATAGTGTGAGCATTACACTTAAACCTTTTGAATGGAGGCTTCAAGAGTGAAACACCCTTGAAATACACTTCTCTCTTGCGTTTCCAATTCTTGGATGGGAATCTTATGTTGACATTCCCTCTCTCTGTACTCACAGACTTACAGGCTATTTGTACACTAGTAAACTAAATGTTGACAGGCATCACTCCCAGGCACTGGCACACAAACATCTGTACAGTTACACTGTGAAGTGCCCTTGGCATGTTTAATGCACTTGACATCTCATGTTCTCTCAAACAATGTCCAAACATGGTTCAGAAGTTAGCATGATCCAGGGACCATTCCCAGTAGGGAATGAGCACATGAGCACTGCTGGTTCATGCCCAACCTGCTGTCCATCAAGATCTCCAAGTCTTTTTTCTGTGAAGTTGCTTTCTCTCCAATTGGCCCTCAGCCTGCACTGTTGCATGGTGTGAACTCATTCCAAATGCAGGATTTTCCATTTGCCTATTTTGAAATTCTTGACGGTATAGTCAGAGCATTCTCTGTTGAAGTCCTTTTGACTGGCAGCTCTGCTCCTTCCAATTTAATATAGACTGTAAATTACCTAAAGATGTACCCCATCACAGTGATCAGCTCAATAATTAAAGCATTAAAAAATTCTAGGCCCAATACAAATCACTGTGGGACACCACTAGTAACCACCACCAGCTGGACTTCTTTCCACTTAATCACAACTCCTTGGGCGGTGCTACAACCAATCTTTCACCCACATGATCACCCATTTGCACAGTCCATCTTTCACTGTTTTGGTTATGGTGATGCTCTGGAAGTCTGTGTCACAGTCACTCCTGGATTCAATCTAAACAACATCCATTTTCTGTCTTCAGAAAAGCCACCGAAGGCAATTTGGGCAGTCAAATATAATTTTACCTCTGATAAGTTCCCACTATTGCTGTTCTTTTGTGCTGTTAGAGCAAAAATATCACCAGATAGTACTGTCTCAGCTCTAAAGAGAAGAACAGAAGTGAAGAAGGAGAATGGTAGATCCACATGTCCAGGCAGCAGATAAAGGAGACGAATGGGTCAGGAAGAGCATAGGCATAAAAATGTAGTATCAAGAAAAGTATGAGTGATGTAGCCACAAGGAGAATCATAGAACTGTTTGGGTTGGGAAAGACCCTTAAGATCATTGAGTCCAATTGTAAACCTGAATCTCCATATCCACCTCTAAACCATGTCACTAAGCATCACATCTACATGTCTTTTAAATACCTCCAGGACTGGTGAGTCCACCGCTTCCCTGGGGAGGCTGTTCTAAAACTTGACAATCCTTTTAGTGAAGACATTTTTCTTAATATCCAAACTAGACATCCCCTGGTGCAAGATGAGTACATTTCTTGTCCTATTGTTTGGGAGAAGATGCTGACCCCACCTGACTACACCCCCCCTTCAGGGAGTTGTAGAGACCAGTATGATCTAATCCGAGGCCATCGGACCATCATGGTGTCTCTGACTTTCATTGTAGATCATGCAGCTGAGACAGAAATCCTGGTCACTGATTCAGAGCCTAGTGATTGTAGTGCTAGGTCTTGAATGGAGAATTCTATGAATACAAAAAACTCCAGTACTAAATTCCATTGGCTTTTGGTGGAGACAAAAGACTCTGTGGGTGTGGTTTCATGTAGTATTAGACCAAGAGTATTCTTGAGAGAAAAGCAAAAGGGAGCTATTGAGATAAGAAATCCATTTTATGGAATTTAAATGTTACAGTAAGCATAAAAGTATCACACATACAGGCATGACTTGGAAACACAAATCTGATCTATACATGCAATTTAGGCACATAAGGTTTCAAGATTTATTGCTTTTCACTGGGTTGCTAGTTAACAGGGCAGCCTAAGACCTCTACATTGGTAGAGCTGGGAAGATAAGTCTTTGCCTGAACTGCAGAAGTTCCTCTTTCCAAACAGGTGACAAAGGGAAAAAGTACAGGAAGAAGAGAATATTTTTAAGGAATTCAGAAAACAAAAATTCATTCTGCACCTTCATGCAGTCAACTGAGAGAAGGAAAATAATCTAATGGCATACTAAAAAGGGGTTCATCTTTCCAAAAAGAAGCTGCTTTTTGTATCACGACCTTTGAGTGACCCATAATATCCCAGTCTGTGGTCTCTATAATAAAATAAAAAGATAGGGAATTCTACATAAAGCTGTGACATATCCCTGCTGGCTCAGAGACACTACATTGTGCTGATTATGTTGATGCTTCCTTCGTATTGCTGTACTTGGCGCAGGATCACAATGAGAGGTTGAAGCACTATTTTTTGCTGGCACAGAGCCACAGCAATAGTGAGGAATAGGACAGAGACGTTCTCTGAGATATCTGTAGTCTTTTTACAGAAGAAAAGAATAGAACAATGCCTAAGAGTTGCAAATTCCCCACTTGCAGCCCAAGGGAATTAATCTCATTAAGACTGCAAGGTCAGTAGGGCAAGTATTCTGCTTTGAGCAACAGAAAGCATCATCAGCAAAACAAGCAAAACGAGCATGTGATAGGTGATTGTCTTCCCTCAGCAGTACATCCCAGCTCTTTCAAGCCTTTGCCTGGAGGACAGGGGGATTTGGTCCCCCATCTGTGTATGCAACACTATGTTTCAAGCACTGCTGCAGGGAAGGTTTTAGAGCCCTATTTTGTAACTGCTCCCTCTTTCACTGGCAGCTGCTGTTATTTTCTCATTTGCTTCATGCTGCACAGCACCATACTGCACCATTCTGCTCTGGGAGAGCAGAGTTGTTGGGGTTGAGAGATTTGGACTTATATATGGCCCATCAGAGGTTTTGCTTTATGTTGGTCTCAAGACTGCAAGGCCTGAAGTGGGGTAGCTCAAAGTGAACTTTTGCAAGCTCTCCAGACGTTGAGAGCTGCTGCTCCACAGCTGGGATTTCCTATGAAGTCCTTCCACCAGATTGAAATACGAAGTTTTGTTTGTTTGGATTTTTTTTTTTAAGGAGCAGAGCTAAACTTTCTCCAAAGGACAAGAGTATCATTCACTGGGTACTCTCAGTGCAACTACCAGTATGTTATAAAGGGAAAGGATTGTATGTTCAGAGTCTGTGACACTCAGGGTGTCACCAAGAGATCCCTTGCAGCCTGATGTCCTTATTTATTTGGTCTATATTTTAGTTTTCCTTTTTTTTTTTGTTTTGTTTTTTTTTTCTTTTGCAATGCATAAAAGCTTTTCACTTATTAACATCCACCCATAAAAATAATTATTTGTATTATTATACTACTTGCTGCTTTTTCCTAGCTGCAGCCCAACTAAAATAAGTTTAAAAGAACTAAGGTTTTGCACTAGAACCTTGGTGAAACTTGAAGGGCACATAGTGACAGGACATGTGGAAATGGATTTGAAACTGAGTGTAGGTTTAGATTGGATATTAAGAAAAAATTATTTACTCTGAGAGTGGTGAATCACTGGAACAGGTTGCCCAGAGAAGTTGTGGATGTCCCATCCCTGGAAATGTTCCAGACCAAGCTGCAAGAGTCTTTGAGGAGCCTGGTCTTCTGGAAGATGTCCCTGCCCACAGCAGAGGGACTGGAACTGGATGACCTTTTAGGTTCCTTCCCACCTAAACCTTTCTGTGATTCTGCGAAAACTGATAGAAAATTAAGCACAATAAATCTGGTATGTCAAAAGCATAGTAATCAGTAACTTGTTCATTCAAAACACTATTTCCACTTTTGTTACAGTCAAATTGAGTTCGCCTCAGTGTTTGCCTAGTCTGTACAGGGGCATAGTGCAAGCCAGTCATGACCTATATCCATCACATCTTTGAGCAGCAGCAGTGTTATAAATAAACATCAGTTATAAGGAGAAAATATAGGCAAGAATCTTCTCTCAATGTCAATAGTTACCGTGTACAAAAAAATGCACAACAGTGAATATCAGCTATTCAGGATGTGTTTGTTAGATGGTTTGAAGTTTAGAAAAGTATGTATCATCAATATGAAGAACGAATGCCTGAGCAGTGTAAACATTTGGAATGATTGCATTAAAGTCATTGATTCCCTGAATGGTGCTGCTTCTATTCAGGAAAGGCGGAGCTCACACAAACTCACAGCAGGAATATTTAACTTTCCACCTCCCTGTAGTTCTTTTTTGTCTTTGAAAGAAAATTTTTCTGCATTGTAAGCTCAGAATATTGTGGCAGAATACTTATATGTATCGCTTAGAATCAGCTGACTTTCCAGAAGTAATATCAATGGTAAATTTCTTTCTTTAAATTTCCTTTGCATAAGACAGCAAGAGTTCACACACAGAAAGAGTTCATTTGCTATTTCCAATTACATATCTCTCTGTTATTTGTGATAAATGCTCAAAATATCCTATTTTGGTCCAATATTTTGAATTACTATGTACATGAATTACTAATAAATGCTGACATCTTCCAGAGGTTTTGTTGATTAAAAATTTTCTAATTTCTCTGTACAGCAAGGTTCTATCTTTGGATACTTAATTTTGTAGTTTCTATTGACTTTGGTTAGAATTGTTCTGAGGATGAAGAGAGCTGAAGCTGGGTTGTTGCTTGCAGCTTTCAACTTAGAAAAAAATCTGGTTTGTAAACTCAGGCAGAAAGGAGAGAAACTACCAACTTGACAAAAAGCTTTGTGTAGAGGATGTGTTTGTTACCAAAATGAAAGCAAGACATCATCCCATCTCTCCACATGGTTTGGCAGTTTATGAAACAAGCCAAAGGAAGCTGCGTGTGGCCTGAGCCATGCTAAAGACAGCTCCATGAGCAGGCAGCTACAGGCGGTTTCAACACAAGGAGTCGAATGGCTATTCCTAGGACTAGGCCTTTTTTAATAAACAAAAACCAAATGGAAATGTCCCTGTTATTAACATTGGAAGAGTTGGCTACTGTGCACATACAGTATATTTCCATTACATTTTAAAATCAATTCATAAAGCTGCAGGCCAACATTCCAGAGAAGTACTGCTGGCCATGAATGACGTCCTGATTGTGAAATGAGATGGAAAATGCACTCCTAAATGCACAGTGGACACATTTTGCTAAATGCTAACAACTGGGACATTTTAATTTGTTTTTGCTTATTACAAAAATAAACAAAGTAAACAAAAGGCATGAGTGCAGAGCAAGGGAGTTATTAAAAAAAGCCTTTCACTTAAGTCCTTCTGGCTTAGCCATCTTCTGCGCAATTTAATTTCTAGAGGGTATTCTCTCAGCTGGTTCCATTTAGTTTTGACTACCAGATGTGAGTGTGGGTCCATTCCTTGGCTTAAAGACACAGCAATGTAGGCAATTAGAGCACTTCCAAATCCTAAAGCATTGTCTTTGCCATTGTAAGAAACCTTTTCTTTCTTTTTTTGATTAAGGCAGTTTTGGGAACATGCTGCCCAGTGAAGAGCTGGGTTCATGGCTGAAGTAGTTGTCTCTTATAGGTATGAGAAGGCATTTCCTTTCATAAATACTCAGCTCAGACTGCCACCTTACAGGCAGTAGTCTGCAGAATTTAAAACTCCAAAAGCTCTATGGGAACAGGACAGACTGGGGTCTGGAGAGGAGTGGGAATCTATAAAGTATGGTTTGTCCTCTAGGGAGTATCAGAGGCAAGAACAGATTCTTCCCATCATTTATAATTGCACAGGAAAGTCTGACCATCGGATTGAATACGCCTGAAAGTTTCAGAGGTTCAAAGTACAAAGGTATTCATTTCCAAGGAAATCCACGTCTCTTGTGCAGCTGTATGGAACACAGGAATTTAGAGTTGAGAAGGATTTTCAGATTTCACAATTTGTCCTCATTCACATTTGGAAAGAAACCTAGTTATTTCAAAGGACTCTATGAAAGACAATGAAAATGGTTTGAGGTCAGTCAAAGCATTGTATTACAGTTTTGAGTTTTGCATTATATAATATAGTATATATTAAAAACAAATCAAGAAAAGAGTCACTCTAAAATCAAAACAGCTTGTTCTGGAAAGCTGTAGTGGGAGGCTCTGGCTGTGTCCACATGAGCAAGTCGTGCAGCCCAGGAGTGGGTCTGCAGTGAGAAGCTGTTGGTGTTGAGGACCTGACATCTGTACTAGACACGCTTTCAGGGGTTTTGATTCACACTAGCTCCGGTCTGTTCCCATGGTTTAAACATTTGAAACTGGAGCACATTAGCTGTGCTTCTGGAGCACATCTTCCAGTTGAATTTAATCTGAAAGGAATCCAGTTTGCTCGCTCAGAGACCACTCTGTGATGTGAACCGGAGTGTGGTAAGTGGGAACAAACGGGAGATTCATTTCAAAAGTGCACTTGAGAGCTGAATGAACACGCTGAACCAGACTCTCCCTTTTTCTATCTTTTTAAGGCCAAATTTCAGAGAAGAGGACATTTTTTCCACCAGTTTTTCAAGTCTAGCAGAAATACTAGAGACAGTGCTGTTGGGAGTTCTTTTTGCCAGCTTTATTTAATGGTTCTCCTTTCAGTGGGAAATCAAACAAGAAGCAGGCACCCATTTCAGTGCCCTACCCCACTCCACCCCAGCTGTATTGAGGGCAGGAAGGCTTCTTCAGGCCTTGAATTGCTCTACAGCAATGCCACCACCAGATCCTGCCGTATCTGGCAAATTCCCAGGGCAAACATATGGGGAGCATGTGTCCTGATTTGGGGCAGGGGTTATTATTTTCTTAATCACTGCCACAACTGTGCTCTATGTTTTTTCTTTTCCCTGAAATGCCACTGAATTCAGTTTGAACAGAAGTGTTACTCCTCCTTGCCCCTCTGCTTTCATGCAAAGGCTCTGCTTCATTCAAGTGACATAGAATGAAGAAGAACTCACCGAGAGATTACACCATGGAGGACTAAACAATTTTGCACTATCTGTTCCTCATTTGTCTTTTTTCCTTTAAAAGAAAATAACAAAACCCCCTATCCATTTCCCAGTAGTCTTTCAGAGTTTTTATATCAGCTAGTTACCAACTCACTCTCCTTGTTTTTCCTGATACTTTTCTTTTTCAGGTACAGCAAACTATCAAACATATGGCTGACATCAAAGTGGCAGGAAGGGAATTTCCCTACATTAAGAAGTTTATTTAACTGGATTTTGGTTTCAGGTCCATTCTTTTACATTTCCAACTAAAATAATTGCCTTTTGTGCAAGTGGCAGCTGGATTATAACTAATTTTTTATTATACAAATAAAGATTTTTCTGGAGTACTTTTGGGCACAAAATACTAAAAGAATCCTAATAGAAATTTCAGAAACACATTCTACTTGGTTTTGAGCAGCTTAAATTTGACATACTGTTTAGCTGATTAGCAGAACTTATTTACTGAAATCACCACCAGAATTTTGACTGATTTTAAGTTCATATGTCCAGTCAAGCAAAAAGAAATTGTTGCAGTAAAATACAAAAAAGGGGATTTTGATGTCAGCTCCAAATAATGATAGAGATTATGGCAGAAGTACCTTGACTGTATGGAAATCTGCCTGTGTACATTTATAAATGTCCTTTGTTTCCTGTATTCCATTTCTGACTGTCTTTTCCAGTGGATTCAGCCTCCATTTTGCACTGCTGGTACAAAGAATTTTCTGAGTACTTTAATTGCTTCCCTATATGCCTGCAAATATTCAAACACAGAGAAAAGACAATGAAGCTCCAGGTAGAACTTGGGTCAAAAGTTCTTGAAAACCAGAACAGCTAGAGTGCAAATATCTGCACAAGGAGTGTATCTGGAACTGGTACACTCATCTTTCTGGGAGCATAAGCATGGTGTTCAGCTGCAGAGCAGATCAGCCAAGAATACAGCAATTATTAAATATTATTGTGTCTTTTAGTCTTTATTTTTTTTTTCCTAAATGACCTTACTGTTTAAATAAGGGCATTTTCTGAGTTAAGGTTTTGACCTGAGATAATCCTTTTGGCTGTGGATATTAAGATAGAAATAACCATAGCAACCATAGAGAATTTCATAAAACATTTGTTTGCTTCTGTTTAGCTAGAAAAGTCCAAATAAAAAATGTCATATATATCTGGTGTGTGTTATACATTGTGCCATAAATGTCATTTGTTAGTTGTTTCTCTTTTTGTGGTTTGGGAGGAAATTCCAAATGTAGCTGAGGGAATCTGGCTTTAAACACACAGAGAGCCCTCATTCACTATTGAAATGCATTCTGGGAGGACTGCAAGATGTTTTGTGCAAGCAAAATTTGCCTGCACATGATAAGAGATATTTTAGGAAAGCAAAGTAGAATCAGAGTAACTGAGAAAACATAGACAAGTTTCTTAAAGGGGTGTGCTTATCATGATCCAGAAAAAGATGTTGTTCCATCAATGTATTCAGGACTGGAAAAATTCTTGGTATCTCAGAAAGACAGAGATAACAAAACCTTTTTCTATAGGATAAATTTCTGTGCAAGCTTTGTCCCCAGCAAGGCTTTGTCTAATGGAATATTCCTCAGAGGACTTCCCAAGAGACTTATGGATGGTATCATGTTCCAAACACTATTTAAGGCTACATTTTATCTTGTTTGATTTGTGACACGAAACATAAAATAAACATATCAGCACAGAATAATCTTAGTTTGAGACTGGTTTAATTTACCCCATCCCCAAAAGGAATGTAATTGTCCAAACTGGAATTATCTTCCAGCAGTGACAAGGCTGTGTTAATGACCATAGCTGGTAAAAATCTGATTTTGTATCTCATCTGGAAAACAGCACTTACAGTAGCATACTGTGGCATTGCAGTGCACTGCTTGGTCAGTGGAAGAAGAGACATCCCCTCAGTGAGTAACCCTGAGGTTTCAAAAATGCTGCTTTTACAATCTTTCCTCTAAATCTGAGCATTTGGTCAGTCTGACAGGATTTGTTCAGAGGGAAAGATATGCAAAATTGTAGTGATCTACAGGTCTAACTAAGGCATTCTTCCCTCACCTCCTCATGTATTACATTTCAGTCAGAGTCCAGGGAGACACCAAATTCAGTTATTTTCAAAACGGAGCTTGGTAGGGTTAATAGAGCTGTAAACATGGTGGCTCATGACAGTCTGCTGAAGCAGAAGGTTGCTTTTGTCTTATATTCTGTGCCTATCCTGTGAGAAGATGAAGTACTTTTGTGACTGAGATGGGATCAGGATGTATCTTCACTCACCTGATAAGGCTTCAGGAGGAGAGAGAGAGCCTGGCCATATGAGACATTTAGGCAGGGTGCCACAGGGACATGCTCGTGACAAGACAGGACACAAGTACATCTTTGAGTCATTTCATATCTGGAATTGTCTCTAAGCTGCAAGCATAATGTGAGTGTTAATTTGGAACTAAAGAAATGAAAATTAGGGTTTTTTTAAAATTTGATCTCAGTGCCTACAGAGTCCAGTAAAATCCATGAAGCTGGCTTCCTGATGTTTTCACTGCTGCTATATTTGCACATTACAAGTAGAGTCAGTGGCCCAGGTACTGGTAACTGTGCAAAATACAGTCAAAAAAGAAGCAGGAGTTAATCTCATTCTGGAGATATGCCAAGCACTGCTTAAATCAGGAGCTGAGTCAAAGGAACTGAAGACATTTTGACATCTTGATCCAAGTAGGAAGAAGCCATCAAAGGCAGCTTGAGGCAAAATTCACTGGCTGCACACATTGGAGTACTATCAAAGAAATCTTTGAGGTAACCCAGCCAGCATCGTGAAGAGAAAGCCTCAAGTCTCTCTGCACTTCAAGGCTCAACATAACTCATGCTTATTTTCAGAATGGCTGGTTCCTCACATTATGCATGGCTTAACCATTTCTGCTGTATCTTCTATTGTTGCAGAGTTGTATGACAGCTCAGTGACCTTTCCAAAAGTGCAAATATCTGGTATTACATGCTGCAATGTAGCATGGGGTATCAGTCCAGGCTGATCACAGAAGCAGTGGGGAAAAATATGAATAAGTCCTGAATGTGTTCTGGGCCTCAAGTTTCAACAAAAAGAACCCGTTTCTAATAATGATTCAATAATATGTGCTTACCAGGGAGAAAAATTTTCTTTTTTTGTTTCTTTTGTGGGGGTCATTGCCTATACTTCAGATGTCAACAGATCAACAGTTATAACATGAATCTCAGAAGTTAAAAAAAACCCCAAACAAACAAAAACAGTCACATGAAAAAAGTAATGAGTTTGGTCCTTTATGAAATTAAAACAAAGCACTGCCAGGAGCTTTAAGAGTGCTAAAAGGATGACAAATAATACACACCAATTCAGAATAAAGACAGAATTGCAATGTATTTGGACAAGAGTGAAGTATTCACACACAGATTCCAAAATATTTTCCAAGACGGATGAACATATGGTGCTTCTGCAGATATTCACAGTATTTTATCTTCACCAGAAATATTTACATCACAAAGAACAAAAGCTATCTCTCAGCTTATATTACAAAGCCAAGCCCAAGAAAAAAGTTTGGGTTTTAGGCTGAAAAGAGAAGCTAACAGATCTCAGGAACTCTGAGCCTTTCTTCTATTATATAGTTTTTTTAGTCTGTATTATTAAAATAAAACTGCTATAATTTTGCCAAATGAGCATATACTGAGGATATTTGTTTTAAATATTTATTAAATACAACCAACTGATAGAAAAAAAAATAATCTTGTTAATTACATTCTTTAAGTGCTGTTAACAGAAAGTTAATTTCCTTCTAAGTGAGTATTATCTTATTTTTCTGCCCCATTGGAAGTGAAGACCAGCAGATCAGTTACAGATATAACCTATTAACTTCTCTGAACTGACTCTTAATGGATCCTAAGTCCACATAAAAATATCAGTTGATTTTGTGACATTTGATTTGGATTATCAAATGTCACTGATTTTAAAGATATATCACTCTAATATATTATTTGAAAGTTTGTGTGCTCAGGTGATCAGAAATAATCGATGATCACTTATGAATCCCAGCATCACTATGGCTGCTGTAAATAATCAGATCATACAGATGTTTTTCTTAGGAATGGAAGAATTATGATTTCTTCTGTGCCATAAGGTAACTTGTCTCAAGTACTGAGTGCCACATCTTAAGAATTACAACATTTGAGAAACCTATTGTCAGACTCAAATAAATAAACAGCTTCTTATATGGCTCATATTTCTGTTTTACTGTCCTTTAGGAAGGACTGAGTGTCTTAAATGCTCCATAGAGGACTGTGTTTTGCTTCAAGGGGTGGCATTCACTCTACCTTAACTTCATCCATCTAAGTTATTACTGTGAATTCTCCTGGGGGTGTACCCTACTTTTGCTTATGTCCAGACACTGAATTTACGCTCATAAATTTTGGTTACTGAGCTCAGGTTAGATTCCTAAAGTAAACAGCATGGTACTTTTTTTCAAGCTGTTATTTTAGTTTTTGAGTTAGTAACACCAAAAAACTAACATCTCCATCAGACACTGCCTAAGACCAGGTTGGCCTCAGTATGTCTGTTTATCTATAAGACAAATATGAACATCCTCAAACTCTTGAGAGCCTCAACAGACAGCTGAAGAGCTTTCCTTGTGGAGAACAGGGACTGCTTCTCTTATCTATTTTCCACAGTAGATGAACAGTAGATTACAGTAGATGAACACACATCTCAGCTGTCCTTGTACTGGATTCTCAGTTAATTTTAGTTTTAACCTGCAGATACGAGCACCTATGACAGGTTTCTTCAATTGAAGACAGGTTCAGTGATTCACCATGGGAAGTTAGTTAAGTGTATTTAATGCCAACTTTGAATGGGTGGAGAGAGTATGGTGGTGTAAGATTTAGATTTTTTTTTTTTTTTTTTAGGAAATGATGTATCACTGTTGTCTTTATTCATATATTTGCCATCTAGTTGTATACAAAAGTATTCACTCCAGTCTGAGCTCTATATGCATACATAATGCATGAAGACAGAAGCAGATCTCACTTGAGAAAACTGGAAGACAAATGGGGGACAAAACTCTCCACCTTATTATTTTTTGTGCTGATATAATTGAAAAAAATATTTTAAGACATTGGTCATACACACAGAATCACACACTGAGTATTCTTTAGTATTATTGCTTTATGATCTTAGATTGCAACTAACTAATTTATGTCTGAAATATTTGAAGGTATTTTCAAACAAAACATATAATTTTTCTATTTTTCTGCCTGTCAATTGCAATGAAAGAATCACATATGGATTGGTGGAAAATGTACTATTACAGCATCTGAGTGAGGTTTTCAGCTTGGTGGACAATTTTTTCCCAATTTCTTTCTTTGATTGGATATTATTTCATTTTCACTGGTAGCAGAAAGGTGAGAACCTAAGAACACCTAAGCTGCTCTAAACTCATAAACATGACTATTAGTTAAAAAGTCAAGATTGTCTTCTCCATCTAAACCAAGGTTAAATTGATACTTTTTGTCATCATCGAAACCTTGGCTTGAAGTGTTCATTTAGGAAAGGGTCCCACCAGTAGAATGAACTCTCCTGTGTAACAAAAGAAATTGCATTGAAATTGTAGCTATTTCATGCCAAGGAAAAGAAAACATTGGTTAGCAGAGGAAGGGGGACTCAAAAACACAGCTGCAGGGAAGAAAGCTTGAAAAGTTGCTTTGCTTTGGCAGAGGATTTGTGTATAACTATTTTTGCTCTTGAAAGCAAGTTTATTCCCTTCTTATTGTTCTCCTTTAAAAAGTTACACAGGTTTCCTTCTGCATTCTTAATATGTCAAAAGAAAATTGCAGATCAAGTAACATGAAACTTGAAGCAGATTTGTTCAAACTTAAGGCTTCAGCCTGTGAGAATCTGAGTGTCATTGACCCATTCAGTCCCTTAAAAATTCAAATTATGTAATATTTATTACATCATTCCTCCCACTGCAGAGTTTTGTGGCACTCTGAACTTGAAGAAGATTAAGGAATTAAAGTACTGGAGAAGAAACATGGCATAAGAGGAAAATCGTGCACATATATACCTGGATTCCTTTTTCAAGTATAACATCTTTACTAGACATAAGTGACAATGACAGACAGGATAGCATCCAGATTTGAATGTATTGGGACAAATTAATACTAATAAAATGCATCACAGGATATAAACAAGGTGAGATTTATAAATTACCTTTTCTTAGAGTAATTGACACAGCTGTAAAACCACAAAAACCCCATGGCACATGGGTTCCATATTAGGTTGAAGATGTAGAGCCCCAGTTTAGGCATGGATAAGCCTTTCAGTGTCCTATACTCTGGTTTGTTGGTCTAGTTTTCCAGAGATTCTAGTTATTATTCTTGTAATGAAATGAAAAATATCAGGCTTTCCTGAGACTATATTAGGTTAGTAGATCCCAGACCAGAGTCTGAAACCTTACACTGATTTGTGAAATGAAAAAAATTAGGGTTCTTGTCTTGTAGTAGAAGAGGTTTAGGAAGTATTGGTTTGGAAAATCATGGCAATTAAAGATGCAAGAAATTATCCAATATTATAAAACTAATGGGTCCAACTGGCCAACCCTTTCACCAATATTATCTTTTTATCATCCAAAGAGGTAATGTAATTCACATATGCCTCAGCAATCCTTTCATCTACGTTCAGTTCAGAGGACAATGCACCTCCCTTACCCCAGAATATTGGGAGGTATATGAAGAGCAAAAATTTCTATTAAAAATATATTCATTTTGGATGACATTAAGACTTGGAAAGATTTGGCATCTATGGCACCTGATAGGCTTGCTGCCTATTCTGTTTGTACTGTTTCTCCTTCATCACAAGCTTTTACAATATTGAGTCTTTTAAATTTAATTAGGACCTTATTTGATTCTCTTTCTGGATCTGGATTTGGCTCTGCTAATCATGGTCTGAAACTTTTTCTGTTCTCCATACCCAGTAAAAATATTATTAGATGGTTCTTTGTTGTGGTATTTTGCAATCTAAAATGTATGCTTCTCATTTGAAAATATTATACACATCAGCACAGTTTTTCAGAGAGAATCATAGCTGGGCTGAGGAAATTAATAATTCTCATGTGAAGTGCATTCTTTAAATATGTATTTAAAATCTGCATTTATTCAGAAGTAGTTCTACAGATTTCTTCTCACTGTTAGAAAAAATAATGGACTTTTCTTCCCTGATGTTTCCATTGTCTTGGGACTTCTTAACCAAGACATTACTGACTATGAGTACGTGGGAAAATCATGTTCCAGTAGTTACCTCTGTAGGGATAAGCTGTAGGGGGATACTGCCTTGAGCATTGGAAAACCATAAAGTGAGTGGAGAAACAAGAGTTTAAGTATGAGGACAACCAGTGGGCCTGACCCATACTAGTAATAGTATGGTCTAATAGCTCTCTTATCAAATGTAGTATTAAGGCTTCTTTTCACATTTTTATATACATATTTTCACATTCTATTTTATTGATCTTTGGCACATTAGCCTAAGAAAACTGCATTTACCTTGGGCTGTAGATCAGTTTCTCAATTTGAATATGGAACATGCTGCTCCCTGATGCTTATCCCAGGAACCATAATAGTCAGATGAATCTCAGCAAAAAGTTAGCTATAGAGTTAGTCAGGAAATGTTGCTTTCCAATGTTGCTTTCATTTAATGAAAAGCAAAAGTGTATTTTGGTTGCAATTTTAAATACTTCAGCATTGAAATGTTAAATCACTGCCATACATTCCTCTTTTCACATACAGGTTGGGATCCCCTCCTAGATGTCAAATACTGTTGTATTCAACAGGACCATTCACACAACTGTGGGATTTTACATCACATGACAGTCTGAGGAGCCACAAAGTGTGGAAGCTTGCGAAAAACGCACTATAGTACCCCAGTATTGAAGACTCTTTTCAGCAAATGTTATTATTACAAAAAATGTTTTGCAAAATATAAATTAAAAAAAAAAAAAAAAAGCAACAGGGAAAATCTAGATTCTTCATTCAAATATATTTGAAAA
Source organism: Pyrgilauda ruficollis (assembly GCF_017590135.1). Lineage (NCBI taxonomy): Eukaryota > Metazoa > Chordata > Aves > Passeriformes > Passeridae > Pyrgilauda > Pyrgilauda ruficollis. Next base: position 321,037 of record NW_024527044.1, read on the forward strand.
AAAAGTGTGATACATTTTTATTTCCAATCTACTTGCTTGATGGATTCTCATTTTTCTATGAATATTTTGATAATAAATATAATTTATTTATTACATGGTAACTCTCAGCTTCAGATGACAGTATTACGCCTAAAAAAATGCAGAAACCACCAATGTCAGCACTGTTTCCAAGTCCTTTCTTTAAAGACATTCCATTTATCAAATAGAAGCACCAGAATCCCGAACCAAACTTTTGGATCTGCAAATGTAGGTATGTCCCCTAACTTAAACAAAAATATACATTCCAGAAGAGATGATCCATGCCCCAAAAATTCAAAAAGCTAAATAATTTGTGGTTTGGAAAAAGAAAGCATTGTCATTATCTTTACACAAACCATATTTCTGTGCCAAAGAAGAAGATACATTTATATTGTTAACTCCATATAAGTCTATCTCATCCTACTACTTTGCCTGATGGGGATCAATCAGTAGCAGCACTGAACTCACCTTTGCAAAACTCCTCTTAATTGACCACCATTGAAATCAAACATAGGGTTACAATAAGTCTTCACATTTTTAAGGGTTCCTTAAAGAATGCCTACAAAGCAGTAATAGAATTTTGATTTTTCTACTTGTAATTCAGGTTTTCTCTATAACTGGAGATCTCTGTTTGCCACTCCTATATTAACACTACTGAGTCATGAACTCTTTAAGAACCCAGGGAATTCAGTCATGTCATACCTGGGGTTCTATCTTTGATACTTGGCATCACCCCAAGCAATGCAGGACTTTAGGCACGTTAATGTAGTATTTGCATATGAGCCAAAAGACTTTTTTTTTTTCCTTGTCTCTGGCCTGTCTTTATTTACCTTATAGCTTAGGCATTCTTAAAATGCATTTGTGTTGACGAGCTAGCACAAAGGAGATTATTAGTGCTTTTTGAGCAATGAAAACAAGAAAGCTAAGCAAAAAACACTTTTGAATTTTTCTAGCTTTACGTTGTAGGTTCACGGCTCCTTCCACATTGTGCTGTCAGCGTATTTTACTAGCCTATATCATTTTTATAGATCATGAACAGTAGAGGCCTAAATTTTGACCCCTGTCGGGCCCCAGTAAATCTAGTTTTCCACAATCTAACATAACTCCTCTGTTTTCTGTTTTTCCATCAGCACTTTATGCACTCCCATGTACTTCCCTAGATCCTGGCAACTTTTAGCTTAAACAGAGACCAGTAGTATGGAACTTTGTCAAAATGTTCTGAAGATCCAAATAAATTATGCTGTGTTTTATCAGCTTTGTCTGCAGCCTCCTGAAGCATCAAGTTAGCCAAGACCTTTTCTTTCTAAATCATTCTTGTTATCTCTGTTAGTTTAGCACTATGTATTTACTTTTATAACGTGTCCTTTACTATAGTCTGTATTAAATACCACAGTGATGGGACTGCAGTTCCTTGAGAATGCCCTTTTCAACTTTGTGCAGAGCTGTGGTGTATTATCCATTCATTTCATTTGTGGTATGTTAACTGAATAAAACAAGCTTTCCAGTGCTCTACTGCAAGGCAACCCCAAGTGCTTCATGAATCCTAGTGCCTTTTTACGTTCCACAGTTCCACAAAGATTTCCACTGCTGCTTCATAAAGTTTGTACAGATTCATCTTTGCAGATTTATACTGAATATTGTGAAGCCAATAAATTTTTTACAGCAGAAGTTTTCGAAATGTGCTCAGCAATTTACAAAACCTATGAAACATAGATGAAATATTGTAGACTATTTCTTTGTTGTGAGAGGACCCCTATGCTGTGAGTTAAATGAGTTTTCAGTACATCATGGATTACCAAATTTTGTAATGGTTTTTGATTGCTATAATTTATAAACTGAGTTCTTGCTGGGATAAAAATTATTTTTATAATGTTTAAAACTGGCTACTTTCTGAATCTCAGTGACTTAATATGAAGCCAAGTTTTGAGGAATATTGGAACAATTCAGTTTTCCAAATGTATATAGGTGGAAAATTTCTGTTCTTAAAAATTCCTTCACAGAACTCATTTTAAAAATACTTATGGATTTTGCATGTTTTAACTTTGAAATGGTAAGTTTCTTTAGGCTTTCTTTTTATTTCAAAGCTAAGGTAAAGAATGACTAACAGTTACATCTCTGGTTTTTTGAACCATTGGAACTACTTTCAGATTCAGCAGATTTCCACTTATTACAGACCAGCTGCACACATTATGGTCAGAATAAATTTGGTTTTGTTAAAATACTATTATCAGTGACATTAATGTGTCAAGTCAAATGAGCCTGAAGCTACACTCCTGTTAGCTCTCAGAAGCCAGAAGATGATTCTTTACTAAGGACATTGGGTTTGCTTAGAAGGCTCAAATCAGTTGCAAGATGTAGGTTTCCAGCATAATTTGATAAGATTCAGGATGTTCTCCAGAAAAAATCCCCCAGAAAAGGATATAAATCACTTGTAGTTTTTGGGCCATACCTACTAGACTGTTGCAGATGTCTTAGGCAATTTGTTGTGCTAAAAATGGCATGAAATAGTTGAATCCACAACAAAGTTTTGAAGACTCCTATCTTTAGATACACTTATGGAAGATTTTTTTTCTGGTCTAGCAACCTTATTGGTACCTATCTATCTATGTATTGTTTATGGTCTACTGAGAAATAGGCTCTTCTAGTGCACAAGCCATCTTAACTTACTGCAGAAATCATTGAGGAGAAATCAATCCCATCTAGAAATCTTTTCTCTGCCTTACTTTTCTCTTGGGTTCTATGGTACAAGTTTTTCTGGCCTGCATGTATTGTATGTCCCAGTTCCCACAAATAACAAAATAACAAAATCCATCACCAATGCAGCACATGAGACAAAAAGGGGACCAAAGCCCCATTGCACCAGTGAGCTGATGGATGCCTCACTTCAGTGTAAAAGAACACAACATGCAGAACTGGGGAAAAACATGTTTATGTCCATGTGTTCCTCATCCAAGGTACTAAACTCCACTGAGGACATCCATCCACACAGAAGCACATGAAAAACCCATGGGGAAGTACCATTGTACTAAACTCCTTTTGTTTAAAAAATTATTTTCCATAGCAAAGCTATTAGGAGGGCAGGTCTCGTAGTGATACTTCCATTTCTAAACAGAGGACGGATTTCAGCCCAGGGTTAGACTACTGTAATTCTAGAGCTATATTTCCTTCTGGAACTAGCACTGCAATATTACGGTCTACAAAGAAAATTTTACAGAGCTATATAAACAAAGGACCGTCTAGATGCGCTGTTTACTTTACATGTGTTCAAAGAAGCAGCAGTGTAACACTTGAAAAGCAAAACATAAATTGATCTAAATCCCCAATCAATTCACCCTCATCTTTCCTATAGTACTGTATTTGATGTCATTGGTCAGCATGACTCAGTAATTTAAGAAAAAATTCTTGAGCTTACTGGTTGAACTACTGGCTTTTGCTAGCTTGCTATGACATTTAAACAGCTATTTAAATTTTTGTATGCAAGTCACCATCCAAAACCAAACCAAACCAAAACAAAACTAAACTAAACTAAGTTAAACTAAACTAAACAAACAAACAAAATAACCCAAACAAAATTTAAAAAACCCAACCAAACCAAAACCAAAACCAACAAAAAAAAGGAAAAAAAAAAAAAAAAAAAAAAAAGAAAACCCAAACCAAAGGAAAAAAAAACCAAAAACAATAAAACAACAACAACAAAAAAAACTCCATCAAAACAGCTCCACAAAAAACCACAAATGAAAGAAAGGGTGGAGGAAAGGTGCTCAAGACAAGACTGGGAACAGAGGAAAAAACTCACTCTGTTCAATAATCCCACATGGTCATTAGCTGTAACATTTTATTTTGGCCTTTTTTGTGTGAGAAAGTGTAATAAGCCTGCATTGATCTATGGACCTTATTCTTTGGGGAAATATGAGTCACAGATGCATAGTTTGGAGACACTCTTAAAAATATTATCTCTCAAGTGTTGTGTGAAGCTTTACAGACTTCTTCCTGCAAATCTTCTATGTCACTGTTAGAACCAAGTCCAGAATATTTACATATAAACAACTTATGGCATCTGTCAATAAAAAAATCGGTCTGCTCCAAAACATTTCTAAGTGCAACTTTTAAACTGCATAAACAGGAGTGAACTAGTAGCAGTCTAAAGTTGTCATCATTGACAGTTATGATTTATCTTAACTCTCCCTAGCCATTTGGCTAAAGTTTTAAGTAAACACTTTCAGTCTTCCTCATGTTCTCTTTACTGCCACCTCCCACTAATAAGAGATGTTGCCAAGAAAAGCAGCCAGACAGTTCATTTACCTCCCAAACTTGCCTGAAAGTAGCTTGCCTGGTTTAGACAAGGGTCGAAACTACTACTGCACATTTTCAACAGATGGAACAATGCTTCACAAATTATTTACATTGAAGTTATTTGCTTTCAGGATGTGTGTTTAACAAATGGTTAGTTGAATGAAATATTGCAGCTCAGACAGAGAATGCAAGCAATTCAAGCAAGCCATTTATGGTGATAGATGTAGCTGTGATCCTTAATTTTCTACAAAGCATTGCAGCATTTTGTCCTCATTCTTCAATAGCTCCTTGAATCTGACAAAAGTATGGTTTCTATTTTCACCCTCTTCCTCCTCTGCTACCCCCTCTCCTGCAGGCATATTTCCATTAATCAGCTGTGTTGCAATAATACATCTACACTGATAAGACATTCTCTCATTAACAGATCTTCAGAGATCTTCATAGATATGATGAAAAACTCATAATTATCACCATTTAAAAAATGAAGACATGAAGGCATTACAAAGTTTCATGTGTTAATTGAAGCCAGCCAACCAAATACAGACATGAAAGCTGAAAAACCAGCTCCTCCTTCTCTGTTCAGTCTCACATACTGTGCTATTTTTCTTAAGAAAGCATTTGAAGTAACGTCACTGCTGCTAGCTCCCATCACCATGGTTCTGAAACTTTAACCAGGAGAAAAAATTGGATAGGAACTTCATTTCCAGTGGTTGCTGAAGGAGAAAATCCATATGGAGTTTCCCCTGTCACAATCTGCTTGAATTGGACAGCATATCACTGCTACATAGCATCCCATTTCTTCAAAACATTTATGAAAATAACAGAACCCAGTCACCAAATGTGCTTAGGTAATTTTCAGGCAGACTGGTGTGTTGCAAGAAAATCAGAGAGTAACTTCAAAAAGAAGGAGCACTCCATCTTGAAATATTTCCTTCTCCATATCAACTCAAAGTGAAAGTCTCCCATTTCATTTAGGTTTCTGATTTAAAGATGCCTTCAATATTCTGTTTGTCAGTAGTCTAATAAATAATTTCTCAAAATTTCAGTCTAATCAGATTAGGAAAAGTTTTTTGTCAGTCTATTGAATCCAAAAATAATGTTCCTGACATTAGTAGACTTCTGTTCGGACCTGAAGAGAGGGAAACACCATATAGAATCCCAAATAAATGGTTAACATGCTGAAGAATGAACAAGTACCAAGAAAGGATTTTCCTCAATTTGCAGGTTTCCTTCTTACTTTCTGTTCTTCCAAGAGGAACATGAGATAACACTTGCCAGGAGGATGTTCTGCCTTTTCATTGGAACTTCATGGTTCTTTCACACTTGTAGGGAACACAAGGTGAAAAGTAACATTTACCAGCCTTTCCTTGGGCTGTGGACATCAAAATGGACTTGCCTGAAATATCTATTCTGTCTGGACTGATGTATTAAAATTTTTTTCTTCATATCTTTGAAATTACCCGAAATAATTTTATATCTAAGTTTAAACAGAAAAAAATGGGGGTTTTCGACAAAGAAAAAGGTTAAGTTCTTTATGACAAATTTGGAAATGTCTACAAAAGCATAGAAATAAAAAGCCTCATTTCATAATTTAAAAATAACTTTATCTTCTCCACTATCTGTGATTCTCTTGCACCCTGTATTCTCCTTTCCTAAGGACAGTGTTACTACTTCCTTCTTCATCTTTTCTTTCACCAGAATATTCTTTTATGACCTTTTATTTAGTAGGAATTTAGTTCCACTCTGAAAACATACTGTATATGTCCTTTTCCCATTCTTTCAGCTTGGACTGAGGTTTTTATCTTCCTTGGCAGTTTGTTCTGAAATTATATTTATTCAAAATTATATCCTTAGCTAGCATATTGTTGCTTTAGTGACCAATCTGTAGTATGCAACAATTTACAGGTGGTCGTTAAATTTTATAAATCATATCTGAGAAGGTTCTGCTTGTTTTATCAAGCCTATAGGACCAATTCACATGATCTAGCTTTAGGCAAAAAGTGCTAATCCCTTTAGGTTCCCTGTATAAGAAATGGGGAGAGCTAGACCCCTCGAGCAATTCCTCTATAGAGCAATTTGGTGTACGCAGCTCAGTGGGATGTAAATCCATAAAGCTTCTTAGTGGAGCTCAGTGCACTCCAGCAGTGATGAAGGCTGTACTGGGCTGTACCAACAGAAGCATAGCCAAAAGGGTGAGGGAAGTGATTATTCTCTTATTTGGCACTCATTAGACCACATCTGCAATACTGCATCCATTATTTTCCATAACAAAGGAAACTGCATCCAGTTTTGCAAAAGACACCAAAAAATGTGGTGGTCATAGCTTGAGTATATGACTTGGGAAAAAGCTGAGGGAACCAAGGCTGCTCCTACTGGAGAAGAAATTGCTTTGAGGACCTAAGAGTGTCCTGTTCATACCTACAGGAAGATCAGGCACGTCACTGAAGAGTGTGGTGGGAGGATGAACGACAATGGTCATAAACTGAAACATGGTAAATTTTGACCAACTATGAAAAAAAGTATTTTCACCAGGAGGATGGTCCAGCACTGGAACAATCTGTCCACAGAGACTGTGCAGGATCCATTCTTGTAGGTTTTCCAGATACAGCTGGGGAAAGTCCTGAGAAACCTGACCTCATATCTAACCCTGCTCTGAGCAGGACATTGAAGTGGAAACCTCAGGAGGTTCTTTCCAATGCGGATAATTTTAACATTCTACAAAATTAAAGAGGAAATTAATCTCTAGTTTCAATCCATAAAAATGGAATCAAATACAGTCTTACAGCCCATAAGTCTTTTGTCTTCCACCAGTGTAAGTCAAGATATAACTGAAGTGCAAGGCTACAAAGTGGAACAAAAATGTTCTAAGTGAAATAGAATTAGGCCAGTGGATTTTATGTCTGTGAGAACTATTTCAGGCTGGTGTTGCTTAGCCTAAAGTGAACATCCCCCTTGTGTGCTCCCTGCCCCATCAGAGGAATGATACCTGTTTCCTAGCATATGGACTATGGCACTTTTAATGTTTCCTGTGTAACATCAGGATCAGAAATAAGTAATATACAAACATTAATGCAGCAGTATACATGGAACAGAGAATGAAGCTTTGCAAACCACTAAAATACTGGAAAAAATGAAGCAGAGAGGGACTGAAAGAATAAAAATCAACACAATATAATTTAAACACACAATCATTTAAGTACATCAGGACCTGTGCCCAAGAACACGCCGAATGCTGAAGTGTGAACATGAAGGATAGAAATGAAAACATAATTAAAATTTTCATTTACACTTGTCTGAGCTGCTTTTGGCTGACAGGTTTGCATGATCTTAAGATCTATTGTAGACACCCTAATGAGTAGCTCAAGCACATCTTGAGAGAAAAAGAGTACTCAGAAACAGTACAAAAATACTAGAAGGCCTAGAAATTGAGGAGGAAAGGCAGGAAATTTTGTTTGGGTGCCTATCCAAAGAAAGGACAGCTTGACAACTGCCAGCTAATATTTTTAATTAGAAAGAAATGCTTCAGTTGTCTAATAGCAGAAGCTGTAGTGGTTAGAAGCCCAAGGACAGAGAATGTAGGAAACACAAGCACAAGAATGGAGGAATTTGACTCACATGTGAAAAAATTTCCATGAGTGCCATATAGTATTAAGTAGCAACATCCTTCCTTCTGAAACTTCATTTCAGTGGTCATTTCTTTAGAGGGAGTTGAATGTAAATTGAGTAATGTGAAAAGTGTTTGGCTAAGAGGTTGGAATCTATAGTTTGCAATATTGCCTCCAGCAATTCTTTCTGAATAGCTCATTTCTCAAAACTGGGAATGCTGTGCATATTAGAACATATATATGAAATGTTAATATAGCACAGTGTGTCATATGTAACATAATAGCATCCAGAGAATGCTGAATAAAATTAAATGGAAAGTGTAATTTTATATTATTCAATATTTAATATATTGCAACTATTCTAAAATTTGTGTAAACTTATTTATCAAAAATTTCTGTGCATGTTATTCAGAAAATTCAGAATACAGAGAATTCTGTATTTGATAGCATGGCAAAAATATGTAAAAGGAGTATGATCTTGATTAATTTTTTCACAAAGTGAGTATTCACCCATCATGAAGGGCATCTTCTTTCTTACAGAAAACTGGAAGAGCTCACAGTTATTATTTACCTTTGGAAATTATAACTGTGTCCACCTCTGCAAACTCTACATTGGGTTTAGCAGAAAGGCACCATGTTTTGGAATAACAAGGCAAATAATTCAGTTATGGATCTCCTTGTAGACACCTTCAGTTTAGTCAGCTGCTTTTGCCAAGGAGACTGCCGTGATGCAGACACACTACTTGGGAACAGTGTCTCAGCTGAATTATGCCAGTGAATGGCAGCTAAACAAAACCATGCAAACACCATGCAGGAGCATTTTAGTAACTTTGGAAAGGAATGGAAAGCAGCTCTGCACTAGGTGCTTGCATTGAAACCCTACCAAACAGAAACAGAACTATGTGTTAACATTAAGTAAAATCAGGTGGAAGAGAGGTTTGACATGAACCAAGTTGTCATGTGAAATTGAAGTTTTTCAGTAATTTATGATAATAATTTTTTTAAAAATACTGATTCTATGTAATTAAACAATTTACTGAGGATTGATTAAACCAATGTACTTGTACATACAAAATACCTAAAAAACTTTTGTCTTTTTATTGCATTTTTATGGCTGCTATGTAACCTTGAAAACAAATTACAAACATCTGATATTTTTGGGGGATAATGTCTTTATCTGGTCGACTGAGGTCATTGCTGTTGCAGTGCTTGACCACAAATCCCAAATTTCAAATAGCACATGCTGATGTGTAATTGCTAGATCATGTAGAGCACTTCCCCCTCGTATTTTTACTTGCATTTTGCAAGATGATGCATGCTTGGATGACACAGCAAGCCAATAGTTAATTTGCCCATTTGTTTTGTGCGTGCGGACAATGAAAACCACTGAAAAAGTGGAGAATCTCAATTTGGATCAGAATACTGTAGTTCAAGCCCAGTTTTTATATTTTATCTTTGACTCACAATATCATTATTAACAACATGTTTTTGCAGTTTATTGTGTCACTGTTATTATTTATATAGTATCATAAATGTACACCAAGGTTTAAAGCAATGATCCATAAACTGTAACTGAATGAAAATGGGACAGAAATCAATCCTGGCACCTAAACTGCTCTGAGCTTTGGAGAAATGCTGTTGAAAATGCAATGTTAATGGGAGAGCTTGCATGTTGGAGAGGCTGGATCAAACCCACATGCTTGAACTTTGGTTAAGTTTGGAACCAGACCTCAGCTTTTCTAGTTCTCATCCAGTTAAGTCTGCAGTGCATGGTTACCAAAGGTGTTGTCACAAATCCTCCTCTACTTTTCAGCCATGTGCATTATGCAGAGGTGAAACATTAATCTTCTGGTAAGTTCATTTATTATGGTCTTTTCAGGAACAAGTACTGAAATTGCTGTCTGATGACAAAAAGTGCTGAAATAAACATGTATTAAATCATTAATAACGAAGCATAAATACAATCTTGGCTGCTTCTAGAGACCTCAGTGTGGTGAGGGATAAAAGTGATGTCCCTTGATTTATTCCTCTGATGACTCTAAATCTTGCCACTCTGAGGCAAGCTGGGCAGCTGCAACACCCACATGCAAGTTCTGGAATTAAATTTTCTAGCGCTTAGAAAATTAGCACTTAGAGCTGACACAGTTGCTTGGCTGGTTCTAGTAATTTCTCGGTCAGGTCTAGAGCAACCTGTGGGACTGTTTCATGCCCAGTTTGCTGGGAATTTTTTATTTTCACTGACCATTATATTATGAGAGATTTTGCCTGTTTATAAAATGTAAAAAGGATGAAGAACGATTAAATGCAAAATGAATTGAATCTTCAAAATTCTTTATGGTTTTGAGGAAAAGAGGCACAGATAGTTTTAATCTGCTTTCCTACAATACAATTTTAAGTGAAGACATTTTATGCTCTGTAAATGAATAGATTCCTATTGAAATGGTCCTGTAGCTTTTAAAAGCAAGTGTTCTACAGAAATTGACTAAGTTTCTATAAAAGTTGCTTGAAGTAAAAAATTATGAAAAATCAGATATTTAAAATATCTCTAAATCATGTAGTGGAGAGGTTCTATGTGATGATTGCTTTGATAAAAACATTATTGAGGACATATTGTCTAATACTATGTTTTCTGTTGAAGTCTATCAATGTTTCCTTAAATCTAAGAAGAAAGGCACTTGACTTTTTTTCTCACTTGGCAAACCAAACTTTTCATCTACTTAGAAGGAAAGGGATCTATGCCTCATAAACAAGTCAATTTTCAGGTCTCATAAAGCCAGAAATGCTAAAATGGACTAAATAAGAATAATTTACTTTCTCTAACTGGTATAATCCTGGCTCAAATTAGGATAATTATAAGAGTAGCAGTAACAAGTTCTCAAAAAGCTATTTCTCATGATTGGGATGTTTGTGCCATAGACTGTCTCAATTTATGACATTTAGCAGTTTTCCTACAGACCAGATACAAGCATTCTGTATAAATATTTTAAAATATTTACTAAAGAACAAAACCATATTGAAGACATATTTTAAAACTTACTTTAAACTGACTTTAGTATTTGTATAGCCACCGATGTTTATTCTTTGATCTAAAACAGAAAATCTAAATCTTAATCATTTTCCATCCCCAGAGGTCATTTGAGCCATCCATACAATAAACCTCATCTTTTGCCAATTCTCCAGTTGCTTAGTGGTGATAAAAGAAGAGAGCAAAGATGCTTCAAGAAAATCTGAGCTTTCCCTACTGGCCTTCCTTATTAATGTTCATTGCTTCAGAACAAAAGACATCACCTCCAAAGCAGCTGGCAGCTGGAGATGCATGAGGCAGAAATTCCTGCTCTGAAGAACAGCAAGTGTGTGATGCTCTTGTTAGGTGTCTTTCTCACTTGCTGAAGGGTTCACTGCATTGTTCCTAAAAGACTGCCTGGGTCTTGACTTTTTGGTCTTGTGTTCCTTCTCTAGGTCTGGCTCCCGGACTTGTGACAAGGTATTTTAATTTCAAAGAGAGGGGGAAGAAAGGACATGTCAAGTTTCAGACTGTGAAAAAATGGTAATAAAATGTGACACCACTCTGACCTAATGACTAAGACTCCAGATGGCCTCATTTTCTTTTTTTTTTTTTTTCTAATGAAAAAATATTATTTTTCTTGCTGCATGGCTCATCATTTCTAAATTATTGAGGCCAGACACAGGAGCTGTATGACCCCACTGCATTTCATTCATCCATTTGCATTTTACTTCTTAGTCCACACTTACAAGCACGGCTTTGAACCTTAAAGAAAATCCTTGTTAATATCTATTAGATTTATCTGTAACAGGATCTCAAGGCTTTCTGGTCGTGCTTCCACATCCTCTTCCCAGACCTCTTCAGCCCCTATGAAACATACCAGGTATTCCTAACCTTAAGGAACTGGAAAGTAAGCCTTGTAGGAAAACTTAATTTTTCAGTGTTTCACTTCCACGTAAATTAGATCAACATTTCAAAATACTTTTTGCACACAATTTTTTTAAAATAAAATCATGTAGAGATATCAAAGTGTCTGAAATTTGTCTTTAAACAATATTCACCTGAATCAGTGAAGGGTGTTAAAAAAGGCTATAACTTTGTTTATCCATTGTCACATGCTTATGTTTTGTTTGTCTACCTGTCTAAACTGTATTTCTGACATTGCACATGCTTTGACATTTTTGTGTCATTTCTATAAGTTATTCTCCCCTGGAAAAAAAAAACCCCAAAAAACTAGAGAGTTTTGGTATTAAATCATCCTTTATCTAAGCTGTAATGTGCAGTTCTAGGAATAAGCAGGGGTTCACCTTCCTGTAAGAGAATTCTTACCCTTCTCAATATAAGATCTATTACTACTTATTAATTCCATTACACTTATGTGTTGTAAATCCTAAAGAACATTAGAGCATAATCTTGGTACACATTTATATCCAAAATGCTGGTATCTCACCGGAAGCAGGTTTTAAGGATAGAAAAAACAACACTAGCCTGACTGAAAGTGAGAATTTCTTCCCAAGCATAAGGGGAAATGGGAGAGGGTGCAGAGGCATCTGTGATGATGATAAGAACTGGCACCATTAGTGAAGTGATGGTGAAAGTTGACTGAACAATCCGACGTTAGATTTGATAGGGGCTGTACCAAGGATAAGCCAAGGCCAAGTGTTTGTGAAGAGAGTGGGAAATAGTTCAGACTGGAGCAATGCAGGATTTCTAGTTAAATTTAGGTTTGCTATGAATTCGCTGGAAACTAAATCCTACCATATATGTGTAGTACACATACATGGAAGAATGAAGTTGTCAGAGGAGAATAAGGTGCCACATTTATATCCAAAATCTTACAGACAGGATATTCTGGTCTGGTCACAGAATACCTTTTCTCAGTTCCCTCAACCTAGAAATTTTAGTAGTTTTATCATACCATCTAATACCAAAATGACAAATTCCTCCAGGTGATAAGACAGTTCTAGCTCACCAAGGACAATAATATGTGTACCAAAGCACAGATCAACATTTCCTGGGTACATGGATAATTGCTGGGCCAAAAAATCACTTTCACTCTGTTGTACTCTTTCTTAATGATCATTTAAATGCATGTAATGATCTAACTCCATCCTGAGTGTTTTCAGCCTCAGTGAAGCTGACTCAGTAGTGAAGACACCCAGCTGCTTGCTGGTGACTTCAAACCCACCCACTCTCAGCTTCAGAACACCATGTCTTCCTCCCACCCCAGTGCCCTGCATTGTACAAGATGAGGCATTTTTCTGGAAGAGATAAGAGATGGCTTTTGATGCCCTGAAACAAATTAAAGAATTGAGGCAACTCCAGATGTCTTGACTGGTTCTGCAAATCTCTGCTACTAGGCAGGAGAGAATTAGTGCTACCTCCTCCCATTGAGTTTGACCAATTTAGCCCTCACTTTCTATTTTCTGTTGGAAAATTAAAAAGTTAATTATGACCCAAAAGAAACCCACTACACTAAACAAACTTCATTTTATTTTCTCAGTATGTCAAGATAGATATGTAAAACCTGTTGCATTTTCTTCTCTCTGTAAAGCCTGTTATACATTTTCACATAGTGTTCCTATAAGCATAAAAAGATAAGTCTAATGAGGCATAATTTTCATTTTAGCATACAAAAATTAAATACATACATATATAATTGTTCTTTTGTTTTGTTTTTGTTGGTTTTGGTGGGGTTTTTTATATATAAAAGTCACCAATGTATGCACTTGTTTGCAACTTTTAAAAAGAAAGCCTTAAAACGTTTACCATGGGAGGCTGTAGGAAAATGGCTGAATGCCATTCCCAAGTGATATGAAGTCATACAAGTTTATTGCCTCTGATTTCAGCTACTATTATGTTACGCTTTCAAAGTGTTCTGAGATGAATATGACAAAACTAAAGAAAACCTTCTGTAAGGTTTTCTTCCTTTTATGGGATGCTATTTTGTTCTGAAAAGTTTGTGGCAGAGAAACAATTAAACCAGCCATTCTAATTTTGCTATATAACTAAATTATAACTGTAATTATTTTATGTTTAACTAATACACTCTTTCTAGAAAGTCATGATCTGAAAATGCTGTAAGCTTAAGCATCCACCAATTCTGTGGATCTACAAAAAGTTGATTGGTGATTTATTTTAACTTAAATTTCTTTTCCAATTGCTTTTTACAAGCAGTTCAATTCCATTGTTTAGCATCTTTCTTCTATATAAAGCTTACAAATCTTGGCTTCCCTATTAATATAAGTTTCTACAGTTCATCTGTAAGTGATTCTAAAAATGATACAGCAGATTTCTTTAAACTGGTAATCAACAGAGCTCAGGATCAACTGCCCTTGAAAGAAAGTTACTAGAGGTTGGAATAATGAATCTATTAGAGGATGAACTACAATGCCATTAACGAGAATGAATGAGCTTGAACAGGATTTTGAGTAACATCAAGATGAAACTGAATTTTGAGCTAATAAATACCATTTGGTCTCTGTCTAATGCTCAGAATTAATTTGTCCGGTCATGTCTGACAATGCTCTGTATACTCCTGAACTTATGTGTTCAAGCTCTGTTGTTGTGCTTGGCTATGGCAACAACTGCACTCGACATTTTTATCAGGAACACAGTGGATAGTTGTTTGGTCTTTTTCTGTCTCTTTCTGTGCATAACATTTTTGGTTTTGTTGTTTGGGGTTTTTTTTAAAACCTCTTCCCACTGTGCCATTTCACAAAACTTATTTTCTGTGGTGACCCTTGGGACTCCTGGCCTTTCTCAGTGCCACAGCGTGGCTTCGTGGTGACACAAAACAGGCTGCTCTGCTGGAACAGCCTGTGCAACCAGCTGCCACATTTTCTTCTGATAGTCTGGGTCTCATGTCTTGATGAAGCAGTCCTGATATCACATCCCCTTCTTTGGGAACTGTGCAGACAAAAGTGCCACTCGTAGAGACAGGGACAGTGGCTTGGACAATTGATAGGGAAATTCCCTTGTGGGTAACGTTCCTGTAACTCCCAAATTGCATCAGGATTTTTATTTAGATTTTCCATACCCTGATATTGCTGTGTTTAAGCCTTCAAGCCACTTTAAGACAGATGCAGTTTAACAAGATCTAATCATACAAGGATCAGAAACAGCAGGTCATTAAAACACACACAATTAATTTTTTAATTAGCAGGAGCAAAAAGCGCTGTGAAGAATATTTGTGATCTTGTTTGAGAACAAAATGTTTAGGCTTTCATATTTCATATTTATAGAATGTCATTTAAATTCCAGGGAATCCTTAGGTAATTTCCTTTTTGAATATCTTTAATTTAATATAGACATAATTTTAAAGTAATATATTGGGCAGTCAAACCTCTTACCGACTTCTTTCTGACAAAAGAAATTCAACAAAATCAAGATAAACTCATGAAATGTTTTGGTTGTTAGGGATCTGTATTGAAATAAACTGCCCAAAAGAAAAACAAATGCTTATATGTACTAAAAAGGTATTTTTAAAATTTTTTTCTCTAAGGTAAACAAAACAGTTTATTATGACAGATTCTGATTATTTCTAAAAGAAGTAGAAACATACATTTTCATACACATTCCTTACTAACTGAGAATCTTTTCATATGAAAGATAAAATATGCAAAGCTGTCTAGAACTTTAGGAGGGAAAATACTATGAAATTTGACAGAAGTTTTTGCTGCAGGTCTGGTCAAAATTTGAATATTAAAGGAACATTTGCTAAAAAACACATGAATATAAAGATGAGTTACTTCTTGAAAATCATCTGACTATTTAATTGCAATAACAAAATGCAGATTTTCATCTCGTGAAGTTCCCATCCGGAGCCCTGTTAAAATGCAGCAAGCCCAATTAGTTATTAAGAAAGCAATGCAATCAAGACCAAAAACAATAGGTGGCAACATCTCCCAGCGAGCTTGATGTGTGAAGTTCAGTGCCATGTTCAATCTGCTGCCACATCCACTATCAATACTTTCCCTCTGAGTCACACGTGAGTGCTGAGCGCAGAGTGTGGCCACGGAACTCGATGTACGTCCAGCAGGACGGCGTCTGTCCAGCCCTGCGGAAGGACGGACGTCACCAGGCTCTGCTCTGAGCCACTGGTGCCTCATTCAGGCAAGGGCAACGTGTGAGCTTTCAGGATCTGTGGAGAGCAAGAATTTCATGGGGTTTTGTTCTAAATAAGTGCTGTTCTACTTTATGCCTCTCTGTTTAGCTGCAGAACAACTACTCAGTCTCTAGCTTGTTCACTTCAATTAAATAGTAAATGAAAGAGTTTTCTATAGAGAGTTAATTTAACCCAGAGTAGATTTTAGGTTTCTTTCTTTCTTTTTTTTTCAGATGACTGGCTCATATGGGAATGGATTGACGAAAGCAATTAATTTGGTGCTAGTAGCAGCACAGATGTTGCTGGAAGTCAACAGATCCAGATTTTATTCCTGATTTTGTCACTGAGGTGATCTTTTTTCAGGCCTCCAACCCATTTTTTTGGTCTATTCAGAATGTGATTCCTCTGGATTAGGGTTTTGGGGTTTGTTCTCTTTACTGCAAAGGGCTTCTTGCTAAAGGGTCCTGGTTTTGGCTGAAGTGTTTATTAACTCCTGGAAGGCAATTCAGGGAACCTTTGTGGCCTCTGTGGTCCTGGAAAGTGGGATCCTTGTTCAAACAGCAGGGAAATATGGGAAACCAAATATCATCCCTTATCTTCCTTCTTGTTCACTAACTTTGACTGCATTTGAAGTGACCATGCAAATGACACTAGTTAAAAAAAAAATGAATCTGATGGCCCTCTTTGAATTTTTCATCCTAATTTAAAAATAGAATAACAATTTGTGGTATAGAGAGTAGCACTTTTTAGCTTTTGATCTGGGGAGAGAGGTGACATGTACTAAAGTTAGGAAAGAATATAGGGACATGATTGACCCTCTGTATATATCTCAGCACCTTTGAAATAGACACATAAGTCACATTCAGATTTAATAGGATTTTCCAGCAAGATCTACTCCTTTGTGCCTACTAACTGGCTGATTAAAAAAAAAATAGACAAAAAAAACCAAACAAACAAAACTTCATAACAAGCAGCTGTTTAAAATGCTGCTTTTTTTGCAAGCCACAGATTTTGAGCTGACTAATTCTCCAAGAAACGTTGCAGTGTCTGATGAGAGTTAAACCATCTACCAAAGAATCACATCCTCCTGTCTTGTGCAGGTGTTTGTATAGTGATCTCTATCATAGAATGGCCGCAGATGGATAAAGCTATACACCTTGTTTTCAAACCTTAAACTAATGAACTGGTCTCCCATTTTGCATCTGAATTTTGGTCTTCCATTTATTGATTTTACTTTTCTCTCTCACTGGTTCAAGCCAGGTTGAAAGATGTGATTTCCCTACATATTCACCAAGTCCACTACGTTCCAGAACACTAAATCAGATACGAGCAATCAGTGCTTGCAAAAATCCATTAGTTACCTGCAATTAAATTATTTAGGCTGTCAAATGAATGTAGTAAAGAAAAGAACTCCTCATAATGTGCTTTATTTAATCATTTAATCAGACCATTTAATGTCTAACTTCAGTTCAAGTCTGAAAATCACAAACTGCTTATAATACCAGCTGTGTTCATATTCTGATGCTACTACATGACTACAGGTTTTATTCTGAAAAATATTGACATGGTTTGATAAAGGTGTTGCTAAACCAAGAGAAGTCTTGAAATTAGGTAAAATGAAAGTCTTGAAATATGGTAAAATGAACATAAAATATGTATGTACTTGTTAAAGTTTTATAGTAGATAAGATGTCCACATGGAAAAATAACTCCTTGTTCTTAGAGAGAAAAGAATGAGTTAAACAATACACATTAAAAGAATTGAAAGTAAAGTTGTTTGGATTCCTGTATTGCACAGGAAAGAGGGTTAGAAGATGGTGATAATGTCATGATAGTTCAAGGCTGTGTCTTTTTCCTCCTTCACTGTCCTATAGAACAACCTCAATAAATACATTAAAGGGTCATTTTCCATGTTTCTACAGCACCATCTTCTAATATTAAAATAAACTACAAGCTACATAGCAGAAGCAAGTAAAGAGCTTGTTTAGGCTGGAGCTGGCAGATCCCTCCCAGTTAGTGAGAACCCAGTGGAGATTCTCAAAAAGCACCTGCCCTCCTAGCCCTCGTCACAGCAATGATTTCATTGCAACTGTTACCCTTGCTCCTACATTCGAGCAATCATCCCAGCCACTCGCCTGTAATTATAACCAGACCTCCATCTGATTACCCAGGGGTATCTCAATAGTGGCTTCATTAATGAAAACAGGCTGCTCTCTGTCCCTGGGACAAGTGCAAGAGAAATATTGATTTGGTCTCCAGTTGGAGGTCTGGCCAAGCTTGGACAAAAACTGCAATCTGTTTTGGCTTTTGTGATATGAGATGGAGAGAAAGATCTCCTGAAGTAAGCAGTGTGATGAAAAAAATTTTTTTTCAATTTTTAATAGATATAATTAATATGTATTATTTATATTATCAGCTACTTCATATTTTTAATCAGTGACTGATTTTGGTAAGATGAAATGTGTTAAATGAGTTGTTCACATCTCTTTGGAATTGAGCTTCAATTGAGTGATCAAATCTCTTAAGCTCCTTTGAAAACCCAACTCTTAAGTTTCTTGGGAAAGTTGCTGTTCAAATTGAACAAGAAAAGGAAATGGGCCTGGGGGAGATTCATAGGGTGGAGACATAATAAAGGAAATGAGAAACTGAATGCCTTTCTTTCTGTAGCTTCACAAACATTTGTTAGATATTTAATTAACTTCATATTTGGTTCTGCAGGCTGGATCCCACATTAGTAGCTTCAGTTGCTAAATATGCAAAATCCGAACAGTTATTACTGTTTTAATTAGCAAAATTGTTAGCCATGTTCTCTTGGTGTTGGTTTAGGGAGGCCCCATGAAGTGGCACACAAACATCCAATGTCTTGCCTGTTTTGTTTCCTATTTTGGCAGATTAATTCAGACACAGAAAGGAGATTAACTTCCTTGCTTTTCATGAATTATTATTATAATGTTGAGTATTGATACCATCCTCAGTCAAGTGCAGACTGTGAGCACTTTTGTGTGCTTGTTTTTTGGGTTTTTTTTAAATAAAACTTTTCTCCTTTTTCCACAACACTCTTCTTACCTCAGGGGACAGAGCAGAGCCTCTACCAGCAGTGTGTGCTGGCGGCCACCCAGCTGGTCCACAGGGAAAAGGGGTCACCTACTTCTGAATCTCTAAGAGATAGTTTCTGGGTTTTGTTGCCTTTTTTAGCTCTATCTCTATGATTTATGAAATAATCATGTCAACCTTCTACAATATAGGAATTTGTTAGAGATTAACACTCAACTATCAGATCCAAATGGGGGAAAGGCGAACAGTTGATGCTGCCTAACTTGGAGAAGTATCTGAAGAACTGCGCCTGTCGAGAGGATTAGAAGCCTGCAAAGCTTGCCAGTAAAACCATAGCCTTTGATTTAATAAAAATAAGGCCTTGTTCTTATTTACTGCATGCTACAACTTACTCATCGGTACCTCTCCTTTACTTTGGAGTCTGTTTCTGAAACTGAAGGAACTGGTTTCTTGTCTTTTCTCCAATTTATGTATATTCACCCTAACCAAAATATCTTTGTCCCACAGCATTCACTGATTTATTCACTTTAGTTTCAAGTAACTGTTTTGTAGGAAAAACCAAACCCATACTTCAGTCAAAGGTGACTCCATGCTCTTTGAAAATCAAATATAAACATTAAGTTTTCTCCAAATACCAGCATGAAGTTTACCTTTCAATGCAAGTACAGTCATTTGTATGCAGACTGTTCACAGTACAGCCTGTTGTGGCTGTGACAATTTTAAGGCTCTAGATATTATTGAAAAAAATCACTTTAATGTATTATTTTCTGCAAAAAAATTCACAAAGGTTATCCTGTTTTAACTATAGCACTCTAAACCATAAGCAGATATAGGGCTAAAAACATGAGCTTGTACAAAATAGGCTTAATTTATGGCTTTCTAGTTTTATGCTGCAGAAGCTGTTTGCCTGAGAAGAGTTAGATGAACCTTAAGACCACATTAGGAAAGATTGGGAGAAACATGGGAAATTGTTTAGCCGGCATTTCACAGCTTTGACTCCCTAAGTATATAAATTATACTGTGGCTTGATTTTTCATACCGTTTTTTAATTATAATTTAAAATTGTAAATATAAATTTAAAATAATTTTATGCAAATAAATATGTCTACATGGAATGAACTCAGATTTCTACCTTTTCTTTTTTTGATCTTTGCTTCACTCTAAATATTTCTAAATACACTACACTAAATGTTTCTGGCCTAAATATTTCAGTACACTAAATATTTCTGCCCTCACCATAAAATAACTTAAAATATTTGAACACTCATAATGTGAGGGAATATTTAGTATTTTAAAGAAAATTTTAGTATTTTTAAGAAAAACTCTGTACTGGATTTTTACCTCCTTTTTATTTGCCAGTTCTTCAATCTGGATTACATATTTGTGCAAAAAACCTAAATGAAATACATTGACCATTTGTCAGGATTCTTTTTTTAAAAAAGGCCATATCTAGTGTTCCTTGTCCACCTAAAATTCTTTTGTCAGTAGAAGTACTGGGAATATAGAAATGGATCCCAGGAGGGATATATAGTAGCTATGAATAGTATGTTAGCTGACCACAAAGCAGAGCTGTTACTGGCACAAAACAGAGACAGCTCATTAGAGAAAAGAATATTGTAGTAGTGGAAGAAGTTCTGCTTCAAATTGCTTTCCAAATGTGGCAGTTAGTAATGAGATGGACTACAACACCTAAAAAGGATGGATGATCACTAGGTTAAGTTATGGGATTTTAATTCCAGGAGAGATCTTTGCCAGTGAGATTTGTGCTAATGGACACATTACAGGCTCTGCTCTGCCTTTGGTTATTTTTCTAAATTGAAGTTATTCCACATGGGGGTACAGAATTTTTCTTCACTCTAAAGCCCTTAAATGGATTGTAAGATAGAGCTTCATATGTTCTCCTATCTTCAAAAGAAAGGGTGAACCATGTAAAAGTGGTCAAAGACTTATAATTATTTACCTGGCATGTGGGTTACTTGTGAAAATATTTGTGCAGTAACATTTTACAGGGAGGTTTAAAACTGTGTTTGCTCTGTTGAACAGAATAAAAAAATTTACAGCATTTTTCTGTTTTCAGAAACAACAGTCATTTCGTATTTCCCAGGCCTTGGTACAGAACATAACGTGGCTTACTCAGTTACACAAAATTTCACAAGACAGATCCAGGAGCACAAGGGAGGTCAACGTTTCAATATAAAAAGTCTACACAGTTCCTGGATGAAACATGAGTTTTCCCATCCTTCCTACCTCAGACACAAAAAGATAAATTATGTCTTCTTATGACAATGTGAGCTCTCTGTGACATTTACATGATCACTTAATGTGCTATAAACTACTTGGCATATCATATAAAATTATTGGATTTCTCATTGTTTCCTCTTTCATTGTAGCTTTCAATATAAAAATTCAGTCACCTAAGTGTTGGACTTATTCCAAGTTCAAATTAAGTTTCTTAAACACTTGGTATGCTCTCTCATTAAGGAGAGCATAATCCCTTTTGCTATGGCAGGCAACTGTAGATAATAACTAGAAATACTGCATTTCTAAAACCTACTTTTTTGTGGTTCTAGTGTGCTTTGCAAACCTTTGGTCATTTATGAGCTCTTTTAACTGCATTTTCCTCATACCTTTTAAACTTCATGCTTTATGTAGTACACAGTAGATCAGCTTTGTGTAACCCACCAGAAATATTTGAACTGGGTCATAAGAGGTTCAGTCTAAATTGTTTAGCTTTTCCTTATCTGGTAAGCCTGTCTTTTCTCTAGCTCTAAGTCTAGAGTCCTTTCTTTTGATGGTCACTTTGTAAGATTTCAAAGTTTAAGTTATTTTTCCTTCCTTTTACCTTTTATGTTTGCAATGTTGAGATTAGTACCAGAGGAGCACAATATCAGACATAGGGTCCATCTCTTCAAGCATTTGTCTCCAAGAGTGTCCACAAAAAGATAGATCAAAAAATAATACAAGGTTTGGGTTTATCCAGTCTCACTAAAACAATGACATGCGGGATAAATAAATTTTGTACTTTGCTAACTGTAGTAGATTGAACAAATGGGATTCAATCACCTAACTATAAACATCTCCAGTCTAGACATGCACATCTGAGCTTATCACTTTAGGCCCCTTCTAGTCAGTGGGGAGAAATAGACCCTGCTAAAGTGCAACTCAGTTTATCCTAAAGTCAATGTCTGAAATGCCTAAGATGAATTGTACTAAACCATCTATTTTGCTCCATTGAATCTGAAGGGAGCTTGGGGAAGATACAGAGAGAAAGCTTTTACATTTGGTCAGGTGACTTTCACCTGAGCTTTCAAACATTATTTTGTATTATGCCATCTGAATCTTTTTACTGAAACTGCATTTTTAAAGACATAAATTTAAGTCATTCTGTTATGGAAATTGGGTAAAACTTGGAGTTTTCAGAATTAAAAATGAAAAGGTTCTAGGTCAACATCCTATGTTATTGGAACATCCTGAGATAGCAGGACTGTGGGAGCATGCTAATCTCCTTTTTCCATACATTTATGATACATTTACCAAAGCTTTTGTTGTCTATGAGTACCCTGAATGGACAGATTTCTTCACAACCCAGCATCTTGTTGTCCTACCTTCTCTCCAAGTAACCTGAATGCCCAGGGTGGTCAGACTGTTTCAAGACTTGCTTTCTTTGACTGAGTTGGTCCCAGCTGTGAAAGCAGGGTAGTTAAAATATAAGCTTGAATCTACATATCAGTCCTTTTTTTACTTATCTCAAACCAATATCTGTAGATAGCAAACCACATGTGTGGCATTGAAAATTTCATTGCAAGTAATAGATCTCTTCCAAATAGTTTGCTTTGTATAAAACAGTTTAGATAGCAAAAATTGACATTTGACAAAAATCTCAGATGACATGTCTGTTTGACAAGCAGGTCATATGAGTGAGCTGGCATAGTGACATGCATGCCATGCTATAGCAAGCAATAAAAGTTGGGTGAGTCCCAAAAATGTATGTAAAAAACCCTTCCCATATATTTTTATAACAAATTAATTTTTTGCTGATGCTGATTTTGTGCCATCACAGTCTAAAGGTCCAAGTCTCAGAGGGGCTGGGCATCTCATGTCCATGGGAGCTCAGCACCACGGGGAGTCTGAGCCCAGATACAAGGTCCAAAACTGTCAGGTTGACTGAAATCCCTCTAAGGGAGGCAGGATAAACAAATCTGTCCTGCTGTAGCTCCAGTGATGTCAAGGCTTGGCTGGCTGGATCCATACCTCACCAGGCTGCAAACCAAACTCAAGGCTAGGGGGTTTGTGATGCTGCTGTCAGCAAGCAAAGCCCAACAGCCAGCTAGAACTGTACTGTAGAACTTTTCCATCAAATGTGAGGGGGGAAAAGGGCTTATTGAATATGTTACTCCATTTAAAAGAGAGAGGGCAACTACTTTCTCTTCCCTCTAGAATTGTATTTAGAACATTTTGCATTGGAATTGTTGTAATGTGTAGCAATTTAAAATTTTTACCTTGGTAGACCACATATGTATTCCCAGTGGAATAAGTGGCAAATGCAACAAAGACTTCTGAAATATGAGATGGTCTTTTCCAACCTAAAATGATTCTTTGATTCTGTGTGTTCAGGCTGCTGGTGGCTGCAAGCAAGCCGTGGAAAATCTATGCAAACTCTTTCCTGTATAATGTTCCAAATGCGCAAACCTGCAGAAACACTTAAATGTGAGTGCATAAAATTACGTCGAAATGCATCATTTAAAATATGTTTTCATTATTGCATTTTTATTTTATAATTTGAGTCACTAAATGGTATTAATACAGAAAATATTTAATTCAATGCTTTTACAATGTGAGTCAATGAAAATAAGGTTTTAGTTATATAAACAGGAGCTAGCAATTTCTCTCATAGCTATATGCTTGCACAGACATTCATATAGTACAGAAAAAACAATATTTTTGTTAAAATTAATTTTTTCAGGCAAAAATAATATTTTAATTTTGTGAGAACTTTAGAAATATAAATGCTTTAATTTATCTTAAACCCATCATATTTGGATATAGAAATATTTTAGAAAATAAAATATTGAAGTGTAGCTTATGTTCTGGTAGAAATAACTATGTGAAGCAGCAGATATAGGGGCAAATGATCAGATGTGCATGAACTGTCTGCTACAAAAAGGTAATACAGTACAAATAGTACTTTTGACAACATTTTAAAAAAGGATGTAATTGCAAAATTATCTGGAAAAAATTAACCCAAAGAAGCCTCAATACTTCTGCCTCATTTCCTGTGCTATAAAACTGTTGGTAGTGAGTTTACTCTTATTTAATAATGTCTACCAAGAGATGGAGAAGGTTCCTCACTGTGCAGGACTCACTGGTAACCCTAAAGAAAATATTATGGATGGCCCATGAGGTCAATAGCAAGGATAATAGGAAACACATCAGCTATCAGGTATTTCTGAAAACAGCTAAAAATAGTGTTCTACACTTTGGGAAATTTAGTCAGTGAATGATAATTCTGATGAGGTGGCATAATTCATCTTACTGACTTCGTTTTCATGATAATGTTCTCTGGAACTGGGCAAAACTGGATGTCTTACCTCAAGCTGTTTATTCAGCTGAAATACCTTCTTCCCTTGAGAAGAGCTGTTGCTCAGACTCACAAGTGCTGTGAGGGGCTGTTTGGAGTTTTAACATTCAGGGTCCACATGTGAGGAAAAAACAGTTCCCTCCAAACAAACACATGGTTCTCTGGAGATTATTCCTTGGATCCAGATTACTAACAGTGGGAGGAAGGCCAACACAAAGGCATAAAATGTAATGGAATGACTAAAACAATGTGGCATGGTTTTTAGGATGAATTTCCATAAGCCAGTATTCATGGATGTTGACTGTTTGCTGCACAAGATGTGGTATAAGATGTTAATTATTTTATTTATAATTGTTGAAAATATTCATTTAAGTTTCAAAATAAATGTGTTTATGTCTTCTTGGTTTGTTCCTGACTTCCATTGTCAGAATTAATTTATTCATGTGCTCTCCTACTATATGTTCTCTCTCCTACTTGTTCCAAGTGTAGATTTTCAAAGTTCTGTACCAAGAACAGGACTTTCTATGTCATACATCACCACAGGACTGTAGCTGAAGAAACTGTAGTTGGGAGCAGATCTGTTATAGAAAATCAAATTGCACACTGGAATGAAATATGCATGTAATATATAGTTGAATACTTGATTTATAAGTTTGAGCAGGTATGAATTGGAACCCTAGTTGACCTTATTAATTAATACAGATTTCTATAAAATGGTTTTATTTCATCAACACAAAATTTCTCATTCAATATGTCTCTGAGCTATTATTTGAGCACTCACAGTAAAAGAATAAGCTCTTTCAAATTTTCACAGAATCACAGAATATTCTGGGTTGTTGTCTTCAGATCAATATAAACACCCAAAACCAAATTATGGTCCAAAAATGGCAGTCCACTGAAAGATCTCTAGTGAGGGAATAAGTGCTTTGGTGTTGTGTCAGATCAGAGAAGTCATTAAGTGGAAAGCCAGATGCTTGGTTGGTCAGTTTGGTGGGCTGTTATTCAGCTGGGTCAGCAACTTGGAGACAAGGACAACTACAAACACTGACACTTCCACCTCCTTCAAGGGCAGAAAGAGGGAAGAGGCAAGAAGAAATCCATAATGCCCTTGGCTAGCAGGTTTGGGATTTGACTGTGAATCTATAACTTCATCCAAGGAGATGATTTTTTTTTTTCTAAAATTCAATTACTTTTTGTGTAGCAAGGTCTGAGGTTCAGAGCCTAGTTACATGTTCTTGGATCTGAGGTCTGAGCAAAAACTTACTTGTAATAATCTTGGTTGAGCTTTACTGCCCAAGTCAGCTCTCAAACAGGAGGAATTTCTCATGCAAACTTGGAAACATCCTGGTGATGCCACAGCAGAGGGGCAGAGTGCCACAATAATATGGACTGGTCACAAGTACACAAGAGCTCCTATGCAACCCCTTTGGCCGACAAGCAAGTCAATGACTGGAGGGTCAGCAGAAATTTAGGAACCTACATGACCTTTGAAATACTTTGTGAAAACCGGGCATTCAAAAATCATTCAAATTGGAGTTTATTTGTTGAACAGCAGTGGGGAGATGGGTACCTGTCCCCCGGAAACAACATAGATTGGCATCAGAGACTCTTTCCATTTACACAGCTTGAGAGGTTTTAGACAGCATTTATCTGAGATAAACCTCCACTTTCTCCCTAAATCCAAACTGTAGCTGTGCTTAGTAAGGGACTCAGAAGTGGACTTGAGTCTCTGCTGCTTGGCTGCAGTAGAAATACTCCAGTAGAAAGGCTTAATGGCTATGACCAAAGCTGGACAAGAATCAGAACAAAGTAGACTGGTAAAATCTAAGGATTTCATTACCAATTCCTTGAACCATCCAATCTCTTTTGGACCAGGTATTCTGCCAATTTTCTCCCTGGTGACATTGTTTTGCCCCAATGTTCAAGTTATTTAATAAACACCTCTTTAAATGCATACAGAATTGTACAAGAAATACAAACCTTTTGAGGTAAAGCTCAAATTTTCTCTTACTTTTTTTAAAGTTATAAGAAAAAAAAACTTAGACTCTTTCTATGCCAACAGAAAGACAAGAATTTTCCACCTTGCCGCTTAATTGGCAATATAATAGTTTAGAATGTGCTTTTAAGAGGTTTGGAAACACTAGCTGGTCATATCCCATCCAAATGGCATTAGTGCTTTGTTAACACTCACTCATACTGCACTTGACATGCGAAGAAAATTCTTGCTGCTATATCATAAGGCTAACTTCTAAAATGTCTCCAAAGTATTAAATGGTTGCTTAGATGAAGACTTAAATGAAGTCTTTGACATAACTAAATAATTTGAAATAAAACATAAATTATTATTCTATAAAATATTACTTTTTTTTTCAAGTAGTGGTTTAATTTTTTTCTAGTCTTCCTTCATCAAGGTGTACTTGAGCACATTCTGGCTGAAAATGATGTTCCCCAAGTTCATGAGATGAATTTGCAGGCTCTAAGCATGCAGGCGTGAAATCTGGCACCTTCCAAGCTGCACATTTGTACTTACAAATTCACTCAAGATTTACAGTCATTACTTAGAGATGATGTCATCAGCCATTGCACATATTCCCTACCTCATTTTCCCAAGGTAGGATTTAAATTTTTTTGAGGAATGAGGAACTGGCAATGAATACTGATAATGAGCAACAAATATCAGGGATAGTTTCAAATTATTTTTAATACCAGAACACAATTCCTTTGCGAATAATATTCTGCAAAATGTTAATGCATCAGCAACTTTGTTACCACATAAATACATTTACCACAAATTAGAAGGTTTTTCTCATACCTAAAATTTCAAAATTGCTAATGCAGCAAGAAGGTGACTGGCTCAAAGGAGCTACCCTCCAGAGAATGGACATAAAATCAAGTCCTGCCTTAATCTAGCAGAGTTACTTTTAAGACTAGCAGAATATTTTATATATGAGTTAGTCAGGTAGGTCTTAGATGGTTTTCACTATAAATAAGTATAATTTAGTCATTAATTTATGGTAATGGGTTAAATTCTGCTCTGTAGTGTTTGGATAAATCTGGAGGCATTGTATAGCTTTTCAGTAGGCTTTTTTCTGGATGGTCACCAGTTCAAATAAGAGTAGAAGAATCTGGCTCTTTTTGCATAAGGTTGCTATTTATTCCAAATATGCTCCTACAGGCTATTCACATTCTTTCTGCAAATATTTTAGTTGTGACGCAGGGCTATGGATTCAATGTGAAGTGAATCACAAAAATATCAGACTTCTCATGAACAATACCTACAATAAATATGAAATCTGTATTGAACAGTAATTTAAAGCAGTGCAGAGACATTTTCTGCTGCCCACAAAGGGCTGTCATGAGTCATGACTTACTCCTGATTTGTCATAATAGCCTGCTCTACCCAAAGCCTCTATTTTCCTGAACACCTGTATTTTGAATACACAGCATTGTTTATAGTTCCTACATTGGCCTTGAATTGGATTAGACCCTTGTTGTGAGCTGGCAGCAATGCTGAAAGCAGTTCTTGATAAATTGTTTGGGGTAAATAATGTATTAAATATATTTATTTTTTGTTCTGATTATTGACGTTCCAATGACAAACTTTCAACAAATTATGTGTATTTTTCATCTGTGAAATAATTGTCAGTGAATAGCTTTAAAGTTTTTAGTATTGAAAACCAAAATGCTGAGTTAATGGGGGAAAGTTTTTCTAGAGGTATTTTGATTTTGCAACCATACTGAAAGATCATGACTTAGTGACTTACCTCATCTAATATTATGCTTCATTGACAGCAAAATAGCACTTCAAAGTCAATATATTCCTGGAGATGACCTCTGGAGGTGTTCAATCTCTCCATTGCCTACAGAAGGGGATTAAAATTATTCCATTTGTACCATAGTAAGTATTTGAATTTTCTGGAATGAACTGCAACTAGAGTGTCTGAACCCAAATTTATTTATACTGGAAATGACTATGCTTACAGGTACTGATATTTATAGACATACAAAACTCCCACTTCGGAAAGTGTCATCATCTTTTTAAATTGCACCTAGGTATTTCCATAATTTAGTATGTCAGCTCATCAAAATAAAGCGTTATGTTTTGTCACCTGAGATGTTTACTGGTCAGGAAACTGAGAATTATACAAACAGTATGGTTTAGGTCTCCAAAGCGTGCAGGATTTTCTGAATAGAAATGTTCACTGTTTACCCAAAGGGGATTTTTATTTAATTTTGTTTTGTTTCAGTGAGGGGATTTTTTTTTTTTTTTGTTTTCTATTTGCAGTGAAAATTCAAAAGACATTAATCCAAAATTTCTTCTGAGAATATTTTTTTAAATCTATTTTATAAATAAATAAATAGGAGATTTGGCTTTTCCCCACATTACACATTAAAACCTAGCAAACATAATAAGCACAACATACCAACACTAACTATAAACTCCAAGGTCTGGGAAGTATGAAACCTCTTACTGTGTTTGTTTGAATCACCAGTTCTCTTTGGGTAAACCTGGTTTCAACACAAAATGCTGTTAATTAAAATATCAAAGTCATGGCCCAGATACTCAGCTGCTGTGAGCCATTTGAGACTCAGGCATTCAAACACTTTCAGGAAAGGGAACTCATTTTACAACAGCTTTCACTGTTACCCCTAATGATTCTGGTTGTTAAAATTCTGCAGAAATAACAACTCAGAACCTCACATTGTTCTGGTCTTCCTTCCTTCCTTCCTTCCTTCCTTCCTTCCTTCCTTCCTTCCTTCCTTCCTTCCTTCCTCCCTTCCTCCCTTCCTCCCTTCCTCCCTTCCTCCCTTCCCTTTCTTCATTTGCTTGCTTGCTTGCTTTTTGAAGCTGGACTTTTCTAATGCAAAAATCATTATTTTGTCAGCATTCAGCTTGGGCACAGCCTTGTGCAACTCTGTTTCAGTCCAGAAGATCGGAAAAGCACAACAGTCAGCTCAGTGTTCAGGCTTTCTATCTGGTCCTCATATTACATCTTTTTTTTTTTTTTTTTTTTTTCCTGAGTACATCTGGTAAAGAAGTTTTCTAAATTTGTCGCTACTAGAGCAATGCAAACTATTTATGAGAAGATCTCCAAAACACATGGAACTCACCTGCTTCCATGTTTCATTACAGAGATGAAATTCAGCCCAGTTTCATCAAACATTGTGCAAAGGTCCCAAATCTTTCAAATACACCTAACTGAGGTATAGTTCTGTGTTTCAGTTATACAAAGCCCAGAGTGCATGTGAAGTCAAAGGAACCTCTTTAGTTTTTGCTTTTAAATTCAGTTTATTTCTCTACTGGATCAGCCTATTCGGGCTCCAAATTTGAAGTAAAACTTTTCCTTCTCCTTGAACTTTCACCCAGCTCTTCTCTCTCTGCCAAAAATGTGATCAACAGAAATAGCACTGAAGACCTCACCTCAGGCAAAGCTCCCATTTCTATATTCCTCAAGGGAAGCTTGTTCTGGCTAAGATGACAGATAATGAGTTAGAAATGGTAGGGGTAGCCTCAAGTATTTTTAACACCAGAATGCTACTCCCGTGTCATCGGTAGCCTGCTGTGAAATGCATCAGCAATTTTGAGATGATGCTTCCCAACAGAAAGCCAATATTTGTCTGCAGTTATTATTTTGTGTTTCTTTAGCATGGCCTGCTCAAAACAGTACAAGGCACAAGGATGTGCCTAACCAATAACTCAGAGTATGAACTAACATAGCAATATTTTTATTGAATGTTTAACGTGCCGAGGTTGATTTGGCTGGAAACAGGCTTAGCAAACTCAGTTTCTGTGTGTCTTAAAGCACCACACTAAAAAATAGACACTTTATACCATTCAGTCCTAGGGAGAATCTTATTCCTCTTCATACCCCAGTGTCTTTCTAAGAGCATGATGTCATGTAACTACTAGCTGTCATATGCAGTTTATCTCTGTGCAGGGTGAGGAGATACTCCATGAATTTCAATGCATATCATTGCATTTGGGTAACAGTTTTGGGGAGGAGGAGTAGCAGAGCTGAGTGATAAATGTGCTGGATGTATCTAGCGGAAAAGTGGGTTGGATGAACGGCATGTGATAGGCAGGACAACACGAGCGGTTGGGGGTTGTCAACATTTCTTTTCCTGTGAGAATTAGTTCCAGAGACTTGGACCAACCTCTTGAAAGGAATGTTTTCTCCTCTGCTCAGACAAGTGTTACCTTCTGGGTAGAAAGCCTGGGGAGGGGATTTTGCATCCCAGGTTCCCACCCTGGTTCCAGAGAGATTCTTTGAAAGCCTGTCCACACTGCCAGCTGCAGACAGATTTGCTCCTCCTGTGTTAACCCCAGAACCAGAAGGGTGGTTCTGGATAAGCTGCCAAATCAGGCCTGGAAGGAGAATAGTCACGTTCACACACAAAGGGCAGGGTATATTATCTTGGGCATGGTGCCAAGAACATGCAGCTATACTGCTTCCAGATGCAAACTGGTGAGTCCACAAAGTCCTATTCTGCACTTGCATGGACTCCCTAATTTGGAGCTCTGGACCATGGTCTATTTTGCCCTCAGCTATCCTGAGCCTGGGCCATCAATCATCTTACAGGAAAGACCTTCAACTCACTTTTTTCTTTCTTAGAGGAAAGAGTGGAGGGAGAGGATATTCTGGGATAGTTATAATCCCTGTGTTGGTGCGTTATGCTACCACATTTAGTTGCAGATGCTTGTACAGATGGCTTAGGGCCCAGGTATATTACATTACTGAATTCCAGATAGAAGGTGACAAAATCTTGTATAAACTCCAACCAAGGTCTTCATCTACTTGGAGAGATGGAATCTACTTCTCAG
This sequence comes from Pyrgilauda ruficollis, assembly GCF_017590135.1. Lineage (NCBI taxonomy): Eukaryota > Metazoa > Chordata > Aves > Passeriformes > Passeridae > Pyrgilauda > Pyrgilauda ruficollis. Next base: position 352,518 of record NW_024527044.1, read on the forward strand.
AAAACAGAAGCAGAGGAAAAGAAAAAAAAACCTGCTGCATTGAATGTTGAAAGTTTTAAGGATATTGGCTAAAACCAGAATAGAATAGAATAGAATAGAATAGAATAGAATAGAATAGAATAGAATAATTCAGTTGGAAGGGACCTACAATAGTCACCTAATTCAACTGTCTGGCCACATAGAAGCATAGAATCATTTAAGTTCAAAGGGAGCCTGGAGACAATTTATTCACCCGTAAACCTAACACTGCCAAGACCCCCACTAAGATGTGCCTAAGAGACACACCTACATATCTTTTAAATACCTCCACAGATGGTGACTCAGCCACTTCTCTGTGCAGCCTGTTCAGTGCTTGACCACTGTAAACCTCCCCTGATGCAGCCTGAGGCAGTTTTCTCTCATTCATTCCTTCTGTGAGGAAGTTTCTAAGGCCAGAGCAGTTGGGATGCACACAGATGACAGCACTGGATTGCACTGGCACATTTTGGTGAAGATGGAAAGGTGGCAGAACACTGACAAATATCAGCTTCATTATCTGGAAGAATTACAGAAATTCTACCAATTTTTTGCCTAAAATTATTTTCAGGTCAGACAAATTTCCCCATATACATAACAGGGGAAAAAGTCTTACCCAAGCACAAGGAATGAACAACCAGTCCTGGGTTTCATATTGAGGAAGGCTTAGAGGACTCCAAGAAAACCACTGCCTGTCTGAGCAGAGTGGTTTCTTTACTCTGTCCCTTCATCCTGCCATGGGAATTTCAAGTTAATGAAAACCAGTGGCATTTAACTCAAAATCTCACAGTGCTCTTAATATCCGGGAAGAATCCTAGATGCCAAAGAGTAACTAAGATATGGTTTTACAGAAACAATTATCTTTTTGTCCAAGAATGGGACTCTCAAAAGAAACTGATGACAGACAAAACAACAGTCAAGAATTGTTTCCTTCTAGAAATCTTCCAAGCTAAATAACCAAAACCAAGTCTGAATCTTAAAATCTAACCACCTTTTAGAAACCAGCTTGAAAAAGGATACAACTACTCAGGAAACCACATTGCCATCCTTCAGGCAAAAATGGGATATTGAAAACTTTCCTTTGGAGAATTAGGGTGAAAAAGCACAACTGAAAACAATATTCAGAATGTCCCACCCAATCTGTAGAAAGATTTTATTGTTCTGATAATCTCTAAACAGTTTATTTTAATTATGACCTAATAGTAGCTGAAATTATGAAACAAAAGGCTTGTGAAATTGAAAAAGCTGATAGTTTCCATTTTGAAATATTTAAATGCAACAGTTTCAAAAGTACTTTTAAAAACCTGATTGTTGTCCAAGTGTTAAAAAGTTATTTCAAGCAAAGTTTCTCCATAGAATGTTTCAAGATGAAAATGGTAAACACAGCAGATTAAAATAGCTGTGAAATCCTGGATCAGGTGCAAAGGTAGGGGTAGCTAGAGATGCACAGATTATGGCCATCATCACTGGCAATAGATATCATTTTAGCAACCTCCCACTAATCTGGTTTTGTCATTACAATCCCACAATTTTCTCCTAAGGTCAATAAAATAACAGCCATAAGCTTCAGTCCCCAATGACTGGGAACTCAGAAGCTAAAGCTGAGATTTCAGGACATAAACATTTTCAGCTTTGTGATGAAAATCCTCAGCTACCCTTAAAGTGGGTTGGAGATTAGAGGAAGGGGAAGCAGATGTGTAGCTAAGGACTCACTCAGGAGAGGAAGGGGAAATCTCCTCTGCTCACAACATCCACCTGCTTATTATCCACTAAGGCAAAAACTCCTCCTGCTTTAATCTGCCATAACTATTAAAATGAAGGGGAGTTAAGAGAATTTAGCTCCACAGAGGACTGAGATGTTGAAAAAGCAACATTCGTTACAGTCACTTTGTCACTAAGGGCAATAACAATTTTCCACTATGTGTGTTTTGGTTTTTATATCTTGTTAAAGGCAATCCAGATCACTGGGGTTAAAGGGGAGAAGTTGGAAAATCATTTATTCTGGGTCAAGGTGAAGGAAAGAAAGGAAATTGGAGAAAATGAGTTTAAAATGTAGTTTGTGTAAGTGACCAACAGACAGTACATCAGACTTATAGCAAAAACAACAATTAAAAACTGAGAGAAACTTGGACATAATAGTTTATTTTCTTTTGAAAAGCACTGTTACTGAAAGCTATTGATATTATGAGCTTAATATGGTTCAGAAAAATAGTCTGTATAAATATTTTATTAAATGTTTTTAAAAAGAACTTTTTTTTGGTCTGGAAAAAGCAGATATACTTTTACTTGAGCTACACAAATTTTGTAAAATCAAAACAGGAGGGTCATTCTTGGGCAAAATATGGTCTCTTTTCCTTCTGTAATGGTCACATATCCACTTTCCAGGTTCACTTGATTCAGTTTTCTTTTTTTTTTTCTTCTTCTTCTTTTAAACACATAATGCAATTCAAAAGACACAGCAATGTTTATGAGGCTTTTCATCAAGTCTGACACAATGGATTTTGGAAACAATTTTTCTGGTAGGAATTAATCTCTACTAGATATTAAATGGCTGATTGATAATGAAAATCAAGAAAAATGCTCCAAAAGCCATTAAGTTTTTTTTATATTTAAAAATTTTTGGAAAAAATATTAACCTCTTTAAGAAATTTAAATGATAATGAAGCTAGTGTAATTACTTCAGTATTAACTGCACTACTGACATTTTACGTATTTTCCAAGGAGAAATTAAAAATTTGAAGATAAGGAGATAAGGGATCTTTGATTTTTTTGCTTCTCTCTGCCACTCAGGAGAAAGAGAGAGAAACCCAAATGAAAAAAAAAAAAAAAAGAAACAAGCAAAAGCCCAAGATAGAGATTTCCAAATTTCCAAAACACTTTCAAAAACATTTCCAGGAGAAATTCTGCTAATTGCTTTGATTTGCTGAAATATCCTGCACAGTGATACAGCCCTAATTTGGACTTTAGACTGTCAGTAACAGTAAAGCAGCACCTTAGGAGCACTAAATTTGTCAGTGGAGGAGATGATTGGTAGTGGGGTGTCACTGTGTAGCCTGCAAGCACAACTACCAGCCAGGGGTGTGCGAGGGAGTAACTCAGCCCATGCTCACGGGCGCTCAGGAGAGGGTGCTGGATCGGCAGGGGAGATGCCACTCCTCTCCACACCCTGGAGAGAGGATGCAGGGTCAAACTGTGCCAAGTGTGAGAACCTTCTCAGTGCCTATAGTCAGAGCAGGATATATTCTCTTCTGTAATAATTGTGTTCTGAGTTGTGTTTTGAATTATAAAGGGAAAAAGCTTGCAGAGACCAGAGCTGCTTCTCAAGAAAACCCAACCAAAACCTTTTTTTTTTTTTTCAGAAGTGTTCACATTTTCATCAGTGCTACAAAACTGCTGCTTTCCACACATCCCCTGCACGTTGTACAAGTTCATCATAAAAATATTTTCCCATTATGGATGTCATTGTAAGCAAACTACACAAACACAGCTTAATACCTAGGATTGGTCATATTTCTGAAAGACATAGAGGTTGCTTAGGTAGAAAGTGTGACAACACTCATATCTTGAATCTGAGTTTCTTCTGAAGAGTCAAAAATTACATGATTTTCCATGTATTACTATTCAACTGGATTCTTCTTCACATAAATTACCACCTGAAATAAGGAAATATCCTTTGCCTGGGCCCCACTTGGAGTAGATGAAAAACTCTGCACATATTTATTTTTATTCATGCCTAATTGATGTATTTCCCAACAGAGCACTCCTTGGACTCTGCAAGAGACAGAGATTAAGCTCATCATCATGACTTTTGCTATTTTAAACTTGTAGAGGAAGAGTTACGGTAACAGCTCTGGTACCTCTTATATTAAAAAAAATATTAAAAATTAAAGCTGTATTTAAGCTTTTAAAACTGAAGTTTCAAATTTTTGGATGAGATTTCAGAGAGAAAATGGTATAATTTTTTTAATAAAAAACATTGTGACAAATATTGCCTAATAGTGTGGCCCTCAGAGTGTTATTTCAAATAGTTTATCTCATTAATTGTTCCATTGCAGCTTCTAACATCACACAGAAATGTAGGATGTAATAAATTCTATTTTTAGATAACACATTGCACTTTAATGTCATTCTTTGCATATAATACATTCTGCACAGTCTGATATCAACTTTAATTACTACTGGTCACTCTGGAACACTGGTAAAACTAACATTCAGAATATTTTTGGTATTTACCTCATAATTTGGCAAGCTGATCACCTGATGCAGGGAAGCTAGGCATACCAAATTCTTTCTTATGGTACACTAAGAACTGGTACAATGAAAGAGAAAGATATTTTCAAATATTAAACCAAATTTGGAATGGTGTACAGAAGTGTGAAGTATTAATTTACAACATTAAAGCTTTTGTCAGATTTTAATATGGAATAAAGCATAAGACACTGAAAATACAGTAATTAACACAATAAGTAACCAAATTACATTGTATTTCCATAGTTGGATGTCCTATACTTCACAACAATTTCTAATGATTATGAAACACCCAGGAAAAAGACAAAGAATTAACAAAAAACATAATTGCTTGAATATATTCACCGTCTTATTCATTATTCACTAGCTTTCGTAAAACACTCTTAACAGGGAGAAATAGAGAGGTCAAATTGAAATTGCTGCTAAAGAAATTCCAGGAACAACCAGCAAGATGAGGTAGCTGGTTATGAGAAGTAGAGTGGGTGGAATGGAGTGGGTGTGGGGCTCATTTATGAGGTCAAAACTGAAAAATAAAAACTGAGGGAGGAATATAGACCAAAAAAGTAAACCAGGATGATGTCTTCCAAATATTAACTAATGATGTAATTTTCCATGTGCTTTTTTTTGCACAAGATGATAGTTTCAAGGACTCTGCATCACAGAAAAGTCTGCTAAAGCATAGTACAAAGAAGGCTGTGTACCCTGCTTGAAGTTCTCAATGTGCAGATGCCAGCAGCTGTTTATATTTCAAATACCCACCTTATAGTAAACCTAGACTGTCTTCCAGCTCTGGAAAGATTAGGATAATTCGGTGACAAGTAATATTTATAAATGTGCAGTATGTTAAATCTTACCTTGAAATTTGTTCTTTGGAGCTTAACTGTATGCAGATGTTTGGACACAATCTTTCAAGTAATATAAGGTATATGAGGGGCTGAAAGAGGTACAGTATTGTTCCAGGAATTCAAAGGTGTCATGGAAGTTTACTGCTTTTGTGGATCTGAAAAAAGATATTGTACTTTTAATATATTATCGAATGCAGGTTATGCCATTACAGCAAACAAGAAATAAAAATTGGATCCAGCTTTCAGCTTATGTAATTTTATAGCTCCGTGGTTTCACTATACCTTAACCAGCTTGGCCAGTAAAGGACAACAACTAACCTGTGCTGAAACATCAAAAGGAAAAGCAATTTTTCTGAGTACTGAAGGATATTTTTGCTTGATATAGTTGCTCTTTTGGACCACCAATGATAACCAGTCACTCAAAATATTGTTAGTCTTGACCAGAGATATTACACACATCTGAAAAAATAAGCACCATAGCAAAATGCAGACAACTCAGCTCAGTTCCAGTCTGCTTGTGATTTTCTAGTGTTTCTAAAGGCCAGCTGAAAGAGATTCTTGAGGGTTTCTTGAGCTGTTACTAACCCATCAAAGGTGACTAAATGGCCAGGAAATGGGTATGGGTAACTACTACCTAATTTCAGTGATTTCCACCTGCCAGTGTTGCCCTTGTATACTGATTCATTCTGCTCATAATTGTTAAATTGTTGTACCTTAGGATGTTCCAAATTGTGCTGGAATCAAGCTGGGAAGACAAAAGTATCAGTCTGTGAAGAGCCCATCATTTGATTTGCTCCATCCTGTGCACATTTGTACTGAAAACCTGAAATTTGAAAGCAGCACTGAATAAAAATTATAGCACATGGTGAGTTATAATCAGGGGATGATTTGGCTGACTCTACAGGCTGAAGGAGCCACCCACCCTAGGACTGTGATGTACTCCCATAAAACTCAGTGGGAAAAATTCAACTTGAGTGGAGTTGGATCAAGGCTCTATATCTGTTTCCAACTCTTTTGCTAATGTTTTGATGAGATAATACTCCTGAGCTTGAAAATCTCCAACTATATGTGCTGCATATACATAACATATATTTCTTTACTTAGCAGTATGTACATGTCTTTAACAGGAGAATGAGTGCAGACTCCCTGTTAAACAGGCATATGCCAAAGAAACATCTTGCCCAGGGTTTTTAACTTAATTATGTCTTCAGCAATCAGAAGGTAAGATCAGCTGTCCATTCCAACATTCACAGTGTTGTGGTCTGTAATTGAAATGTTCTGAAAGCAGTAAAATTATACAGGGTTCAGTGATATGTTTTAATCCACTGATCACTGCCTGGGGTGGATTTGACTGACCTTTCCAGGAAGAAGAATGTTCTTTTTGCCTTATAGAATTAGCAAATTATAAATCTTTCAAGATTGGATAAGGCTGAGATTAGGGGACAGAAGGCCACATGTTGTAATATGTCTCTTTCCTCCCTTAGTAGCTATTTTTGAGTATTCATTACAATGTTTTATTCAGGATGTTGCCTTTTAAAGCTGTGTCATCACTTCCATTGAAAAAAATGTTTCCAGCAGTATAATGTGGTTTGAAATTTGTGTCTACAAAATCTATCTTTGAAAAGAATATATTTTTTAATTGTAGCAGACAATTTTTCATTCTAAATTAAATTTACAGTAAGCAATGTCTTCATTATTTTTTCTTGGCTATATTAGTCCATTTTCATAAAAACATAAAACTGACAGTCAAGCTTGTATGAAAATGAGAAATGAGCCTGAACCAAATCCCAAGAGAAAAGTATGAGCAGGAAGTTTGCAATCAGGCCATCATCTGCTTCTGAATCTTTCAGCTAGATGGAAACTTTAGTTTAAAACAATCTTGAATGCTTTAGGTGATATTGGGATGAAAGTGTCACGTCCATATTATGATCACCCCTTTCCTGTGTGGGTCAGGCCTCCATGGGTGCCAAAACGCGACCTGCAGAGCACTTGGCAAGAAGCCATGCGGCAAACAGGGAGCAGCTCAGCTGGGGTGGCCCATGGTAGGACCAGGAGTGGAGACCATTGAGCTCAGCTTCAGACTGCAGTGTGGACAGGGGCTGTGGTAATTGCTGGCTTCCTGCTACTAATGGAACATCTATTTTCTCTACAGTTGTAAGCGCAAGTTGTCCACACCACAATATTGGGAATACGGCGCCTCATCCTATAGGAAATGACTTTTCTGTTGAGACTACCCTTTTTCTTAGCTCCAAAGCAGGTATGGGAATGGAATTGGAAGACTTAACAAATCTGTCCTTATCTAGTGTTTGAGCTCTTTACCCTTTATGCTTCATCTCCTTACACTGCTTGCAAATAAAAAATGAGAGCAGCTCATCCTGTCTGCTGCTGTGCTGCAGAAATCAAGAAAAGTTTCACTGAAATGATAAAAGGAATTTTTTTCATACTTTATATTTGTGACATTTTTTTCATCCCTTACCCTGCTCTCTATATATTGCTGCTCTGGAACTATGAACAGTCAGGAGTCGAGGTTGCTATTTATTGGGGGAGGGCTGATATTTATGGGACCTTTTTGCATCCCCCCCAAAGCTCTCAGGTTTTCCGGCTATCCAAAATAATGTGTATTAAAATACATAAGAAATTTTATGAGGCAATTCTGGGCAGGTAATTACTACAATGGTACTCCATAAGATCACTCCCTTAACATTTTTCAATGAACTGTTGTGGAGATTCTCCAGTACAAAAAGAGCTTCTGGGTGTCCTTTAGTGTCACAGGACCTTCCTTCTGTAGTGTGCTTTTCCAATAAAGTTTCTAGACCTCTCTAAGAAGACAGTTTCTTTCTTCAAATCAACCTTTTGCTGAAGAAAATAATAAATTGGAAATAACAGCCCACACTTTTTTTTTTTAATAAGAAAAATCCCATCAAATCCCTCTTTGATAAAACATAATTCCATTGTATTTTCATTTTGCAGGAAATTGTGATGCTCCTCTACCCTTCTTACACTAATTTCATCAAGGAAACAAGGATCTGCAGAGGTTCAAAGGGTCAGTTGACCAATTTCCTAGTTAGAGGGATGTTATGTTCAGTCTCTTGAATATATCTTACTATACTTTACCATCTCTGGACTATGTAGCTGATCCTCTCAAGATAAACTCTGGTGCCACAAATATCTTACAGATTTAATAGTTGAATGATCATCAAACTATTGAGTTTAACTCTTTGCATTCTCTCTTTCTCAAAACCAATGTAATTTCAGGTCAGATCTCTCATGTCTCTTTCTGACCTCAACAATACCAAATCTTTTCCCTTTCCTTCATTTTTAGGAAATATGGTTTCACAAAGGAAAAGTTGCAGTTGTCAGGAGAGAAATGATTAGCTGGGCCACAGCCAGGGTTTGTGAGCAAGAAAAGAGATTGTGCCTAAAGCACACACACCACAGACCATGGAGCTCTAATGCTTCCTTTTGCTGCCACATCTCCTACCCTTATTTGAATATCTCTGTAATATACGCACAGGGTCTCCAGACTTCATCCTTATAATCACTCTACATACTAGCTCTGGACAAACCATGGCTGCAAAGAAAGTCTTAGACTTGCTATAGACTTTGTAAAGGAACTTCTTAGACTCACTTATTAGTGGGGCTTTTCAGTACTTAAAGAGGGCTTATAAGAAAGAAGGAGTGATGTTTTACACCTATAGGCAGTGATTGGATAATGGGGACAATGGCTTTAAATGGAAAGAGGAGATATTTAGATTAGATGTTAGGGAACAATTCCTTACTCAGAGAGTGTTGAGGCCCTGGAACAGATTTCACAGAGAAGCTGGAATAAGTTTCACAGCGGTGGTGCCTCACCCTGGAAGTGTTCAAGGCCAGGCTGGATGCTCTGAGCAACCTGCTCTAGTGGAAGGTGACCCTGCCCATGGCAAGGAGTTGGAACTAGATGATCTTTCTTACAGATTCCATGATTCTTTGATAGGAAACACAAGAGAACTACAAATGTGAAGAAGAAACAACACCATGTCACCTTTCTGCCATATCTGAAACTCCCTGGCCTTCGGTCCCTTCTGCCATCCTTCTTCTACCTCATCAACCTTCTTTTTATGATATTTGACTGATGACCATTCCTATTTTTAGATATTAGATTATAGCTCTTTTTCCTGCTATTTTATCATTCTGTAAGAGTTCTACTTCATTAGAAAAAGTCCATACTGCTGTGGGGATCATCAATTGTTGATGTCCCTTTCACTTCAGATATTAAGCTCAGTTTTTACAGAAGGGTTTATTTTATGTTAATATAGCACTTGTAATACACTCAGAATGACATAATCAGGGTGATAGTGTTTCTTCATTTTTGAAGTCAAGGCTGAAGATGCAGAATAAATCAGAACAGTAAATTTACTTTTTCTGTGTGTGCTGTGGCTCAGCATGTATTACAGGCAAAAGATAAACCAGCAAAGAATTGCAGTAGTGAGCTTCAGACTTCAGCTAGGTGTGTTTCTACAGGTGAGTAAGGAGTGCATGGAGTTTTCCAAAGGTAAAAAACATAACAAAAATTTCCTAATGGTCTAACTCTTCCAAATGTTTAGTGAAAGTCTGCATTGTTTTGGAGCATTACTTGGCTAAGAAGTCATCCCCTGAAAGTTGGACGAGGATGCCCTTGTCAAGCCACTGGAGTTACTCACTTGGGAGTTGAGTAATGTTACATAGTATTCTTTTGGGGTCATCCATTTAAAACAATAAAACGACCCCAAAAAAAATCTTCCTTTTTTTCTGTTCCTTATTAAAATCACTGACAGAGGATTGATGGTCTTGGTCAACATCTATCTGTGTGAGGCCAGTATTCACACCTGGAGGAAGGAAGAACCACAGACAGCAACTGTTTTTTCCATACGAAGCATGCTACATCCATAGTTATTAACAGAGAGAGTGGGAGGGCAGACAGGTATTATAGAGCATATCCTTCACTATGATACTGTCAGGGCTTCTTCTGTGCTATTTTTACTGCTTTTTACCCTTTAGGCTATCAATAGGGTTACATCAATAGCAATCCTATGAAAAAATACATCTTCATGCTTGATTTTTTTGTTACCTGAGGTTATAATTGACTTTGTTTAAATGTGTGAGTTTTCATACACTGCCACACATAAACTAGTTAAGTACATTAATATGTCCCACTTATTTTCTTTTTCCTTTCATATTTTTGACAGTAGTCTATTGAAGAGTTATAGACAGATCTCTGATAGGACCACAGCAACTGCTTTAGGTATTACACTATATTTTTGGTAAGAGTGGTAGGACTTCCTGCCCTAAACTTTCTACTTTGGTGTCTACAGTGTGGATGGTTCATTAAACCCCATTTGAAACCTGGGGGTGAAATCTGTGGGGAGAAACAGGAACTATGAGAATGGCTGTTCAGCTAGCTAGTTCTAGGTGTAATTCAAAGTGCAGAAGTGCTCTTTTTCTTTCCACTGAACACAGTGAGAGCTTGTAAGGACCAGTTTAGATGTAAACATCTATATTTGGCCAGATGGAATCCATCTGGCTCTCATTATTTCTATGTATTGTCCAGAAGGCATCTAATTTCAGATGTTAAGCAACTAACAATAGTAACAAATCCTTAACAGAGAATATAGCAGCAACAGGCTCTTTTGGACACAGTGATGTGTGCTGACACTGGTCACAAGTCTCTACACACCAAAAATATTTAAGACTGTATGAGTTCCTGGAAAGCCAAATGAGGTTTTCCTCTTTAAATGTTCATTGATAAATGCCCTAGGCTTATTTCATGCCTAGGCC